>NW_024467201.1:1484412-1508479 GCF_000292625.1 Dacryopinax primogenitus
ATTCTTCCCCTTTCCTGTCCTGAGTATTGACAATATGAGTAAGTTACGGTGCATCTTAAGCTCAATTTTTTTTAAAAACACAATTTTTGCAAAACCGGAAAAATTGGAAGACCCGGTTCTTTTTGTTAAGAAAAACCGGAAGAGCCGGTTCTGTTTTTTTAGAACTGCTAAGTCCAAACCGGATAAACGAGGCAAAGTGGAGCAAAACGAGATTAAACGGAATTATCTTCTTTGATGGAAGCTACTGGAGGCAATAGTATACGTCCGTGCACAGCCGCCGGCCAAAACGGCCACCGTGGCCGCTTGCCGCCCAGGATTCGTACACTCTCAACCAAGTGATCGGGTGATCGACACTTTAATTAAGAAGCACAGCCACGTACTCGAATTGGTTGTTCTCTCTGCGTCTTTCTGAGGAGTACATGAACAGAGATGAGCTCAACGACATCCCTCTACCGCTCGATCCTATGTGAACTGCGCAAATCCGTATGCTCCTTTTATGTTCAACCTACTGCCTGAGCTCACCTCCTCTCAGGCAGTGTCTCCCCGACCAGAACGATCCCGAGCGATCATCACCCACCTCCGGGAAGCACTCACCAATCCCCGAATCTCCCAAGCCCAGCGGCAACAAGATGCTCTCAACGCGCTCACCTTCCTTCACAGCCAGAGGTCCTACGAGGTACGTCGTCCGTTTTCCCCTGTTGATAACGGGCGAATGCTGAGCGACTTGGTTTGGCAGGAATTGCTCGTCAGGTATAACCCGCTGCATGATATGACCCCGGAGGAGAGGGTGAAGGCTACGGCTAGGAGGGTGGGGTTGGATGTCCCTGTTGAAGCTGAGGAGGATAGTCTGAAGAATTCATGATATCTCCCTGCTGCGTCTCTGGACCTGATCGGCCAGCACGCATGCCAAGTGCAGCTCAACACGGCTCGCAAGGCTGACGAACATCGCCTGCACTGTATCTCTAACCACTTATACTTCTTATCTTACGGACGACACCGCGCAACCACTTCAATTCGTCCATTTCGCATACTGTTCAGCTACATCACACCCTAGATTGATTACGCCTCCAACCCGAGCGAAGAGAACGCGAGCGCCATTAGCACCTAGAGAGGAAAGAGAGCCGAGCGGACGTTTCAGGGCCTTTCCTGGTAGCCGATGATCTAGGATACGCATTAAAAAATGTCGTGAGAAGCGCAGAAAAAGGGCTCACCTCGACCCAGTAGCTATATACGTCCCCATTCCTGTTCAGCCCAGCCAAGACTCTTAGGCATGAGACAACTCACCCATCAGGGTCCAGAGCAAAAGCGATGTTCTTCATCCTCCCGTCCGTCAGCTTCTTCTGGAACGGGACACCCAGGCGCTCAAGACGCGCACACGCCTCCTCAACGTTGGGCGTCGAGATGCAGGTATGGCCAAAGCCCCGTCCGGGCTCGGCGTTGCCGGATGCGTACCCCTTGAAGTTGGGGTCGGACTCGGTTCCGTGGTTGTGCGTGAGCTCGAGGAGGCCTGCAGGAGTCAGGTGAGCACGGAGCAAGAGAATGGATGAAGACGGGGGACGACGCACCCTCGCGAGAAGAACGGTACTTTGCCTTATCCTCGGCAGAGTCTGCGCCCTTGGAGGTGTCGTAGGCGAGGAAGTAGAGGGTGAAGTCCGAGCCCTGCATGGTGTCGATCTGCTCCATGCCGAGGACGTCGCAGTAGAAGTGGAGGGACGCCTTGGGATCCTTGATACGGATCATGGTGTGGTTGAACTGGGGAGTGTTAGGGAGTGAAATGAGGATGTGGGACGTGCGTACCCGGTAACCGGCGGTCTCAGAGGAGGCAGGCATGTTGTGAGCGTATCTTACGAAGGGAGATGGGATAGAACGAGGTAATGAACGGGTGATGGCGTTGAGGGAGGAGCGTAACATGCCCTGGGTATCAAGTGGAACTGACGGGGACTACTTGTACTTTTGGTGTTGTCCCGCGGGGTAAACGATGCAAGCATGATGAGATGACAAGGTGGAGGTGAGGATGGGACCAATGATACTCCCTTTAAACTCGGCACTTGTCCGAGTCGCTGACTTTTGGGGTCTCAACTCTTTCACGTGCAAGGGCAGTGGTGGCTCATACCTTCCTTCCCCTTGTCCCTGGCAGCCAGTGGAGGCTCTCTCACCTGGTGACATGCTCCACCGGCCACTTCTCACTATACCTCACCGCTTTACCTCCAAATTTCTCACACTTCGTCATCCAATACACGTTACACTAGATAGACCGGCTTCGCCTTGTTCGTTCATCCGGGTGGCGGAAGACAGACACAACGCGTGACCCTGCCGGCCACCATCCCATTCTCGTCCCCATCTCCTTGGCAATTGATACACAGTCGCCCCCCGTGCATCTCCACCAACCGTTAGCGTCGGTTTGCAAATATATGCAAGGGCACGTGCATCTAAGACGTAATCTGCAACTCCATCTGTCATAAATACCCTTCATCGTACCGGCATTGAAGTCTCGCGGCTGAAGAAAGCGGTACGATGGAGGTTGTGATTACCTACTGCTGGACAACTTCATCTCTTCTGTACAAAAGCACCGGAAAAGCTGATGGTGAACCAGTACTTCACTTCCGCCGATATATCATGGGATCTTGATATTGTCGTCATGTATCCATTAAATATGCGAGTTATACAACCTATTTTATTGAAGATTATAGTTCTGTCATAAGGTCCTTGGCGACAAACGGGAGTCCAAGACTCCTAGGCGAGTCAAGCATGACCATCATGCGACGCATACTCAGGCGGGGCCTCCAGAACCGCAGGCGCCGCACCACTTCTTCCACTCTTGCTAGCGATGCTCGTCCTCTCCATCTCCGAACCACCTATCGCACCAAGGTACGGCATCGGCACCTGCCGGAAAGCGCTATCCATCGCCTCGCTCATTGCCGCGTCCGTCAGTTCTTCCCGGATGGTTTGGCGCGACCGTCGGGCTGCGCGACGCCATGCTGGACAGGCGAGGAATGCGATGATCAGACCAGCGAAGATGCAGCCTATGGAGATGCCGGCTTTTGCACCTCGGCTGAGGGAGGGGGATGTGAGGTCGGACCCCGGGCCAGGGGTCGAGGATGTGTTGGGCGGGTTGCTAGATGGAGTGGGTGGAGGACTATTGCCACAGCGGTTAGCACGTCGCCGTCTCCTGCTTGCAGTACTTACCTGGAAGACGCGAGACTGTCCTTATATAGTACAAGGGCATCAATATATACACAAGACTAGTTGACGTTCGGATCAGAGTAGTAGTAATCATCGTAGTTGAGCAGCTAGTATACGTCGTCTTGGGATCCAGGCCGCCAGCAAAGAAAAACGTCTGGTTGTCTGATCGCCAGCTGTTGGTTGCATTCATGTACGGTGATTCATTATCACCAAGGGATATGGTGAACGGAAAAACTGAGTTGTAGTCGACGATACCGATAAGCTGCACAGCGTAGGATTCTGGCCGGAACGTAAGCTCCTGTGCAGGATCCGCACTCAACTTCATACCGTTGAACGTGTATGAGGCGGAAGTGGCCCCATTGTACGCACAAGTGAATGTATGCGTTGCGTTGTAGTCTTCTGCCCAATCCTCCTTCTGACTCCAGACGTCCGCTTGCGATAACAGGTGCCAGTTGGGATTCCGGTCGTCGATCCACACGGGCACAAGAGGGTTTCTAGAGCGCACATAGATGAACAAAGTGGACCGCAAACAGACAGGACGCATGGCTTACGTTGTTGTAGCACCTGTCGTAAATGCACCACCATAGAATAACAAGCTGTCACCAGGAGCAATCCGGGACAAGTTGACCGAAACGGTGTGTGCACCATACTCCAAAGAAGGCGTAGCCAGAAGACCAGGGACGATGCCCGTTTGTGTCTCGGAACAAGCTGTAGAATTGGGTTGAGGTGCTGTTGGGTACCCATTCGAGGCAGGGGTATCATCCCACATGAAGTAAAGCTCCGCGGTCCCGTTATAGGTCACACAGAAGTACGCTGCAGTACCTATCAAAACTCAGCATATGGCAAGCAAGAATTGACAGAGATGTACTGTTGAAGGAAAGCGATACACCGGCATGATCTGCCTGAGTCATCCGGTATGGGGTTCCACTGCCCAGCGTGCCTTGCTGGTCGGAGCTGCTGAACACGCTTCCGGTATACATCGCGTTCCATCCCTACCAGCGAACAGATGTCCCGTCAGTATTCAATGGCGCTTATAATGAACATAAACAAACTTGGGACGGATCCGCATTTCGTAAGGGATAATAACTGTTTCCGGTGATTAGTAGACACAAACGTGCAGAGACATCAACATACGAATACATCGGGCTCTCCGAGCCGAGGGAAACATTGAACAACTGCAACGACTCAGACATTTGGAAAAGAGAGAGACAATAGTTCGGCACAAAGAGAGTAATGGCTATGTAGTTCAGAGATAAAAGATTCACACAATCGGATCATGACTGTGCACGGTGGACAGAAAGGTCTGCGTTCCTGGGCGATAATTCCAATCAGGGTCGGCAGAACATTTCGGAACAACTGGCGTACCATCAATAAACACTGCTGGCAAGTCAATACATTTTTGGTATACATGGCAGACGTGATTGTGGGCGGTGTAACAGGCGTTGATGTGGTCCAGCACATGGACGCAGTCGAGCCACTTGAGGTGTCCCTCGACCCCTGAATGATATTGATACAGTTGTATGGATGCGAAAAGGGCCGGACACCGTCAGTTGAGATCCAGATCGATGTCCCACTCCGGGCTTTGTCTTCTCGGTCTTTCATCCTCCTCCGCATGACTGAATCCATTCGTTCGAGTACGTTTCGGGGGCGGTTCGTCATCGCTGCTCAGGTCGTCTACCTCAAGTACCTTCTGCTGTCTTGTTGATAACGAGGTGGCTGGTAGGTCCGTAGCTTGTACAACATCTTCCTCGTCATCCAAATCAAAGTCGTCCCATTCAGGACTGGGTGCCCTTTGCCTCGTATTCCGCGGTTGTGCCGAGGGCGGTTCCTGTTCCGTTGGCGTCTCTTCTCCGACAACGCTGAGCGTTTCTTCTCTCTGTGCCGCCCGCCCTCCTCCAGACGGGTTCCTATCCCTCGCTTCTCCAAACAAGTTATTCCTGAAAGGCCTCTGGAACGCTTCGACAACTCTTCGGCTCTTCACCTCCCCGAACCCGGGGCAAGTCAGCAATGCCTCCTCGCTCGCCTCTGCAATCTCTGCCACGCTGCCGATGTTAGAAGATAAAGTAGTGACGTCGGTTTTGTTCACTCCGCGAATACTGGTGAGTGCCGCACGGAGGAGCGAGGTATAGTCCTTGTCTACGCGTTCTTTGATCCGGTCAGGCGGCTTGTGTTCGAAGAGTTTGTATGTGGAAAGATAGAGACCCGCTTCCTCCGGTCTGACGATAACAAATGAGATTAGAAAGAAACTGAATTAGAGAAGACGCACGTCCAAGCGACCATAATAGTGAGATTGTTAATCAAACAGACTTTCGTCAGCTCGCGTATCGGTTCCTCGTGCTCCGTCTGTCCCAATATCAGATAACCGTGTCATTTCATTTGCGACCCATGTTACGCACCACATCACACATCATCAGAAGCACTCTCAGCATATACCTCCCTTCGAGCTTCCCGATCCTCGTATGGATATACTCCGGATGCAGCCGATGATATCTCAAGCTCAGGAAGAGCACTCCGGTAGTCGCGCCCACCTGGTAATCAGGGGCGATCTGACCATATTCCCATGGTACATTCTTGATCGCGTCCAGAACGGTGTTCCCTCGCTGGCAGGGGTTGACGATGATGGATGTGGAACCGCCGCCTGCGGGCCGCGGCGGTTGAAAGACGGGAGGACGGATAGGACGTGACAAAGTGGGATTGGAAGGCCCTGCAGCGGGGGTGGTTGAGCGGGATAGTACTGGCATGATGCACGCTCGCGAGATTGTACAGAGTGGATAATTGGTGGTCTGCCAGTGGGTCGTGTGGTGAATCCAGTCGTAAGTTCATGGGCAAGTCATAATTGGGTGGCCGTGCGGGCGCTTAAAGTCATCTCTTGGCACGTGACACCCATCCACTCGAAACGTTTCGACATTCGGATGTCCAAGGCATCTTTTGATCAACTTCCGGAATCGCGCCCCTGGGACCATGCCATTGAACTCGTACCTGGCAGCGAACCAGCGAGCACGAAAGTGTATCCGCTTTCGCTAAATGAACAGCGGCCATTTCCCATACCTGGCTCACTTCTACATCCACGTACTTGAGGCAGTAGTTGACCCATTTGTCTGGCTCAACCTTACAACTTGCGCACAACTGTTTTCACGTCGTCGAGGAATCAAATGCCATGTTCAGGTTGAGCTGAGAGCAGCGTAGGAGCATGCTTGCTCGTTCGAAGTGGGAGGGGGTTTCTATGCGCATATAGCTGCCTTAAACAACGAACACTGGCATGAGAGTTAATGGAAACATGCCTCGCGGCTTGGAGGAGAGACGCTTCTGATTCCTTCGAAAGACACCGAGAGCCTCGACCTCCAACGTCTGGAGACTAGGTGCATTCACCGGAATCGCGCGCAAAAAGGGCCCGACCATAGAGTTGTCGCCCTGTATTGTATGGATATACAAACTCCTCAACGTCGGGGAAAGGGAGGAAAAGGAAGGTGTTGGAAGGTGCTGGCTGATATATGTGTTGGTGCCGCTGGATGTTTGCGATGGAAGTCACGTACTGCCTGTGGGGCATCTTCTCGAATTTGAGGCTCAGGCTCCCATGTGCATTCCGAATTGGGGTAACCCTTCCACTTGACTAAGTACTGGAGCTTGCCTCGATAGAGCCGACTATCCTCAATATGCTCTTTGTATGGCTATCTATCTCATGTAACCCCATCCATCCCTTATAAGATGGCTGTATTCTGAGCTTGATGTGCCTGAATAGCGCTTGGGGCCGATCTTTATCATCATCAGAGCAATAGAGTGAGCACGTTGATTGTAAGATAAACTGTCCGATAATTCCATTCACCGCGCCTATCACCTAGTCCCTCTTGGCCCCCGGAGTCGCACCAAACAGCGTGCTCGGCAGTATCTCTTCCCCAACCCCATAAAGCAGCATCACGCTCCCCACAGCGATAGCAATCAAGAATATTGTGCTCCCAACAAGGAGTGCAAAGCTTCCGCTGATGTCGATCTTCTCGCATGCCGCGCCCGCCCAGTTCGTATGTTGGCCTGCTAGGGCGAGCGCCTTGCTGCACTTGCAGACGTAGCATGTCTTGCCAGCACGGGTCGTGCTCACGCAGTGACCATGCTGCGAGCATGCTGAGGTACCTGCATCGCATTCCTGGGTGGTAGCGTAGCAGGAAGAGGAGTTGAGAGTAGCTGCTTGGCTGACCGGAGCAGGTGGGGATAGAGAGGCTGCGGATGTAGGGAGTACGACCACGGCGTAGTTGTGATTTGCCAGCGCTGGCTATCGAAGGCTTAGGAAACAAATCACATGTATGCATGGAGACAAACGTACCACACTGAGCGCAGCTTTGAATACCCGCACGGCTTCATCATATGCTTCTTGCTTGCTCCCCCTCAGCGCACCCAACCCCTTTACCTGAATCGTAGCACCGGTGACACCTCCCTCGTCCACCCAATCCGCGTACGCTGTAATTTTCCTCAAACCTTCTTCCACAGGCGAGTCTGCCATATCGAGCGCTGATAGAAGGGGAGAGGGAGAAGAGGCAGAGGAGTTATAGGTTGTGATGAAGGAGGCCGAAGGCGAAACGAGCGAAGAGAGACGAGAGTCGTAGGTTGAGAAAAGGGAGGAGTATGTGTCGTACGAAACAGAAAAGGGGATTGTGAATGCTGGTTTTTCACTGGGCATTATCTCTAAAGGCATGCATTTAGAGCTGTCGATTGGGGGAAAGAGAAACCGCACCTTCAGGATGATCGCTCTCTACCAGGATAGCAATCCCACCCTCTCCAGCGCCAACAATCACGCCATCATTCCCTACGTATCTCAAGAGCTGATATATCCACTCCCCACTCTGCCTCAGTTCGACCCAGCGGTCGATCCCCAGGTGGTAAGAGAGAACAGCATGACCTTGTGTTGGGGAGAGCGCGGGGGAATATGAGATACCAATGGGTGGAGGGTGAAGGAAGACTGTTGCACTTGTCGATGCAGCCAGGGACGTTGGCAGTAATGTCAGTGCAAGGAAACTGAGGGCCGCTATATTGCTCATGCTGTGGTTGGCGTTGTCGATGACGGTCTGGATGCGCGGACACGGACTTTGGCGTGTCGGAGGTATAAGGGCTAAATCGTACAGCCACCTTTGAGAGCCTAATTTAGACTCCGGATTTCCGCCTTTGCCAGCAAAAACACCTCCAACGTCACCCACCTTCTTCGCATTTTCATCTCCATGAAAAACCTCTTTGGATCCGTGTAGGTTTTTCCCCTTTCCTTGCGTCTCTGCCACATTATTTTTCACCCCGCATATATCTCTGTTCTTTCCATCCGCGACATACATCTCAGGTGACGCACACTGGTTGAATGGCTTCGTGTTCTTTTGGAGCATGGATGCGGCAGTCGACACCATCTAATAGCGCGCTTGGACAGCCATTCAGCGACCCGATTGGTTCACAATGGACACCCCTAGAAGATGGTATGCCTCGCCGCTCAATGTTTGCTCTCTGAATCTTTTTGACGAACGGCGGATGCGCATATATAGACTCTTCTGACTCCCAATCTCAAGCGGAGATGACAGACGCGGACGGAGACGTCTTCATGGATCGTGACGAACTTCTTTCCTCGCCCTCAACAATAGCTTCTCGAAGAGGCGTGACTATGCGTGTTGGGATCACCGGTAAATCCCATATGAACATTGTGAGCCAGCATCCGCGACCCGATCCGAACATTTCTGTCGGGATGACCATCAGCAACCGATTCAGGCCTGTGCCAATGGGTTCTTATCCAACGCCTCCAGGTTCCTCCCGCAGTGGACATCTTACGCCGCCAGTAACCTCTCGGCCATCTCCAGGAACAAACTTGCCATCACATTCTCCGTCTGCGCGTCCTATCGCACCCCATTCTCCAATGCACCTCAGTTCTCCGGCGTCACAGTCATTGTTATCGCGATCCATAGATATATCTCCCACTAGGGCAGCTTCTTCTCGCGTTGGAAATCACTCCGAGCCCGCAACATGGCCGCAGTCAACTTCCGCAGCGGCGGAAGGCCTACCGCCTCCTGTCATTTACCCCCGCGCTGAGACGCCCACGGTGCAACTGCAGAGACCTTTCTCAAGTCCCATGAACGCGCCTCTTACACCTCCCTCATACCTCGGTCGTCCTTTTCCAATGATACTTCCGACGATGAGCAAAACGAATCCGAACCACTCACGTCAGGCTGTAGATACGAAGTCTCCCCTGTCTCCTCCGCGCTTTTCTACTTCAACTGCCTTCAACCTGGCAAGCTCGACACATACCACATCCTTGACTTCAAACAGTGTATCAACACCACGCGCTCGTGTTTCTCTAGGATCTTTCCAGGACCCAATCTCAATTGATTTCTCTTCGGACGAGGAGGGACCGTCTATCTCCCCTGTCACACCGCAGCCCTCACGTGCCAGTGCTTTCATTCCTAACATCTCAGGATCGTTGGCCAGTCGCAAATTTGATCCAGAGGCTTTGAAACGCTCTGCGCTGTTAAAAGCGTTGGATGATGCCGATCTGTTTGCTCCTCCTTCAAATTCTTCTGTTCCCTCGAACCCACGGAGTAGCCCTTGTCAGGGCTCTAGTACCTCTGCATTTGCGTTGGCATCACCCAAAAAGACTATGACACCACTATCCTCGGGAAACCTTGCTCAGGGAAATGATTTCGTATCTTGCAGTGATCCTCTTGCTAATGCTCGAGCGGACGCCACGCAGACGCAACCTGTTAATGCCATACCTCGAGCTAAACATGGCCGCGTGTCGACGTCCCCGTCTAAGCGCAGGCTATTAAAAGGATCGCCTACCAAGTCGGTGCCTCCGTCTCGGGTTTCCGCCATTGCAAAACCGATTCAGAGAGGAGCCTCGCCATCGGTTTCAGACGGCACGCTACCGGATGTAGACGAGGTGATCAAGCAGGGACTGGCAAAGCGCTCTCATACCGGTGAGAGGTTCTATGTTATGGCGGGTATATGCCAACGAGTTTCTCATTGACCCTGCAGTGATTGACCTGACAGGAGACGATGACGATGCACGGAGTGTTCTTGTCATCGATAGCGAAAGCGAGGTCGAGATGGAGGTCGATGTCACATATCCTTTCAAGAGCTCGCCGACACTCGTGCCGAAGACACCCAGGTGTGGTGCGAAGCACCTAACACCTCGCCCGCGGACAGGAGAAGCGCGTGGCCATGAATGATATCACTCTGGAATGAAAGCTTGATCGAATACATACGTCAAATATAAACGATATGAGACCATGTCGCACTGCATTCAAAGAACAAGTCGACCCTGTAATCCAAGATGCAGAAGAGGCTGAGATACCTTCCACAGTGACACCAGATTTCCGTTCTCCATCACTTTCACGAATAGTTCGGGAACGCCGCGCTCGATCCATTGCAAGAGTGCGACGATCTGTAGGTCTGCATACCCGGTCCAATTACCTTGAAGGTACAGGCCTTGCGAATGGTATCCAAGCATCTTTCCCAAGTAATCGAATCCTTTAACGACTTCTTGTCGAAGCTCTTGTGTTTCCACATGTAAAACCCCAGGACGTCCTGGGTAATAGTGCCATACCTCTATGCCATCCGAGCCCTTTTGCTGTGTGCTGTGCGTCCGAGGCGTAATAGTTTTCTAGAGGGACACCGAGGCACAGTTGCCGTGTCCACCGGAAATAGGCAGCGCTGCGATCATCCAGCCACCCCGGGACATGGGGAAGTATAATCTTACTTGCATGTGTCGTGATCCGTTTGTCCAGGTGGTCGTCGATCATCTTGGCAAGTGGAACTGAGTTTCCATGGAACAGCGCGTCGTAATCTGTACTCTATACCTCCCAATGAGGCGTCGGGGGTAGGTCCGCTGGAGGGGGAGTCGACTGTGGTAGCTCGGGCCTAGGTAGTAGTAGCTTGCTCGTTCCGTAGTAGTCCAATCGGTATTGGTCTCTAGAGGAAGGGAAGTCCGAAGGTCGATTCGAGGGTTCGATACGCGTTCCTAATCCCCTAGCCGGAGCGTGGCCAATGCTAGCCCGAGAGCGAGCAATCCGAAGACGAGAGTGAAGAGGAGCCGCGTTCCAGGAGGGTTCGAAGGTGTTAACAAGCGTAGCCAGATCGGTTCGAGGATTCGAAGCAACGGTCGGAATAAGGAAATCCGAGAGGGAAAGTAAAGAATGACTGTAGAGTAGAGGAGTAGTATTAAGAGTAGGGTAAGTGATCACCAGAGTGAGAACGAGCGAGAGTGAGCAAGGGAGAGTAAGTAAGTCTCCCTATCCGAAGTACCCGAATCCTCCTGTTCGGAGCTAATCTATTCCTAATCTATATTACCTAAGCTATGTCTAGGGTCCACTCTTCCTTCCAATAGTCCGGTCCGGCCAAGTTCGACATGTCGTTCGAAGAGCCGTTCGAAGGTCGGATCCGAACTCGAAATTCGGATGTGCAGCACAAATCATCGGGGCTGCGGGAGTAGTGCTTTGCGAGGAATAACGCGATGTTGAAATGTCCACTAGCGTACTGTTCGTCATGCTTGATAACAGGTACTGTATATTTGGGACGCTTATCGTATGGCGGAGGATTGTTAGGTTCGAGATTCAGCGCAGACAGGGTCGGCTCCATGTAGGACAGATATATTGTGGTATACGGGAGTTTCAGAAAATTGAGTGCCAACCGTGTGCGAAGCCTGTTATACGGCCAGTATGGTTCAACTGAACATCGTACAATGTTAGTGCGGGGGCATGTTGGTGTCGAGCGAAGTGGAAACAGTGTAAGGAATGGACGGACGGCAGGGACAGGCCCCAGTGGCTGTGCTAAAAGGTGTGCTCATATATTTTGAGCTGTGGCATTTTCTTCAGCGGTTGTGTCGTCCAGAGGTTAAGACGTGGGATTTTGATAACCCGTCTCCTGGGTTACCACCCAGGACAGCGGCCCGAAGCATTCCCACAACCTGGGTTCGAATCCCAGCACGACCTGAAAGCGAAGCATTTTTGCCAATGGACGACGATAGAGGACTAGTCACTCGGTGTCGAATTTCATTGAAACAATGGCTTCCATAGGAGGTCAAATTTTCTATTTTGCATGCGAAGGTTTGAAATTGCAAGTTTTAGTCACCCATGATATATACCCGTGAGGCCTGAGGCATCGACATTGAAAGGTGCGATTATTAGATTTAGAAAACCCGCTTTTCGCTATGTGCTGTAACTGGAAGTATTTCCTGTGGTCCAGAATGGCTATCATCACATCATGGTGAATGTTTTCGTATTTAGAACCCACAACCCGTTACATTGTATCATACAGAGCCTCTCGCTACCTTTACCCACCCCTCTCGTGTTGGACTTCTAAATAATGTTGTCAGCGGCGTTCTTGTAGACATAAATGCATCCAACCAGGCTCACCCCGACTCGCTTGAGCCACTCGAGAGTAGACCAACGTCCAGAGTAAGCTTCACAGTGACAATCTGGAAGCCTCGGAAGGGTATCTCAAGGATGGTATCTTCGCCTTTCCCAAGTCCAGTGGATGGTGCACGACTAAGCTCAACGACGGAAAGCTCGTCCTCCAGGATGTTGGTGATGTGGGCTTTAGAGACGGGAACCAGGCTTGATCTAGTCACAGTTAATATGATACTAACGAGGTGATGAATATGGGACTGACATGCGCAGCTTCGCAGTCGCGTGGCCGCCGTATGCCTCATACAGACGCAATACGATTGTGGTAGGGCCAGTGTGATGGCTGTCGAACTTGTCATCCTCGCCGCGCTTCACCGTGTCGATGATGACATTCGGAGCCTCCTCGATCGTAAATGGCACTTCCCGAACCAGGTGCGACACACTAGACAGAGACACGCCATCAGGGATGTAGCGAACTGAACACTTCATTTAGTACGGCTGAGATTCAAACAGAAGCAGACTCACGATGCAAGGGATAGTTGAACTCGCGCGAGACGCCAGGAACGTCCGCGCCTGCCAAACTACCAACATGGGGGTAGACGGCCCAGGAGAACGCATGCTCGCCCTGATCCTGCTCTGCGTCGGGGCTCGTCGAGCCGCGCAAGAAGGAGATGCGAACGTATTGCCCGTCGGCGCAATAGCCGTATTTGCTTTCGGTAAGAAGGGCTACGCCATAGCCGAATTCGGATAGGTCGGCGTACTTGTGACCACAGACTTCGAATTTGGCCGCTTCCCACGTCGTATTCCTGTGCGTCGGCCGGCCGACATATCCAAACTGCATTTCGAAGTTCGCGTTGGGACAATGAATATCAAGCGGGATCTCAAACTTGAGTATTTCGTGACGCTGGTGCCAATCGACACGAGCGTCAAAACGGAAGGATGACCTGGCATCTGCCTTGAGCGACCCAGGAATAGCATCGAGAGAGATGGTGAGATCGACAGTGCTCTTGCCAATTTTGACGGTAGTGGCTAGCTGAGCGCGGATAGGTCCGTTCTCAGTGATGACCATTTCCTCAAAGGCGACCGGGTGGGGAGCCTCGAGATGGTGATTCTCTACATCCCAAGCATCCCAGTAACCGGGCTGGTCGTTGAAGTAGATCAGACCGCCAGTCAAGCCTTTCGGAATCAGCTCGCGCTGGAGCTCAATATCGTACAGGCTGATGATGCGACCCTTGGAGAAGACCATCTTAACATTTGAGTTCTCCAAGACAAAGTCACCGTTCGGCAATTTGTGGGCACTTGCGGGTCTGACATGAGCGAACATGCCCTTCACCTCGCCTATCACACCATCAGCAACGTCCACAAGAACGTAACCTTTCTCTCCGTTCTTCGAGATCTGGACAGTCTGGCTCTTAAGGGCTTCTGCACCCTTGCCGCTGACGTTGATCTCTACGACTTCCCTCCTGGGCTTGCCTAGCGTGTTGATCGCAATGATCTTACCCTTACCCGAGCTGGAGTGGGTGAAGGGCGCAGTGGGGTTGATAGGGACCGATTGCCTGAAGAGCGCCTGGACTGCCTCCTCGAGCAGCTGAGAACCATTCTTAGCGACCTTGGCGTAAATGCGCTCGGCATCGTCGTACACCATCCCGATAGCGGAGCCGGGAAGTACATCGTGGACTGTGTACAGTTCAGACACTAGTTTGTGACAGGATCAGGAAACTCACATTGGTTGAGTAAGACATCCTCCCAGAGAGGGTCAATCTTGTTCTTAGGATACGTGTATGCATGTTTCGTGGCGAACAGCGAGGCGAGCGTAGCGACGTACTATAGAAACATCAGAGCCAGGCAATTAGGATCTTCGGTTAACACGGACCTCGACATCGTGCAGCAGGATCTCGGACTTGCGGTTGCCCTTCTTGATCGAACCATGTGACGTGTAAGTCCCACGGTGGAACTCGAAGTACATCTCGCCGTGCCTGCCTGTGTTTCAGTACGCCTCGACCATGCTCTCAAGGATGGAGGACGAACCAGTTGGGCAAGGTCTTGCCCTCGCACGTCTGGTCCTCAAGCTTCTCGAAGAACTCCTCGACTGTGTTACCCATCTTGACGAGCGGGACCTCGCGGTACTTGTTCGCCACCGCCCTTGTCCGGCGCAGGTTCTCGAGCATGGCCTCAAGCGGTCCTCCGCCGCCGTCACCGTTGCCGAATACAAGGAGGGACTGGTTAGTCACCTCGAGGTTTTTGTGCGAGGTGATACCCTTGCGGACATCTTCCACCGTCGCTTGGGCAGTATAGGTATCCACCTGGAAACATCAGAGAGCGAACACACAGTCTGTCAAAAACCTACAGGCGTCATGTGTACCAGCACTTGAGACCCGTCAATGCCTACCCAGTTGAACGTCGTATGAGGGAACTTGTTACTAGATACAAAGTCAGGACTTCCTGTAAAGCAGCCCACGGTAACGAACTTACATGTTGTTCCAGCTGAGCTTTTGGGTAAAGAAGTACTTCATCCCGCTAAGCCTGAGGATCTGTGGCAAACTCCCAGTGTAGCCAAAGCTATCCGGCAGCCAGCTGGTGACGTTCCTCGCACCAAACCTGCTCTCAAAGTACCTCTGCCCATAGAGGAACTGCCTGCACAGTGCTTCTCCAGAAGGCATGTTGACATCGCTCTCGAGCCATTGGCCGCCGATAGTGTGAAACTGGCCCGAAATGATCTTGCGCTTGACTTTCTCGAACAAGGGAGGATAGAGCTGCTCGAGCCACTTGTACTGCTGCGCAGAGGAGGCAGCGAACCGGTGCTCCGGGTAGCGCTCCATGAGGTCGACCTGAGTCGACCAGGAACGTGCAACCTTTTGCTGGGTGACGCTGTATGGCCAGAGCCAGGCGGTGTCGATGTGACCTGCCAATTCTCAGTAACACGAAGGATGTTAGCCACCAAAGAGAAGGACACACAGTGCCCAATACCCCAGACCTGCCACTCCTTGCCCTCATACACTTTCTCCCCCTGCTCCCTCCAGCCCTCGCCAAAGATCTCCTCAGCCAGCTTCCTACATTGTTCAATCAGCTTCCCCAGCTCTTCCTGACTCAACAGCGCGTTCGCGCCACCACCGCGCTGCCACACGTTCATGATCTCGTTCGCGACCCATTGGGCGTGGTGCGAGAGATGCACTTCAGCTGTGATGTGCGTGCGGATCTCTTTGAGCGTTTGGAAGTCTCGCATCAGCGCGACGGCGGCGGTGTTAGGGACAACGATGTCGGCTGAGTTGAGCTAAGCAAGCAGGAGGTGTCAGCTACTTCCCATTGACGTAACGAGGCACGCAGACCCAGTAGTAGCGGTTGTCCTATATAATCTGCATTAGCACGCGTCTCAAGGATATCGAGAAGACAACTCACGCTTGGCGGGTTGATGCCATCAATTCCAAACATGCCATTGCAGCTCGACTATTCGTCGTACCGCACCGCATCAGCTAACCCTACACTGTAGGAAAGACAACCCCACCTCGATGTAGATGATATGCTCCCCGCTGCGCGCCTTGGCATCGAGGATGTAGTCCCAACGGTGGTCTCCGCCATCCCCTCCGGTAATACCTTGCAGAGGGAGACCTTCTTTTGTCCAGATCATTGCCTGTCTTCTACGTCAGCTTCCGTGCTGGTCGCGTTGAATGTGGAGCACCTCGCAGTTGGGGTTGAACTCGACTACAGAGGTGTCAGTACAAGACAGGGAACTAGACAGAGGACGGACATTGGACGCGCTCTTCGTTTGCCCATGCTTTGGGGACATTAAGCGTCACCCTGAACCAGTGGTTGGTCTGCGAGATCCATTAGCCATCGTTCCCTACTTAGCGAGGACCAACAAACCCCTGCAGGGAAATCAGCCCAAATCCCCGCCTGGAGCCTTTAGCAACTCACAAGAAGGTCCAAAAGAATCCCCCTTCTTTGCAGGCTTGAACGTCTGCTTCACCGCTTCCGCAAAGTCAGGCTTGGTCCTACCCGGAGCACTCCACACTTCCAGCTTGACATGCTTGATGTCATCCGTACGGTGCTTGACGAGCGCAGAGGAGAGGTTGATAGATGCAAATGCACCGCCGACAAATTGGTCCAGGCGGCCAGAGTTGATGGATTTGATCCATTTTGGCTCTGCGTGGTTGGGTTAGGTTTGGCATTGGTCTGAGGTGGCCAGCGAAGCACTGCACTTACGGGCAGCAAAGTTGAGCTCTGGGTAGCCCGGCTGGTGGTGTGCGTGTCCACAAGGCATGCTCGTTGCTCACTGCCTATACAGTCTGATATGTAAATGCAAGCAGCGAGCGGGATGGTCGTCGCTGCACTCGACGTCGACGTTGACAACGACGAGGTGGGGTAGCCCATTCGGTCACTCGGCGCGATCTCCGGCCGGGACTCAGATCGGGCACGTGAGCAATATGGGGGGAGGCGCGTGGAGCGAAGTATGGACATGTGCAGCATGAAGCGTATTATGTTGCTTTTACTTTCTGCTTACTTGGTGGTCTTCCAATAATTCAGTTTTCAGTCTCTCTATGACCGAGTTGGAGATAATATTGATACTCAAATATGCTGCATCTGATCTACATTCGGGTTTGCAGTCAGCTCATTTGATCAGCGCATCCAGCACCTGTGATCTTCGCCCCTGCCCAGCCAGCGCCAAATCCTACCCGCAACCCATCCTGTCTATCCAGTCATCCATCCCTCTCAGCGATAGACTAGCCCCATCTCTACTCTTGCCCTTTCCGTCCCTTATCCCTGATCATACCCGCAACCCATCTACCTCGAATCCCGGGCCAAGGTCAAGCAGCACCGCCTAAACAGGCTCAAGGCTATTTCCCGGATGATGGATGTTTGACAACAGCGTTTCATCCCACACTGCACCATGCTCACCGCCATCAACTGTCCTCTTGTCGTCCCTGATGGGCAGCAGGGTCCAGCAAGACAGCTCATCGTCTTGGGTTCCGTAAGCAGACAAGGTCACCGCCCTACAACAGAGTTAGGGGCGCACACTACCTTCTTTGCTTAATCAAGGCAATCGCACGCTATCAACGTATAAATACATGCTGCGTTCTGTCCTACCCGCTCAGCCCCGTCAGCTTCCCCGTCCCTCTCGAGTACTCTTCGCAACCCCCCTCTACGCCCCAGTCCGGAATAACCACTCCTACGTACCCTACCCCACGATGACCGCTGTACAGAAGCACTTCTTTGGCGCAGAGACGTTTGCCGTTGTGGGCGCAAGCACTGACAAGTCCAAGTTTGGCAACAAGGTATGTTTCATTCGGCCGATCTGCTACCTACTCTCGCTTGATTTGCTTGCTCACCCGTCTGCAGGTGTTCATGTGGTACCTTGACCACTCGAAGCCCGTAACGCCTATCCATCCCAAAGAACCCAGCATCGAGTCTGTCCCCGCTCTCACTTCCCTCTCCGCCCTCCCTTCCCCCAAAATGACCTCAGTCAGCGTCGTCACCCCCGCCAAAGTCACGCTCTCCGTGTTGAAGGAAGCGAAGGAGCTCGGAGTGTGGGCTGTGTGGATCCAGCCTGGGGCGAGTGACGACGCTTGCGCAGAGTGGATAAAGGAAAACGAGATGGAGGATAAGGTCATTTACGGCGGGCCGTGCATCCTCAGGGATGGAGAGGCCGTTATGGCACTGATTGGTCAGTAGGAGGTTGGAACATGAGGATATGTTGTTCATGTTATTCATGACTAGGCAAAGTCAAAGGTCGGATGTGAATTGAAATTGTACACTACGAGCTAGGTCCATGCAATCAATTTCTGTACTTTCCGTTTACATACAGATGTGTAGAGCTATTACAACAGACGCGACGCAACGCAGGGCGCTATGTAAAGGATTGTTGGCGCCAAGGGTAGCAGTGAGGAGGACTCGCATGGAGGTTGAAGGATAGAAGGGAGGCAGCAGACCGCAATCCGGCCTTGATAACAACAGAGTGAGTGACGTACCCATCATGTGAAGCCAGACAGCATGCAGGGAGGATATCTGCAAGAGGGAAAAGCGGATGAAGGAAACCAGGCAGCACGCGTGTTTGTAGGCGATGGTGTGACATGGAAGCAGATAACATTAGGCATAAGTGACCAAGAGGGCGTGGTGACACTGTCTTGGCTAAAAAGGAGAGGGGGGAAGGAGGAAGAAGGGAAGACGGTAAAGACAGGCTCCGGTGAGCACAGGACGATGACCATGTGTACTGCTGCCACACCGTGCACAAATGCACATCCACACATAAGTAATTGGGGGTGGGGACAAACTAAAACCAGTTCGATCTGGGTGGCCATTGGAACACCCAAAGTACATGCCTAGCAACAGCTGCCAGAAGCAGTAATGATGTTGTGATGATTGCTGTCGCTACTGAGTGACAAGTATTATGGTGCTTCCAGTGTCAGGTGGAAGGGCAGCTCTGCTACTGATGAGTGACCTTCCTACACATTGTTGTGGACAATGGTGGCAGGGTAATCAACACCAACATGGGGCAGGCCTGTGGCAATTGAAGTTCAGCAAGGAGAGCCAACCAGCATAGCCTGGAGATGCATTGACCTTGGTGGCAGTCCTCTGAGCTTCCCAGAGTTCATTCCTACATGTGGCTAGCAAAGCCTTGAACTTGCTGTCTAGTGTGCATGATGGTCTCATGGAGTAGTTATTGCTATTATTGTGGTTGCCAGTGGTAGGGAGATTGATGATGGTTGTGGTTTTGCCACCATGTGCATAGTAGCTGGGTGGGCCAGGTGGCATATGACATGGTGTGGCTGGAGTGATTATGTTGGGAGGACCATGCAACACAGTTGGAGTGATGTTGGTAGGACCATCCTTGACAATGGGAGTAGTCTTGTAGTCTTGTTGGTAGGACCTTTCCAGACAGTGGTAGTGACACCTCCAGGTCCATGGTTGCTGCCACTCCATACCACTGTCTTTCAATAATGGCAACTAGTACAAGTGACTGAGAATAGCAATTCAGTGGTGACTCTGTGTTCTGTGGTGGGTAGAGGTGATAGAAAAAGAGATGATCTGAAGTTGCTTTAAGCTGAGGTTGGTGTTCAACAGGGACTTTGAGGCAATGACAACATCTGACTGATGCAGTGGAAGATGGAGATGCCTGGAACGGTGTTGGGTCCGAGTATGTTGGATAACCTTTGTTGATGAAACTTTATGTAGCAAAGTACTGTAGACAAGAGTAGGATGCAATGGTAATATTACAGTAAAGAGTTGTACAGAGAGAGTGAGAGAGTGGATCACCTTGAACCTCCTGCTTGTCATCCTCCATGAATGGTGACAGCAGGCAAAGGTAAAGGAGTGAAGGAGAAAAGGGGAGGGGAATGCATATGGCAGAGCAAATGGGACAAAACTCTTGCTTCCGTCAACAATCCCACATATATGGTACCATACTGAGCTATACTGAGGCAAAACATTGGTATTAACCCATATTTGTACCATCCTGACAGTATATACAAGTATTCCCCAGTATACATGACTTGGGATCAGTATTGTATTCTTTGGTACAGGTATGGTAATCTTTGGTATTACCATTTCATGGTATATCTTTCATACTGTCTTGTACTCATACTGTATTCAACCAATCATTCCTGACATTATGTAGTAGTGCACAAGAGGGACCCCATGACACTCTGTGTGGCCTTCTCTTTACCAGAATGTTTACCCACATCTCTCTCCTCACTGGGGTCCAAAAGTTCATCATACTACCATTTCCTGTTACTCCATTGTCAAACTCTATTTTGTTCCCCTCCTATCATTCCACTGCCATACAGCAGGGGAGTACTGGAAATGCACTACTCAGGCAACCCTCCTTGGGTATGCCTACTCAGCCTCCATGGTTTCTGCCACAATTGCCTGCCCCTGCCAGAATCCCTCTTCATTTCAATCTTACTACAAAATATGGCAGAATACCATAATCATATTTGAGGCTATAGCTACATATCCTGTGGCCCTAATAGATGCACATACTCAATGGCATGGTACACTTGCAGAGCACGCTCCCACTGGCTATAGTAAGCTGCCAGCGTTATTCCCCACCTATCCCCCTCAACTTGTGAGTTGAAGTAGAACAGCTCTTCTTGGCTCATAGGACATACAGCATCATCCACCCAAAACTGTGTGAATCCTGTTGGCTGGGCACCAACGTGATGTTACATCAATGCCTTGTCTTGCAGGCCCTGCCAATCAATACTGAACATATCCCTCCTGCTGTCCCCAGACCAGTTCCACAGAGTACTGTGGTGAAGCCCTTGATAGCCCTTCTCCAGCATACCAACCATCCACCTCTCATTTGGTGATTTCATCTGTCCTTTGCGACTCTGTAATGGGTGGAAGTTCCACATTTGTTGCCATAGTTCTGCATCCCGATTGATATCTGCAAGGAATAGATAATGCAACAGCCACATAGGGCTGTTCAGTGCAATATCCAGCTCAAGGTATGTCTCCATGTGGATGAAAATATTCTTCCATTTGGAGCCAAAATCCTTTGTGACATCTCACCACATTTGTTCAATGTGCACATTATGTATGGAGCTGATGGTGACATGCAAGTGTATTTGTTAGCATCCATCTCCCAGCATAGTGTATCAAAAACTCACTGCCCCCAAATGAATGACCCCTGGTTCACACCACATTTGTGTATCATCCATGATGCAACATCAAGGTTTTTGAGCCCATGATCTCCATGAACACAAGAGGGAGTTCCATGCCATGTACATGCATCCCGAAACATGGTGAACACTGTATCCTTGTGGTTGTTTGTAGATGCACAAATACCAGTACATAGACATGAATGACCATCTATGAATGCATGGTACACTATTCCATGTCAAACATCTGCTACTCATATCAATTAGCATCTTTTGGGTTCTAGTGTCAATGGTACATCAGCTCACCTAGATTTGCATCAAGATGCCATAGAGTATTTGGACTGGCCACTTTGTAATGTCTTCATTCCACAGGAATCTGATCTCCAAATTGATGGTGTGGTGCCACTCAGTGAAGAGATCCTTGTATCTTCTTTAGCAGTACCTGTACCCCCAAGGCCAGGAAGTACCCTTGAACCATAGATCATCCCATATGTGGAAAGGTATCCAGCACTCTAGATACCTCAGTATCCAGTTCATTCTCAGACCATGACAAGTGGGATTGTCTTGTTGCATGTTGGATGTGTACAACTCCGGATCCTGCCATGCATGCCACATAAACTGGTTCTTCCTTGGGTCATAGTCCCAGGTCCACTATACGCCACCTTAGGGTTCTTGGAGAGACCTCAAGCAGCTTTGCAAGAACTGACAAGCAAGGTACCACACACAAAGCAGCAGTCAAGAAATCTTTGTCAATCACAAACTTCCTTCAGCCTCCCTAGTTCCCACATGATACCCAGGTTGCTGGACAACCCCATGCCATTATTGACCTATCCTCTGCTTCAAGGCCCTTCTCCACATCACATTGCAAGGCATGAAGTTGTTCTTCAGCACTATAAGCTTCTTCTTCTGGTAGTAGTTTCCATACCTAACATGACCATCAGCATTGTACACCTCATACTCTGAGCCCTTCCCTGACCTCTCCCAAGACACCCAAGAGCCGCACCACTCCTGCTTGTGTTCGCTCCCAGTAGGCTTGATCTTCCATGTGACCTTCCAGCCCTCTTTGAACATGAATCCCTACTCATGCAAGTGCAGCCCTAAATTGAAGAGCTGACTGTATTGCTGCAGCAGTAGGCAAAGCCATTGGTGTGGGTCATTACTCACAAACATTGGACATAATATGTCCAAGCATAATTTCTCTTATCTTGAATTGATGTGGTATGATATCATATGATGTGGTATATTACAGTATACTTTGGTATTGTTTGGTATTCCCCCATATCCAATGGGAGCAAATGGTGCTCTCACAACTGTTGTGTTTGTCCTTCACCACACCATTGTACTTCATACATACCTTTCACCGCCCTCATCTTGTAATGCCTATCCAACTATGGAATTGAGTCCTCCCCTCTCCTGCTACAGATTCTTTCCCTTGCCTCAGGAAGCATTGACAAGCTGACAAAACTCAGCCCCCCCCCCCTACACTGACCCACCCCATATACCCAGCTGTCTCCTTCAATGCGTTACAACCACCTGCCAACCAATACAAACAACTGCCTTCATTCAGTGACACCAATGTTATCCATGATGCCAACAATGAAGGAGTTACTGTGCAACCTGATGGCCACAATTCACCTCAACATATTCAGCCATCTGTGACCCCAGCCAAAATTAACCAACTCTTCACACCCAGTCCCATCCCCACAATGCACTACATTCCTCCCACAAGTGTGGACTTTCAAGTGCAATCCACCGTGTGTATTCTATCCAATGTCCAATACCCATAATTGATCTCTAATGTTGTAGACACATGTTGATCTGGCATGTGACAATCCAGTCAATCCCATATCTGAGCATCACATCTGTTCGAGCTCAACCAGCCTGCTGGACAGCAGTATCTTGCAGACTGAAGGGCCATTGGTAACCTCTGATCTACGGTACTCCTTGGTCTCGTGCACAGCCACCTCTAGTTCTACCTCAACAATCACATCTCCTCCGGATACCACCAAAAAGCCAGCATTGGCTGACATTGTTCCTTCTTTCATCAACATGTACAAAGCACCAATCTCATCTTCCCCTCCACCACATGTTTCTGATCATCTGTTCCGCAATGAGTCATTTTTGAGCATGCAGGTTGTACAAGCCTCTGTCTCACCATCTCAGGCAATGGACAGACCTTGTTCTATTCTTGTGCTGTTCAGTAACAACTTATCAGCACTTCCTGAAGTGCATCTCATTTGTCATGCAGAACTAGATCTGTCCGTTTACTGAGTTCAAGAGGGAGTAATGTGCACCACCATAGATGTGGTCATGCCTATTGTTCTCCACCATGTCACACCTGTGAGTGGTTGGGAGGCATACCACTCTCATCATCAGCTCTGGTTATTATGCATACCAATGGCCATTCATTCAGTTGACACACTGAATCATGGAGGTTGGTGGCTGTCTTCTGCCTTCAATGCCCTCAACTGCCAGTTCATTACTGCCTGGGGTATTGTCTCCATATTGCCCATGTCCCCTATTACTTGACAGTTCTGCATTTCCCAACTGTGACTCACTCACCTCAACAAATCTATGTTCATCTTATGCTTTGAGCTTTTGAAGGTATTGTTTCCCTCCTGTTAGGGCAACACAGGCTGACTAAGTCTGCTCACCTAAGAGTGCCAAGAGTCTAAGCAGGCAACAAGGAAGTGGAGTAGACCTGATGACTAAGACCTATCTACAGTATAGGTACCTGTGGATGATCCTAAGAGACCAAGTCTGAAGAGACAGTCCCCAGGCAGAGTAGGCCTTATATTTATACCTCTGTGGTGGAACCCACTAGAACATCTTGTTTACTCAGCCTAGTCAGGTGATCAGGTCATATGACCAAGGATGAGGTCATATGAGGTCATGCACAGCCATGCACAGCAGGTCACCTGACCATCC
>NW_024467201.1:1508598-1518762 GCF_000292625.1 Dacryopinax primogenitus
GTAGACCTGATGACTAAGACCTATCTACAGTATAGGTACCTGTGGATGATCCTAAGAGACCAAGTCTGAAGAGACAGTCCCCAGGCAGAGTAGGCCTTATATTTATACCTCTGTGGTGGAACCTGCTAGAACATCTTGCTTACTCAGCCTAGTCAGGTGATCAGGTCATATGACCAAGGATGAGGTCATATGAGGTCATGCACAGCCATGCACAGCAGGTCACCTGACCATCCAATCCTTCCAGCAGGTTCCAGCACATGCCAAGGTATACCAGCTACTTCCATGTCATAAAGGCTTAGTCATGTCTCTTGACCAAGCAATGAGCTGGTGCCCTGACAGGTATGGATCCTTCCACAAGAATATGAGCAGGAAAAAAGCAGGGTATTTTGGAGATGCATATGCACATATATTGAGATGAGGCTGGTACTCATCTGTCAGGGCACCAGCTCATTGCTTGGTCAAGAGACATGACTAAGCCTACTGTTGGAGTGTGAAGTGAAGCTACCATGCCAGTCAGTGTCAACAAAGTAAATAGGTGTTGCACTGCACACCATCATGCTCAGCGCAGCAACCAGCCCCAAGGGCCACATATCTGCCTTGAAAAGATTTTTGTATTCCCAAGCCAAGCCCTTGACCATACCAGGATTCCCCAGGAATGCCCTGTCATATAGCATCTTGATCACAGGATGACAGAAAGGGTCACGGCATTTTTTCACAACATTGCTGCTCAACAGGATTTCAGCATAGACCAGGTTGTTGCCACTGAGAAGCATGTCAACCTTGCCAAAGAGGGATGCAGGTAGAAACTATATGCATCTATCACCACCTGGGCCAAGGTCTTCAGGCGACTCCTACCCCAGGTGCTGTTGCCCAAAATCTACCCTGACTTTAGCATACAGTGTGGTGTGATTAGCAATACAAACAATGTACCATCTTTCCAAGTTCCAGGTATGTGGCAAGATCCAGCTGATAACTTGGTGCCTTGCCTTTTTTATTCTGTTTCAATCCCATGGCCTTGGCACATTTGTTGGCAATAGTGACAGCATTGTCCAAGTATTCTCAAGTCTGCTTAGTCTGAGGGTAGAAGTTGATTGTATACAGCTGGATGCAGAAGATCTTCTTGGCATTGTTAACAATATTTTGAAGTGGGACAGGGTATGAAGACAAGCACTGTTTCTTCAACTCAGGTGTGATTTGCTTCATTTGAGAAGGGTGAGGCACTTCTCCCTGATCATCAGCTGAGGAAGACAATATTATTCATTTGAATATGACTCTGCCATATCAATTCAATCACCCACTATAGACTCCATTTGACTATGACAGTGGTATTTGAAATGGGGGTTCAAAGCTACTGACTATGCACACAACACTACAAACTAGGCCAAACACATTTAAGTACAGCCGAATATGTCAATCAAGAGTTCATTGTCTGTTCCCATAGTTAGTCACTAATCATCATACCTGCCCATAGCATACCTACTAAACCACCCAATCCTGCCACCTCATAATGCAGTTGCACACAAGGGCAGGGCGGGGGGACTGAGGGTGAACTCCCATGTGCTGCCAATTGAGACTGACTGGGGTAGGCCCCAAAGGAATAGGTGCCTCCAAACCTCCCAAACAGAATGCTTGAGTGAGTATCATCTGAGGGATGGGTACAGAGTACAGCTGGAGATTAAGCATCACTGAAGAGAAACAACCTGGGGGCTGTGACCACTGTAAGTGTCGGACAAGGGTGTAAAACCAGGTTGGATGACCCCAGCCACATACATGGAATACTGGCCATGCCAGAGGCCCACTGCACAAAGCAAACAAATCACAGCCAAGTACCATGCACCTATGAGGTGGTTAGTAAGTGAAATGCTAGAGAGACAAAGAGGCATACAATTTGTACCAAAAAACCAACCAAGGGGAGGAGCATCTAACAGTGAGTGTGTGCAAAAGTCATATGCAATTCCATAGCAACCAGTTGGAAGCAGGAGAAGCCATCTGGGATAACCACTGTCTAGAGTATGGTTAGTGATGTGCAAGTCCAATGGG
Organism: Dacryopinax primogenitus; assembly: GCF_000292625.1. Classification (NCBI taxonomy): domain Eukaryota; kingdom Fungi; phylum Basidiomycota; class Dacrymycetes; order Dacrymycetales; family Dacrymycetaceae; genus Dacryopinax; species Dacryopinax primogenitus. The sequence continues at coordinate 1,510,639 of NW_024467201.1, forward strand.
GTGTGCTCACCTGGAGCAGCCATCATGGTATAGGACAGAGAATAAGAGGGTATGGACAGACTCCTGGGGGTAGAGGTTCAATACTGATGGATACCAATGCATACAGATTCAAAAGGAAGCAGAATTCCCTCCCACAGGTTGTATTCCAGTCACATCAAATCATATTGAGTAGTACATAGAAAGGACTTTGCAAAGATGCTGTGACTAATGCCTATCAAGTGGTCCTGCAGAGGACTACTGAACCTTCACACAGTCTCAGTACATGGCAAACAACACCTCTTTCATCACTGACCATGTGATCCCTTCCCACCTTCACTGTGAAGACTGTGTTGTAGTTGTCCGCAGCATTGTCATAGATGGTAGCTTGCTCCACAAGCTTGCAGTTCTTGACCTTTCCATTGTCACATACTTGAACTTGCTTGCTCAAAAAATTTCATCCACCATAACAGTGTCTGGGTCACCACAGCTCAAACCATATGAGCAAGGCAGATAGATACAGCAAGAATACAATGGCCTCACATTTCCCACTGAAGATTATCATGATCTTCTAAGATGGGGCTTACAGGTCTGTTCCCAGGCATGTGGGGGATCCCTGGGAGGAGGAAGTCATCTGGATGGTGGATGCTGGGCAGTAGTCAGATATGTACATCACATGCGTCCCAATCAAAACTCACTGTGAAGAGATGGTATTGGTCACTTTGGTGAGGTGGCCGGAGTGTAGATGGAAGTTCATCAACAGCTCAGCGATATTGCAAGTGGCCCAATAGGTGCATGCTTGGTGGTCAACAAAATGGGTCAGGAATGGGTCTGAACCTGACCATGAATTGGCTTTACCTGGGCAGATCTTCTTGCCTCAACAGAAGATGGAGGTGCTTGAGCAGTACATCCATACCCCCATGGACAAATTCCCAATCACCTGCACAATGCACATTCCAATCATAGATACCTTTCATGAAGGCCATCCATTGGCACATTGCGACTCAAACTCCAAAACACCACAAGGGGAGGGGTAGGGATGGTCTCAGTCTTCACTTGCCATTGCTCCCAGGAAGCAATATCCTGGCTGACAGGCAGGAGAGGATGCATCATGGTGTGGTGTGTGTAATTGCTAGTGGTGGTAGACTGAGAGAACAGTCCAGCACACACTGCATCACCAGCCCCTGAGTATACATAGACAGATCACCTGGAACCTTATCCGGAACATCATGTGGGTGGTACACAAAATGGAGGGTAGAATGATTTTCGAGTCACTGCTTGGTACTACTACATTAACTGTGGAGATTAGCAATGGTTAGGCACATGTGGTAGAATACTAGGCCAATACAGAGGAAATACAGGCCATTACAAGCAGATACAGCAATGTTACTTGAACACTGCACTTGGAATGCTGCTTGGCCCATGCTGAATGCGGCAAGATTATCAAGCACAGAAGGCAGGGTGAGAAAGAACATAGCCCCAGTCTGATAAGCTGAAACAAATATTTTGGTAGTGCCCTAATCTGACCTCATTTGTGACAACTAATGCTACACGACCAGCACAGTAACATGGTGACTGCAAGCAACATTGAGCATGAAAGCTCAGCCATCCCTTCTGGTGAGGAAAATGTCAATCAGGTGAGTATTGTGAGATTGATGCATCTTACAGAGGCTGAGATAGGATCACAGTCTTGTGTTGACGCTGACATTGAAGTACGCCACAGTGCCATGCAAAATTTGGGGGCCTCATACTGTCTTGTATCAGCTGGTACATCTCTGTATTCTGAAGGTAACTTACCATTGGTTGACACATGTCAGGGCACCAGCTCATTGCTTGGTCAAGAGACATGACTAAGCCTTTATGACATGGAAGTAGCTGGTATACCTTGGCATGTGCTGGAACCTGCTGGAAGGATTGGATGGTCAGGTGACCTGCTGTGCATGGCTATACATGACCTCATATGACCTCATCCTTGGTCATATGACCTGATCACCTGACTAGGCTGAGTAAACAAGATGTTCTAGCAGGTTCCACCACAAAGGTATAAATATAAGGCCTACTCTGCCTGGGGACTGTCTCTTCAGACTTGGTCTCTTAGGATCATCCACAGGTACCTATACTGTAGATAGGTCTTAGTCATCAGGTCTACTCCACTTCCTTGTTACCTGCTTAGACTCTTGACACTCTTAGGTGAGCAGACTTGGTCAGCCTGTGTTGCCCTAACAACACGCTTGAATCTTGGGCCTCCTGGACTGTACCTGGTGTCATTCACAACTGCCCTTCCAGCAGAGTTACACATGCATCAATCTGACTTGACATGTGAATGCAGCACTTGTCCCCCTTTCGTCAGTAGCTGCCAGCATACCAGAACATGAGATTGATGTGGTTGATTTGACGGGCAAGGACAAGAGCCACCTGACTCAAGGCAATCAGGTGAGGACCCCTCCCAGTGACCACCACACAAACTTGAACTGATATGAGACTGTTTTTCAGAAGCATGGGAGGCAGAGCTCTGGTGATTTAGGGAAGCAAAGCATGCTGTCAAAAAAGGCAAAGCAGCTTGGATCAGATGGTGAGCTTCTGTGAGCATTACTCATGTAATATTTGGTAACCATTGGAAAGCCTCTCAGATTCGCCAAAACCAATGATGACCAGATGGTTGTCATCTATCCCATCGAGTATTGGCTGGGACAGATCCACAAAATGGGGGCTTGTCAAGCTTGCAAACCATCTCAACTACTACTAACCCTTCTTTGCATGGTCAGCGGTTGGCGCCCAAGCAGGGTGAAGAGGTTGAACAGCAATTTGCCATCAAGATGGAACCCAAGACTGAGGATGCCAGGTTGTCTGCCATCATTGACATGCTAAATGAGGTGGCCACAGTGTGGAGGTTGCAGCAGGCTGCAATGTCCCTATGGCCCAGTATGCAGCAGGCCCAAGAATGGGCAAAAATCTCCTGGGATTATGTGGTTCAGGCAGTGGCCAAGAGAGGAGAAGTGATCCCCGCAGCTGTTTGTGGTAGTACCATGTACATTGACATGGTATGTTTCCACCTTGCATGTGATCTGATGACATACTCACTGTATGTATTAAAGATTGCAGTGACTGACCCTGCTGTATTCCATGATTTGCTGCTGGAAAAGACAGCCCAGGTTCTGTTGAGCAAGTATGGTGGAGTGTTCACCAGGGACAAAGCCCATATTGCTAAATGGATTGCTGGTCTCTGTTGAGGATTCCGCTTTCTGTTTGAGACATGTGACTGGGACAACCCTGTGAAGAATGTCCATGGGCCATTCTGCTCCATGGCTCTGATGAAAGTCATGAGTTGTATTTTCGAAGATGGCCTGCATAAACACCAGGGTCTGTTTGACAGTCTGCCATACACTATGGTGGCAGGTGTAGGTGCCGTGGTATGTTGCAGTATTGTCTGTAGTGATACTGTGCTGACTACCTGACACAGATGCACATTTACCTGTTACAGTGGAAGGGAGGAGTTTGAAAAGCTTGGACAGATCATGATACTCAGTTCAAGGCATCTTTCAACATCATCAAGGACAATCTGATAGAGTACAATACCAGGTGCCCCAACAAATTCATGCAGTTACAGAAGTATGTTGTTGATACGATGCTGTGAGTGGGATAGTACCTTGAGACAAATGTTTCTGAATCAGATTAACCAGCCAACTGGTTGGCCCTGACACCATGGGAGGCAGAGGGAAGGAGTTCTTCCTCACCTTTGATGAGGATGAGGAGACTAACCACGTTGGAGTTGGTGGCTCCATTGACAAATGACATTTTCCTGATTGGGATTGTTAACTAACTACTTCAGAGAAACAGAGAGAAGTTATCTCTCATGCAGTTGTGATGGATGGATGTCTCAAATCATGTGTCCTTCCTTTTAATTCCATGTGTGTGTTGCATATGGTAGTAGTCTGCATGTGCATGTGCATTGGCTTGTTATGCATGTCAATAATGAAGCAAGTACATCAGCAGTCACTGATATGTCACAGCATATGTTCCCATGTTTTACCTAGATGAAGGTAGACCCATGAAAGTAAGGCACATCCTGCTTGAAGATTGCATTGTTTGATAGGTCAAGACCTGTTCAAACAGGGATATGGGATCAGATTGTATGGTGATCCTAGTAAATACCATAATTTTGCTCTTGAGGCCGGCATGAACTGGTGAGACAATGACTAGCCCTGGAGTCTCAGTGGAAACCTATACTGGCCAATGTGACACATCACTGTGGCTGAAGTTTTGTTTGCCTTTGGGCAGGTGAAATCCTTTGGGAATACCTTCAGTTTCCAGTTGGGAGGCCCCCCCTCACAGATGATCACAAATGTTGAGAAGGTGACTACTGTTTACTCAGAGTTTAGTGCAAGTCATGCACAAAAGATTGGGGGACATGAACATGACTGAATACAAGGGAGTGACATGGCCAAGTCATAAGTAAGTGGTACACTAGACTCTAATGTGGATGTGCATAGTACAGACAGCCATAGTATAGAGAATGCCACTACAGTGTACTGCAGTGCCAACAACTCCAGGACAGACAACTCCAGTATGGAGGACTACAGTACCAAGAACTACAGTATGGAGAACTACAGTACAGACCATGCCTGTACAAAGATCCATGACCTACTTGGCTGGAAAGTGTGTACAAAGACTAAGGAGTAGTATGAAGCCAATTGGAAGGCGTGCTTTGAAAGAGTTGACCGAGGACTCAGAGGGGTAAACACTGGGTTTGAGAAAGGAGATTCAAGATCTCTTACACCTCCACAGGCTGCTGCATGGCTTGGTATTCATGAGATGGAAGTAAAGAATGGGAGAATGGAGAAGAGCACAAAGGATTGATTATCATGAACCTAACTAGGTTCAATAGTTTAGTACATATTCATTGAGTACATTTCTCCAAGGCATGCATCTCCAATTATCTGTATGAATAACATTGATTTGAAGTCATCTTGCCAGTTTGCAGTAGTTTGGGTGCACCAAGAGGCTGTCCCATTGTGTAGGGGAATAGATACCTGGCATGTACATGCACAGAATTTGCATGATGACAGGCTGTAGTCAATGCTCACCTACCTGTCAAAGGTATTAGGTACAGCTGCATCACATAGAAATACAAAAGACATACAGCCAGATACATATTGGGAGGGTATAGGTATGGTATCCCTGTGGCAACTCAATAGAACATGGTTGCATGGAAAAGAGGATCATGCATGTCATGAAGAAGGAATGAGGGAGGGGGAACCCAATCTCTGGATTCTTGCATGTTGGCAGCCTTCAGTGGTATGTCTCTGCCATGCAGGAAGTGATTAAAGGCAGTCTGGAGGGCCCTTTGCTTAGGAAGGGATAGTTTTGGTCGAAAGGCAGTCCTCCCACTCCAGCAACCACAAGACATCATCAGGAGTATGGATTTGACAGTTTGGCCAAAGGATTTTGATAAGATCAGATGGTGCAATTTGATTTGGGACCAGGACCTGAAATATCAGGTGAGGCATCAGAAAAGAACACCTGATTAGCTGACAAGACAGACCGTATCCCATAGTGTGTTGGGGTGAAACAGGGCATTCATTCCAGCTGAGAAAGCTTGTAGTGCAGCAGTATCTTCTCACTCAGTAAGAAAGATTGTTCAATGGAGAATGATACTGAGCCAAGCCAGATGGAGTGCAGGGGTATGAGGACTGGACAGATCAGTATCCTTCGATATTGATTAGCAAGTGGTGAGAGGCTCTAGGTTGGAAGAAGAGGCAGATTACATACCTGAAGGTTGGCAGCTCTGTAAATAACTGTAGCAAGAAGGTGCTCTGGGTGGAAGGGATCCTATCATGTGTAAGTGAACTGACAGATATGGCAACTGACACTATAGCTATACCATGCTTTGTGACATTGGTTTCAACTGGCCGGCCAGCCCCATGGCAATGTATTTATCCATAAAATCTGCCAATCCTGGTGCTGCCCAGCAGAGTACCCAAAGATTGATGGACTGCACTCCATCAATAGCAGCCAGAACCAAAAGAGGAGATAAGGTTGCAGGGCCAAAATGGAATAGCTTCATGAATACAAGAACAAGGAGACCCAGCTCAACCTGTTCATTGGAGCTGAGTACCCTTGCCTCAAGAGGAGCTCCGGAGCTGAGTGACTTGATACACAATGTCATGTATTCACCAAAGCTGAGGGAAGTCAAGCAAGATGCAAAGTGTTCAAATGTTGCCTGGCAAATTTCAAGCATCATGCCTAGCCCCATGCTGCTCCCACTGCAAAGAGGAATGAGAGGTAGATATGGAGTAGACAAGTGATAAGAACAAGGTGGGATACATACGCACTAATTGGAAACCAGAGATCAGACAGAAGGGCATTGATCAACCATGGAACATCCAAAGTGACTCCTAGAATGGGCTTCATGGCATTGCACAAGTAATCTGTTAGGGCCAGAGAAGCATCCTGGAGGTTGTTACAGGGTGGATAGTAATGTAGAGTTCAGGCATTCAAAAACTGGATAGAGGTTTCGAAGCTGGAGACCCATGTGTCTATGACAGACATATGGGGAGAGTGTGGCCTCACAGTGGTGGATGAAGACTGAGTTGGGGGTATACTGGCAAGTACGACAGGAGGGGGGGTGGGTAGAACAGCTGTACCAGCAGGTATGAGCATGGTATTTGTTGGTACTAGGGTATTATCAGCTGGAGTGGCCTGTGATCATGCCTCAGGGATATAATTGGTTGTACCCAAAGGATGTTCCTGACTTCACCTGATATTGCCTGAAGTTTGAGAGGGGGAGTATTGAGCAGAGACAGTACTGGAGGACATGGGAAAGGAAATGGTTGGGGGAGTGTCAAGAGGGTACCAAGAAGGAAATGATTGGGTAGATAGCTGTGAATCAGGGTGAGGATCTTCATGGGTATTTGGAATATTGCCCTGCATTGATGAGGATTGGAGGTGGTGCATGGGAGGAGGAACCAAATATGGGACTCGCCCTGGAGTGATGCTTGAGAATACAGTGGTACAAGAGGCATTATATGTTACTGTGTGTGCTGAGCATGGAACTTGTGCTTGGAGCTGCAATTGCATCAGCCATTGTTCCGAAGGGCTGAGGAAGGGGCCCAGTTGATAAGAGGGAATGATTGATAGATACACCACTGGTTGTGCCCCTGAAGAGGCTTGGATCTGGCGGCAACAAGGGGTCAGCAGTTGGCAATGGGAGGCTGTCTAACGAAGACATTGGCAAGGAGTGGGAGAAAACAGATGGTGAGGCATAAGAATATGTGGGGAGAGGAGGGTGGACATGAAGCATGTGTTGACAAAGCTGGGCCAAGTTGACAGGGGCCTGGGCAAGATCAGTGAAAGGAGGTGAATGAGAATAAAGACAGCTCAATACCTTAGCTGCATGTTGACCAGAAGTGTCAGTATTGCTTACAAAATGATCCATCAACAGCCATTCAGCATTACATTGGGCATTGTCATCCAGGTCTCCATAAGTCAGGGCTTGGAGAGCAATGTCAGTCACCCACCAAAAAAGGGATTGGTACTGATGGCATACTGAATTCAATTAAAGGAATACCAAGTGCCTTCAGCTGGGGGCAAACAAATCTGGACAGTATTTTGACCATGTCCCTGAGGGTGGATGGCATGGGAGAACAGGGAACCATTGTATTGTTCTTCAGGAAAAGAGGTACAAGAGTATACTGAGCAATATCCTGTGGGACCATGTGGGATGATTGGTTGGAAGGCAGCAGTATTTGAACATGTGGGAAAAGTGATGCTGCTATGGCAACCAATGAAGCAGCAGGTGTAGAGCTGGGTAATGTTGCAAGGCAAAGGAGGCCTGATGCATTTGATCTGAAAGGAAATTTGAGGATGAATTGCATGTAGGAGGACCATAGAAACACTGTTACACTTTGACAAAAGAGAGTTGAGACCAGACGAATTGCTTATTTCCTGAGCAATGAGACTGGAACAGACAAATATAAGACAGGAATTGAATAAGTGCAGGCGATTTGAACAAACTGTGTCAAGGGTGTTTGGATAGGCAGAGTACACCTGAAGGAGAACCATAATCTCAATGTAATTTGCTGTACCAGGCAGAAGGACAGGGCAGGTGCAAATAGGATGTTGGCACACATGTCGACCTTCTGGGTGAGG
>NW_024467201.1:1518782-1520345 GCF_000292625.1 Dacryopinax primogenitus
GCTGCATGTTGACCAGAAGTGTCAGTATTGCTTACAAAATGATCCATCAACAGCCATTCAGCATTACATTGGGCATTGTCATCCAGGTCTCCATAAGTCAGGGCTTGGAGAGCAATGTCAGTCACCCACCAAAAAAGGGATTGGTACTGATGGCATACTGAATTCAATTAAAGGAATACCAAGTGCCTTCAGCTGGGGGCAAACAAATCTGGACAGTATTTTGACCATGTCCCTGAGGGTGGATGGCATGGGAGAACAGGGAACCATTGTATTGTTCTTCAGGAAAAGAGGTACAAGAGTATACTGAGCAATATCCTGTGGGACCATGTGGGATGATTGGTTGGAAGGCAGCAGTATTTGAACATGTGGGAAAAGTGATGCTGCTATGGCAACCAATGAAGCAGCAGGTGTAGAGCTGGGTAATGTTGCAAGGCAAAGGAGGCCTGATGCATTTGATCTGAAAGGAAATTTGAGGATGAATTGCATGTAGGAGGACCATAGAAACACTGTTACACTTTGACAAAAGAGAGTTGAGACCAGACGAATTGCTTATTTCCTGAGCAATGAGACTGGAACAGACAAATATAAGACAGGAATTGAATAAGTGCAGGCGATTTGAACAAACTGTGTCAAGGGTGTTTGGATAGGCAGAGTACACCTGAAGGAGAACCATAATCTCAATGTAATTTGCTGTACCAGGCAGAAGGACAGGGCAGGTGCAAATAGGATGTTGGCACACATGTCGACCTTCTGGGTGAGGTGCAGTATTGAGCTGCACACTGTTAGAGCATGTTGCTAGCACTATATGATGTGTGTTCTCTGAGGTGATACTGTTTTCAGAGTCCTGTAGTTGTTCCATAAGGTGCTGTTCTTGTTGCAATGAAACCAAATGGTGAATAGCATCCTGTGCACTAGAGTCACTGAAATCTGGAGGGGCCGAGATGCTGAGAAGATTTGCTAATAGAGCGGGGTCATTTGGGCAATATAGATGTGAGCCGGCTGGAGGACCAGGTAGGTTGGATGGCACCAGAGGAGCTGGATTGGTAGAAATGGTGGGGTATGAGGTTGTTGTGGATAATGCATTGAATGGTAGAGAATGGGTGGCTAAGGCATGGCCACAGTGATGGCAGGGTATGGCAAGGGTTGCAGTATGGAGTGGGATGTTACTGCCACTGTTTTGAGGAAGACCTGGGTGAGTGGAGGGAACTGTGAACCTCCAACACAAGCATTGCTGTGTCAGAGACACCACGGAGAGGCAAGGTGTGGGGAGGTCCCATACAAGTGTAGACATATGGCAGACAGCATGAGAGCATAGATAGAAAGGGGGAGGAAAGGGGACAGAGAGATCAAGGTGAAAAAAAAAGGTATGCTATGTGAACATATGGTATGCCACAGTAAACAGAAGCCAGAGGTGCCAAAAGATGCATTGGGAATCATTGCAAAGGAGAATTGATGGAAAGAAGCATTTCAGAATTTACCAATGTTTGGGTGCAGTAGTGTGATTATGTCAGGGCACCAGCTCATTGGTTGGTCAAGAGACATGACTAAGCCTTTATGACATGG
>NW_024467201.1:1525489-1536072 GCF_000292625.1 Dacryopinax primogenitus
GTCAGGGCACCAGCTCATTGGTTGGTCAAGAGACATGACTAAGCCTTTATGACATGGAAGTAGCTGGTATACCTTGGCATGTGCTGGAACCTGCTGGAAGGATTGGATGGTCAGGTGACCTGCTGTGCATGGCTGTGCATGACCTCATATGACCTCATCCTTGGTCATATGACCTGATCACCTGACTAGGCTGAGTAAGCAAGATGTTCTAGCAGGTTCCACCACAGAGGTATAAATATAAGGCCTACTCTGCCTGGGACTGTCTCTTCAGACTTGGTCTCTTAGGATCATCCACAGATACCTATACTGTAGATAGGTCTTAGTCATCAGGTCTACTCCACTTCCTTGTTGCCTGCTTAGACTCTTGGCACTCTTAGGTGAGCAGACTTAGTCAGCCTGTGTTGCCCTAACAGATTACATAGGTGGATTGGGTTCAGAAGAGAACACCAGGAGCTGATGTAGACCCTGAGTGAGGACTTAGGTGAGCAGGAAGAATGGACATTTGAGAAATATGGTGCTGTGACTACAAGGAGTAATACAGGGTCTCCACAGAATGGATACAAACACTGTACCAATACCGGAATACCAGAACAATTTGTATGAGACAGTATAGTTCAGTATCAATTGGTATTGGATTGCGTACTGAGATGATACTATGTAATACCAAGTAATACCATGTCAGATACAACAAATACCAGATCATACTGCTGCAGGGACTACCAAACCATGCAGAACTGCAGTATACCTCAGTTGGTATGGGTACCAGATGATTCTGGCTCCGTGAGGCTGAGTTTTGTCCCATTTGCTCACTCTTAAACGCGCCCTAAAGGACAAGGCGTCCCACATAAAATGCTCTGCTGCCGCACTGAGAATGCAGGGGAATCACCCGGGTCCCCGACTACCATTTTTGCACTGGTGGGCGCACTCTGAAGACGCAGCGTTCCGCCACTCCTCTTAATGAATGCATTGATTGGTGCCAATGCTTTATATACAGGAAATATGACTGCTCATTGGAGGAGAGCGAAGAAACGAGCTGTTCAAGCAGTGAAGAAGCAAGGGGGGCATTATACAAGCACGTCAGTGCAAAACTGCAAACACAGTGACACATCGATATCCAGGGACCCCATGATCTTTGGTGCGATTGCGATGGACGGCGCAGGGCAGCAGTGCAAAACGAGAGGAACACCGCAAAAAAACAGTGTAAGGGATGCTAGGTGAGTGGAAGGGCTTCTCATTCGACAACATCAACTAACTCAGACATTCGCACAAAGAGTTTTGTCCAAAAAATCGTCTCATAAATATCCAAATGTTAAATGAAATATACAGAAGAATGTCAGGATGACAGGCCTGTGCCGAAGCTGACAATCCGGAGCCCACGCTCGACGGATGCACATTTTAACTAATGAATGGAGTGCTTTCCGCCGCACTCGCGCCCAAATTGCGCTCTGCAAAGCCCATCATGTTCGCGGTGTAGTGGAAAGCCATATAGTACTTGTCGAGGAATTGCGTTCCGGCGAGCCAGGTAGGCATAGATCCTGCGTCACTCGCCAATGGGTTGCAGAAGCCGTTCCCGTTGTCGCTTGACGTGTTGGCGAGATCAAACGTGTAGTTGCGGTTCTGTGAACCGTAGAAATTCAACGTCATAGTCGAATTGCAGGGGATCAGGAAGTTCCCATTACTGTCGGGGCCTTGCGCACCGACCAGGGACATGAGTGTGAGCCAGTCATCGTGGGGAAGGTCGAGGAGGGCCCCATAGGCGGTGTCGAAGGTGACGACGGGATGACTGAATAGATCGGTCGCATCAATTGCACTGGAAGATGAAGATGCTTGAACGACACGTTGGGATGCGGGACTTTGCCATTGTCCTTGTGGATCCATCTGAATCCAGTCGACCTCGCCCGTGAACTTATTTGCATCGAGGCCACCAATTGATCCTTGCGATGAGACACCAGTTGGAACTCCCTCTGAGCCGTCTAGTTGGTAGAATGCCATGACGGCGTTGACGATATCTCCTTGCATAAACATGTTCTCCAAGAAGTTGTTGTAGTTACCAGCCCCGCACTTGGCATATGCAGACTTCGCCATGCCGAAGTTTCCATCGAGACTCTCTCCTGTTGGGATTTCGGTGGCAGCACCCAAGGTCGTGTTCGCGGTGGTGATATTACCCCAGGTCAGGCTATCAGTCACCCGCCATGAAACTAGAGTACTATTTTCCGGGGCGTTGTTGTTAAATACGACGGCGTCCTGGATGCTGGAATTTTGGGATCCAGGCCCAGGGACGTATTTATTATGTCCAGCGCAGCTGTCCGAGTTGCACAGGTCTGATACGACCCAATCGTTCGTTGAAGTAGTGGCGAGCAGCACATTCAGTGCAGGCGTGTTGCCGCCCAGAATCATCGGCGCATGATAGGCAAAACCAAGAGGTACCGATGAGATGAAGGTATTGGATGGAAACGTGGGAGCGGGAATGCTGCCGCTGAGGACAAATCGATCGACATTCAACTGTCCGAATGCCTTGACAGACGGGTCCTCTACATTGGTAATCGTCAGGGTGTGGATTCCGTTGGAAAGTCCGGTGATGTTCGCCAGAAGACGAGGATTTTCAGTGCCGTTCGTAGAGGCATTGTTGTAGGAAAACTGGCTGCAAGGTAGACTGTCGATGCAGAGCTGTGCCAAGCCGCCATCGGAACGTTGGTACCCCCACCATTGCAGCGCCGTGAACGGATCTGAGCCCAATATAAATATGAGACAGGAGGATGAGATGAAAAACGAACAAGGGAATGTGACTGTGACAACTCCATTGTCACGATCACCAAGAAGAAATTCGGAACCACAGCCAGCAGAGCCTGGCGCAGCCAAGAGAGTCCAATTCGAAGACGGTGAGTAATTGACTTCTGAATCTGTCGAGAAGACGATGTAGCTACCCCCGGAGGGGTCGTTACCGTCCAAGACAAACCGATCAACTGTCATCTGGCCGAACGCCTTCACCGATGGATCTTCAACGTTTGTCATTACAATCGTGTGGATGCTGTTCGACAGCCCAGTAATGTTCGCGAGCAGGCGAGGGTTTTCAGAGCCGTTAGTAGAGGCGTTGGAGAACGAGTAGTCCTGGCATGCACCGCCATCAATACATATTTGAGCCACGCCTCCATCGGACCGCTGATAGCCCCACCATTGGAAAGTCGTGGATGGCTCTGTGTACTCTATCAGCTGAATTTAAATGCGAATGAATCTGGCATACGAGGGAACGTGAACGTTATACTGCCATTGTTGTGAGGTCCGAGAAGAAAGGATGACCCGGTGCCAGTCGAGCCTGGTGTGGTGAGGAGGTCCCAGGACGAACTCGGGGAGTACGTGATATTCGGATCCGTCGAAAAGACCGTGAGAGCGTGGGTGCAATGAGCGAAGAGAACTGCTGTTGCGCTGAGCACAGCCAGTCTGTTGAAAAGAGATACTAAGCTAAAGGAGTGCATTGGGGTTGACTGAGCGTTGTCGAAAGGGAAACACGTCTGAAGACAGTAGACCGATAGCTGTCCAGAGCATCTTATACACACGGCGGAGCATGTACGCCAGTCTCAGTCAGCGGTATTGTGCCCGACCCGGACAGGAGATCGCTATATTGCCCGACCCGGACAGGAGGTCGTTATATTGTTCTCTGACATCCTTGCCATAAGAGCAGATGCAGACCAGCGCAGACATTAATATTGGAGGAAGGCGGGAGTACATCCGGGTTTCAGGACCGCACCGCAAATCGTAGGTTAATTTTATAGATAGGCGCTCCGCGCAGTCCTGAGGCTCGGTCTGGTTTAATTTGACAGATTCCGGATCTTTGTAAGCGAGGCTTGTATGCATCCAAAACGGATGCATTTTCGTGTCGAATTAGCCGTACCAAGGTTACAGGAATAAGGTGAAACAGTCGAGGACAGGGTAGCTGGTTGATCCCGGTGTATGGGCTAAGATTATGGACTAAATAGATTGAAAACCCTGAAACGAAAGCATCACACCACATTCACTAGGCCTAGGGTCCGAAAAGGCTCTTGATGTAACGTAGTTAATGGATGACATCCCGTAGCCCCGAGATACGTAGAACCCCAAAATGGAAGCACTTTCGAGGGGTCGAAATCACATGGTGTGCGGACCCCCCTTTCCCGCAGGGTGCGCACTAACTCCGCACAGATTCATAGATTTGGGCGAGACGCATGCTCAACGCGTGCCCTTTGCTTCCGCAGGCACGTCTTAATGTATGCTTCTCTCTTCACAACATCCATCTCTCTCTTCTCTCTCTTCTCTCTTGATTAACTTCACATATGGCTGTTCCACAGCTCTCTACCAGTTGTATTGAGGAGATGGTGACTGCATCTCTGGCCTCTGACAGCAGCCCTGTCATCCTCCAGCTGCTCGAGTGTAGTGAGGAGCTCAATGCAGACAGTGAGGTGTTCGACCTGCCTTACTTCATGTCAGTAGTGTTTCCTCCAGGCTGTGCTGAAACTAACCTTTTAATAGTCTAACATTATTGGATGGCACATCCTTTGTGACGAAGGTGGTGCTGCACACCACTGTTGTGCCCAGGCTGCACAATCAGGAGATTGAGGTGTACGACATGATCACTTTGACATCATATGAGAGGCTCATGGGTCCCAGGAACTGGTGTGCCCCTTGTTCAAACTGCACAGCCTGAACTTGTTCTAACCCTGTGCCAGCATTGCCTTGATTGTGAACTTCAAGCTGTACACAACTTGGTCCAGTTGGATCTCAATACCTCTTGCTTTCCCTCATTGGTCAAACATTGTCTCTGACTGGCAGGCATACCACCATTCTCTGGGCTATGCAACTGCCCTGTATGAATTCCACTATGTCTGGCCCCAAGTTCCACAGTCTGCCCCCCCTCCCCTGACAATGCAAGTCACCATGATTGGCAGGGGGGTAGTGCCCCCAGACCTTATCACTCCCATGCTTCCAGTTGTTCCCCCACCCCCAGTGCCTGTTCCCACCCAGGTTGACCATCTCCTCCTGATTGATGCAAGCCTGGATTGTATTGCCCTGTGTTATTATGCGTGGCACCCTACCCATGTCCCTGGGATCATGGCACAGCCTGCACCTCTGCCAGTTGTACCCCCTGCACTGGGTACAGCACTGTTCATTGGCCCCATTCAAACAGTTTGTATGTACCAAGCTGGGTACATGTTTAGGTTGTCCTCTCTGTCCATCCATTTATTAGTGCAGCCTCAATGTCACCATCAGGATCACAAGACTATGGAGCAAGGACAAGGGAACAATCGACATTCTCTACCATGATTTGACAGGTGAGATCAACCTTGTTGTGTGCTGTGCTGTCCATGCCAAATTTGCTGATGTTGAGGTGGGTAAGGTGAGCTTCAGTCTGTGCATCCTTCCATGTACTTAATCTGACAATAATCTACATCAGGTATATACAATATTCAATCTCAATGCAATTGCAGCAGTTCAAGAGTACTGCCATTTGTTCCACAGGTCCCAGCTCAACTTCCACCAGCAGCAAAGTGATATCACTGAGGTTAGTAGGCTGCACTGTTGCTCTTTTCCTGTCTGACATTCTTATCAGGTTCCTGACAATGGGACAATACTGGAATATCACTTCAACATATGCCAAATTGTCCAAATCCCTGAGCTACCAGATAAGAAGTGTATTGGTGAGTAACAGGCAGTGAGGCGCAGCCTGAGACTTAGCTGACACAGACATGCCCTGCATCATTGCCAACACTAGCAACATCATGCATGGGAAGGCACCAAGGCATGCAAGCTATGTGAGTTGTTTGTATTACTACTACAGGCTGTGCAGGCTCACCAAAAGCAGGGATATGCTGCTGGTGCATGTACAATGCACATAGACATGTGGCTCCTGGACCACACTGGTTGCTGTATTTGTTTGGTTGCGTTCAATGAGTACTAGGCCTAGTTTAAAGGGAAAGATGGCAAGCTGGCCCTTCTCAAGAACGTATGCATCAACAAGCATCATGGCCTTTCCCTCAAAACAGTGTCTGACTACATGAAGATTGTGTGGAACCCTGCAAGCATTCTGGGGTACACTTCTATGGTCACCTGGTAAGTTTTATATCCATAACCACGCTGTGCATCCTCATGAGCTGTAGGTGGGACTTTGCGAAGGAAGATCCTACAGTGGCACCTCTTGAGTGTTGCCTGCAGTGCAGACGGCGCAGCCTCTCTTGCAACTTGCCAACAGATCACTCTTCCCTCTCTTCTTACAATTGATCAGGTCTGTACTCAGCACCTGGATAAGGGAGAGATCCCTTCCACATTCCAGATTCAGGGCCAAATTGAGATTGACCAGCAGAAGAGCATTACTTATGCAGGCTGTGCCATGCCCCATTGCAACATGAAGAGTATTATACCTGCTGAAGGTGCAAATGGGATGTTTGACTGTGTGACCTGTGATCAGAACTATATGGCCCCAGTAGCTAAGTAAGTATTTTATTCATCAGTGTGTGTTGAGTTGACACGCAGCCTTTAGGTACTGTTTGTACTTCAATATTGTGGACACTGAAGGGTGAACACAATGTGCAATTGCATTTGATACTGCCACAACTGCCATGCTAAATATCAATGCAAAAGTCATGAGCATGTTGTACACAGACGCATAAGTCTGCACATGCACATCAGTTGGCACAGCCTCACTGAAGCTCCCTTCAGAGGGGTTACCAGCCCATACATGCTTGCAACCTGGCTCAGGCTGCTGAGGCTCACTACATCTTTACTGTTCAGGCATCAACAAGAGGCAGTGGGTGCTGGAAAGGATGGAAACAGTGGATTGTAATGGAGACTTGGAAGATTGGGCACACATACAATATTGACAAAGACAAGTAGATCCCCCTGGCAGCAGCACTGCCTATTTACATGCCCATACATACAGTAGATAGCAATCCGTGTACATTACAATGCAGGAGTCAGCTAGGCTGCGCAGCCTGTCTGACTCAACAAAGAAGTTCAACAAAAAACCACATAGAGAAAAGATGTTTTTAGGGGTTTCATCTGCAAAAGTGTTCTTGACCTCCAGGACACCCACGTCAGCTTGCATGTCCTCTACTTTCAAATCTGAGACAGCCTGTGCAAACCAATCATGTCATCAAAGGGAACAGAACACAAATACATCCAGTTCTCTTCAAGAACAACTCAACAAATGACAGCACACAGCCTTTCTCCTCCTCACGTGGCAGCTAGCCAATGAGCACAATGTGGCAAGATGAGCACCCTGATGAGCATATCTTACCAGGCACAGCCTGATGCCTTGTCCATGCATGTCAGGGAAGACATTGTTTTGGGGTCTTGTACCCCTTATCACATGTTCTATCCCTGCTTCTCCTCATTTCCAGGCCTTCTCAAAGTGATCCATGAGGCCTGTGCAGGGTCACATCATGGGTTGTGGCATGGGTGCTGTGTGGATTTCCACCATGCACAGCTTTGTGGCTGTGCATTCCATGCTGTTCCATGGTGGTTCCTACCACCTCTGGCTTTTCCTACCTCTGTTCCATGGTGCTCCACAATGCCTGTACCCATGCTTACTTCTAGGCAGCTGTTCCTACTAAGACTCATTGGCCTTATGCCACGGGAGTATTTATATGGAGCCTTTAGGGCCTCTTTCTCCTCAGATATGGTCTCTGAGGAATCCCCCACCATAAGGAACTCAGGCACTCAGTCAAATAAACCAGTTACCTCCACTATCCCACCCTCCTGCCATACTCAGCTACACTCTTGATATACTCTGCTATACTCATCTACCCCTGGCAGCCTCGTTATTGTGGTGTGCCCTCACAATGCGGTGACACACCATGGACAAGGGTGTGCAGTGCAAAGGAGGATCAAGCATATATCATGACAATGGGTGTTGATGTGGGAACCTTTGAATATCTCCTGAAAGCTGGCTTTGAAACCCAATGGAATACACAGCCTATACCCTGATCTGATGTGGCTCCATCTGGAGAGGCAATACTGCATGTTCAATCACTCAATGCAGCTGGTGCTCTCAGCCTCCTCCTGTATTGGCTCAATCCAACAATGAGTGACAAATTGCTTGCCCAGATCTTTGCCTTGGTACCCTCCTGCATCACTCAATATCAGGAGTTTGCACTGGGTATGATGCTGTGCATCCTCTGCACCATCCCAGAAGGTCAAATAGCCTGGCCAAAGGGGGAAGAGTTTGAGAAGCTTTCTGATCTTGTGACAGCAAGGCACCCACTGCTCAAAGGGGCTTTTGGGTCAATGGATGGCCTCAACCTGCCTACTGCAACATCTAGTGATGACTGATGGCAAAATGTGCAGTACACCAGGTGGCTGCATGGCCATTTCACCAGTAATGTATTAGTCTTTGCTGCCTGAGGTATGTGAATGTAGCAGGCTGCGCAGCCTAGCCTGGCAGTTTGCTGATCTTCTACAGGAGAGCTCATTCATGCAGTGATCAATGCCCCTGGAAGCTGGCATGATGCAAGAGTTTCTTCTGCCATATATGAACAGCTCAAGACCAACACACCAGAAGGATTTTTCCTGGCTGCTGATACTGCTTTCCCACATAACCGGAGCAGCCTGCGCACCAAGATCATGACCCCACTGAAAAGTGGGTCATGCACAACCATGGCAAACCTCAAATTCATCGAACAGCTTGTGTCATACTGCCAATCGGCAGAATGGGGAATGCATTCAATCCAGGGCTCATTTGGTTGCCTATGACTACCCTTAGAATCAAACAATGCACAGGCTTGGCACAGCCTGCTTGAGACTATCTTCTGCCTGCACCAAATCAGAGTGTGCATGGTCAGTGTCAATCAGTTGAGAACTGTGTATGAACTGATTTGGATGGAGACAGAGTAGCAGAGATGGGTGTGGAGTAAGCTGAAGGAGATGTGTTTCCCTGACATTCAAAAGGCAGACCATGTGGCACAATTTTATTATATTGTGGAATGCAGTGACTAACTATGAATGAGACATGATATCAGGCTGTGCCATGTTGAGAGTGCACATCCTCAGCATGCACAAACCCATTCCTACCTTGTGCCATCCACCCACTGGCATTACCCATACCCATCATTATCATGCACATCTGATCTTGGTACTTGAGCCTCACCTTGGCAGCATCAAGATGTGATTGTGCATCCTCCAGAAGTTGCACTCAAAGCCCTTTGATAATCTTGTCTTTGTTGCACAATACATTGACAAGTTCTTGCTGCTTGTCCTGGAGCTGTGCCTGGAGAGAAGTGATCTCACTTTGAAAGATGGCATGCTCAGCTTGCACCTGTGGGTCAAATGCCAGTTGAACATTGCCAAGCAGTCCTGGATGGTTTTCCAATTGAGACTTGGGAAGGCCTTTCACAAGTTGTCATTGCTTGATGAGCACCTCACTTGTGGTGCTGGGCATGTTCATTCCATTGCTGGAGTATTGAGGTGTCAAAACAGCAGACTGCGCAGCCTGATGTCCTTCCTCATGGTCTGAAAGGGGCCACTCAATATTGCTGAGATCACTGGGGTCCAGTGGAGCAGTGTCATCTTGGAGATTACCCATTTTGACTTGGTTCTGGTTGGCTTGTTCTGCTGCCTTGGCACAATAGATAAGCTGGGGCATCTCACCATTGCCAGTTGGCTTGGGAATACATGCAAGCTGGTGAGAAGTGAGAATGTAGGCTGCACAGCCATAGTGGAACCATGCTAACCTCAAAGAATTTGCATTTGATGCTTTCCACAGTCCTGGTGACCAACCTCTGCTCACCCCAATAGGACTGCAAACCTGCAAGGATGCAATCCCAGTCATCTGACCTGATGGGAAGATGTTCCTCCACCAGGTCCAATGTTTTTGACAATTCACCCTCATTGTAGCCTTTCAAACCTGGGATGCAGCCTTGGCTCATGCATTTTGTTCTCATTGGTATGCTGTGCCTTCTGCTTCATGCCAATGGTGGATGGCATGGGTGCCAGACGTGCAGGCTGTGCAAGGGTATGCTGAGGTGTAGGGGAATCATTTGCATTCAGGTGGTGCACCCAGTTCAATGCATTGGGTAACACTGAGGGATATGACGTGGACAACACAAGGGTGCTCTGGGTGGTCCCTTCGGATTGTTGGGATGGTGGCTCAGTGTAGTTGGCAAGGTCAGGATAGGTGTCAGGGCACCAGCCCATTGCTTGGTCAAGAGACATGACTAAGCCTTTATGACATGGAAGTAGCTGGTATACCTTGGCATGTGCTGGAACCTGCTGGAAGGATTGGATGGTCAGGTGACCTGCTGTGCATGGCTGTGCATGACCTCATATGACCTCATCCTTGGTCATATGACCTGATCACCTGACTAGGCTGAGTAAGCAAGATGTTCTAGCAGGTTCCACCACAGAGGTATAAATATAAGGCCTACTCTGCCTGGGGACTGTCTCTTCAGACTTGGTCTCTTAGGATCATCCACAGGTACCTATACTGTAGATAGGTCTTAGTCATCAGGTCTACTCCACTTCCTTGTTGCCTGCTTAGACTCTTGGCACTCTTAGGTGAGCAGACTTAGTCAGCCTGTGTTGTCCTAACACCCCATCTGCAACTGTTTCCTCCTCTTCCC
>NW_024467201.1:1536276-1548996 GCF_000292625.1 Dacryopinax primogenitus
CTTGGTCATATGACCTGATCACCTGACTAGGCTGAGTAAGCAAGATGTTCTAGCAGGTTCCACCACAGAGGTATAAATATAAGGCCTACTCTGCCTGGGGACTGTCTCTTCAGACTTGGTCTCTTAGGATCATCCACAGGTACCTATACTGTAGATAGGTCTTAGTCATCAGGTCTACTCCACTTCCTTGTTGCCTGCTTAGACTCTTGGCACTCTTAGGTGAGCAGACTTGGTCAGCCTGTGTTGCCCTAACAATAGGTTGCAGGGGGATAAGAAGGAGAGGCAGAATCATAGGAGATATGTTGACCAGGCTCCATCATTGTGAAGGTCTGCAATGAGGTAGAAGTGCAGCCTGGGTGTTGATTGATGAGCATAATGTACAACATGACTGTGGTGCAGACTTGACACATGGGGAAAGCATTTGTGTGGGTTTATGCAGCCCAAAGTCTTTGCATGAGGGGGTTGACCCCCTCATGCAGGCAAGTGATCTACATGGACCCTGGGGAGGTCTGTGAGGCTGTCAGAGTTTCAAATTGGGCTTTGTGAAGCTTGGCACAAGCCAATGCCGCATTTTTAGCATCTGCAAGCCCCTTGCAGATGCTACGGGATGTCATCCAATTAATGCCTGTAGGGCATTGTAGTAAGAGTTATATACAGAGTTTTGGTTCACCTGGGCCTCACTCTCATTTGCAAGACTTTTTAATATGGAAATCAGTGAGTGTTGAGGGCACAATGTGCTTTCAGTGTTCATGACACTTACATGTTCAATGCAGTGGGGGCTGACTTTAGGCAGATGCATGCACACTCACAATGTAGGTACTGTAGGCACTGCAAGGTCAAAGAAGAGTCCCTATCCAAAGTACTCAAATCCTCCCTATATACATTTGGAGCAGTTTGGACTTTCAGACTAACTATCCTAACTCCACTCCCAATCTATATTATCTAAGGCTGTGTATAGGCTCCTTTCAGACACCATTCAGATGTCGTTCAGAGTACTGCCATCCAAATGTCAAATCTGAGTTCAAAATTAGAATGTGCAGCACAGGCTAGGCAGAAAGGTCAGATGTGAATTGAAATTGTACACTATGAGCTAGGTGCATGCAATCAATTTCTGTACTACTAGGACTTGCCATTGCAATTCATCCATCACACTGAGCGCATCAGCCATGATGCCGTAAATCCGGAGAAAGGGATTAATCCGAGTGGCTATGCCCCGTCAGAAACGTTGACATCAACTGCTGTCCCGTATCATTACGCACGCGACTTGCTTACATTCCCGCGCATACTTATCCCTTCCTATCTGCTTTGCTTTCCCGTACACCCCTATAGACAGCTCAGCATCTCTATCTGCACCTTCCGCTCTTGTTATCTCTCCGACCGCTCTCTCTTAGCCCCTTTCTCTCGCCCAAAACACCGCACAAGCGATGCCATTCGATCTCGACCACTGTATCGAGCAGCTGCTGCACAAGCGTCTGCTGGGAGAGCCACTCATCCGTGAGATATGCGAGAAGACGAAGGAAGTGCTCATGCGAGAGAGCAATGTCGTGCATATCCAGGCGCCTGTTACGGTCGTAGGGGATATACATGGGTGCGTTCTCTTTTCCTGGATATTGGGCTGGGACTTGTTGAGAGGAAAAGAATCTGACGTTTTGTTCAGGCAGTTTTATGACTTGGTGGAGATATTTAGAATAGGAGGGTACTGCCCAAATACAAATTATCTCTTTCTTGGTGCGTCTCCCTCCTCTGATCCGTGAATGCTGCCTCATGCAAGCACAGGGGACTACGTGGACCGTGGACTCTTCAGCGTCGAGACGATAACCTTGCTTACGTGTCTGAAACTTCGATATCCGGACCGGGTACAGCTCATCAGAGGGAATCATGAATCACGAGCTGTTACGCAGGGGCGTCCTCACTTCTCCATAAACCGCTGTCGCTTACGTCAACGCAGACCTACGGGTTTTACACTGAGTGCATACGAAAGTACGGCAGTCCGAACGTGTGGATATATTTTACGGATATGTTTGATTTCCTCACGCTGAGTGTGGTGATTGATGACCGAATATTCTGCGTGCATGGCGGTGAGTGACCGTGTACCTGTGAGAGGGCAGTACTGATAATGTGATTGGGCCAGGCTTGTCGCCGAGCATACATTCGATTGACCAGATCAAGGTGGTGGATCGATTTAGAGGTACGTCGTGCTACCTCAGGTCCTGCGTGTTACTGACGGGATCATCTGCAGAGATCCCGCACGAAGGTCCCATGGCAGACCTTGTGTGGTCCGACCCGGATTCTGACAAAGAAGACTTTGCAATCTCCCCCCGTGGGGCAGGATATACCTTCGGTTCTCAAGTAGTGCGCAAGTTCCTCGAGATAAACCACATGTCGCATATCCTCCGTGCGCACCAGCTGTGCATGGAAGGCTTCAGCGTATCGTTCGACAACCGGCTGAGCACCGTCTGGAGCGCGCCGAATTACTGTTATCGGTGTGGGAACTCGGCGAGTATATTGGAAATCGGACCTGGACAGGAAATGCACTTTAATGTCTTTGAAGCGGCCCCTGAGAACGAGAGGGATGGACCGCAGCAGGCCCAGCAGGCTTCGATGATGAAGGTGCGGCACTTTCCTTCTGGTCGAGAGTTAAATGCTCATATTGTCACAGATCGAGTATTTCCTCTAATCCGGGTTCGGGGCATCCGCACATAGGGTTTCGATCATATACAGTGTCTTTCAGAACATCCTATGCATGGGAGGAGGGAATATGTATCCTAGTTGTATTTTCTCAACCGTTTTTTGTAGCAAGTTTGATACATACCCCTGGGATTACGTTTCTGCCCGGCAATATTGTGTACAAATCGAGTCATCCATCGCCGACGCCAGGGCCCAAGGCCGAATTTGACATTTCTACGCAAGTGCTTCTTTACAGGCCCGTTAGGGATCGTTCTCCACCTTGATCTCCACCTGTGCGGTCGCTTGCCCAACACCTGTGCGGCCGTCTCCCCCCACCTGGGTTCTTGATCCTCTTCCTTTGGCTGTTCTCCCTCACTTTCACATCAACTATGGCTTCAGGTCCGATGGACTCTGTAGAGGAGATCATGCGGGACGACTCGGGGCTCGCGCAGACCGCGAAGGACCTTCTGGCCGGAACGGTAGGCGGTGTCGCGCAAGTGCTCGTGGGCCAGCCTTTTGATATCGTCAAAGTGGTGCGTAGCACTCTGAGTGGGAAGGGGAATGCAAGGGAAGCTGATGTCGTGCGGAGGGTAGAGGATGCAGACTGCTCAGGCGGGGACGTACACTGGGATGGGAGACTGTGCGAGGAGGATCTTGGTCAATGAGAGCCCGTTCGCATTCTACAAGGTGTGCAGCTAACGCTTCTTTGAGGAATCGCGCTGAATGCTGGGCATATAGGGCACCCTCACTCCCCTGCTCGGCATCGGTGTCTGTGTATCGATCCAATTCGCTGCCTTGCAGTCTGTCAAGCGTTTCTTCACCCAGCAAAACCTGCGCTCAGGCCGCGGGGGCAAGACGGGAGAAGAACTCGCCGCCGGGCAACTGTTTGTCGCCGGTGCCTGGGCGGGGTTGGCGAACGGGATCGTGAGCGGGCCGGTGGAGCATATCAGGATTCGTGCGTTTACTTTTGGGGATCGGTTCACTCGACTAACACTCGATACACAGGATTGCAGACCCAGCCCGCGAGCGCACCGTTGTACAAAGGTCCATGGGGGGCGATCACGAGCATATACGGACAGCACGGCATTTCCGGTATCTTCAAGGGCCAAGTTCCGACGTTCCTGCGTGAGGGACTCGGATACGGAGCGTACTTCTGGTGCTATGAGACGCTCATGCAACGGGAGATGAGAAAGAGGGGATGTAAGAGGGAGGAAGTGCCGGCGCTGTGGGCGGTCGGGTTTGGTGCCGCCGCCGGTTATGCTGTGGGTATTCTTGTCTTGGTGTCCTTAGTGTTGACTGACGTGCACTAGTTGTGGTTCACCATCTACCCCATCGATGTGATCAAGTCCCGTATCCAGACGGACGGCTTCACTCCCTCAACACGGCAATATTCTGGGACGCTAGATTGTGCACGCAAGCTCTGGCGCGGGGAAGGAATAGCTGGCTTCACACGTGGACTGGGACCTACACTGTTGAGGAGCCCGTTCGCGAATGGGGCGACGTTCATCGCTTTTGAGCTGGCGTATCGGGCGTTGAGCTGAGCCGATGGAGGGCGGAGGTGCAGTAAATGTAGATTGTTAGACCATAGACGGACGTGTGCAACGTATATAATAGCACGATCTAATCAACCTTTGTTTTCAACTCAGATGACCATGCTTTCCACCCACTGCACCCAAGTTTAAGGCAGATCATCCCAGAAGATAGGAGGCCAATAGGGACGATTATGTTGGTCCTGGGTCTAGACGAGCATCGCCTGCATCAGGAAGGGGCCCGTTTATCTGAGGAATCACTGATGGAAGGGGCTGATGCAGATGGGGATTGGAATAACAGGGCCCTGGTTGGACGGATGGGTTGTCGATAATGGATGTTGGAATGGAAGGGCGGGTGCCTTGTATGGGCGATGCGGACATTGCATTAGAAGGAGGAGGAGAAGAATACAAAATTTGTTACTCTTGTTGAACAAATATACTCGTAAGAGTTGTTTATATGTCGATGCGCCCACCTCCGCTGCATAACGTTAGGGTCTCATCCACTCTCCAGACAATCACATTCTTCATCCCGTGTTCGTGATATTACTCTCCCGTGCTGTGCTCATCGTCGGCACCACTTCCATCACCGTCCAGAACGTCCACGGGCAGCGCTTACCTGTGCCTTCATCTGCTTTTGTTACTCGTGTCTGCTTCTGGATATCAGAAGGTCAGAAGGACAGTGTTCTCAATAGGCACGGTCGTCTTATCTCGGTCGAGGCTGGCTTCCTTGTTTCGACGCTTGGTCGGCAGTGCTTCGCCAAACCGCCCCCGGTCGCGGCCGAAGCGGCGCACGGCCCAATTCTAGGCACGGTCGGCGGCGTTGGGGGAAGACTCTCTCGTATCGGCAGCCCGCTGTTGCACGACCGCTAAATCCGAAGGACAGCCGAACGCATACATCTAGCTCTCCCATCGTTTACACCCTGTTGTGCGTATACATCTCCCTCCTCTTGTTCCCCACTTCACGACCGCACATATCATGCCTCGGTACGCCTCACCAGAGCCTGACGAGCGCACCGTCCTCCTCCCCACCCAGCCTCAACCGCCTCAGGTGCCCATCATCCAACTTCCCTCACCGCAGAAGGTCTCTACCCCACTACCCACACCCAACAACAACGAAAAGAAACGAATATCCCCGCTCGAGCTCCCATGGCACAACAAGGTCCTCCTCCTCATTGGCGTATGGACCGCTACAAGCCTTGCAAGTTTGAACATGACCATGGTCGCTACTCTCATGAGCTCGATCTCGTCCTCCTTTGGCGCATCCAACCAGAGTGCTTGGCTCGGAACTTCCTTCCTCCTCGCTACAACTGCTTTTACCCCACTGTATGGAAGGTTGTGTAACATATTGGGCAGGAAGTGGGCCAATTTGACCGCTTTGTGTTTGTTTGGACTGGGAACGACCATGTGCGGGTTTGCAACCAGCTTAGAGGGGCTCATACTCGCCCGCTTCGTGCGTTCTCACTCTCACTCTCTGGTGCTCATACTGACAATCCACAGATTGCCGGCATTGGTGGTGGCGGTCTCGGTATCACCTCTTCCGTGATCGCGGCGGATCTCTTCTCTCTCCGTCAGCGTTCCCTTCTCCAAGGCATTAGCGCAGTCTTCAACGGCGCCGGAACTGGCCTTGGCGGCCCCTTCGGAGGGTACATGGCCGACCGGTTTGGTTGGCGCTGGGCCTTCCTTGCCCAGCTACCCATTTTTGCTCTGAGCTTTGGCCTCTCCGTCTGGAACAACAAGTACTACACTCCCGGCCGTGGCGCAAGTACTTGGGAAATGATCAGGCGTATTGATTGGGCAGGGAGCGCGTGTCTCCTCGTGTTTGTTCTGAATCTTCTACTCTTCCTATCGTTCAAATTCAACTCTGAGAGCCCGTGGAGCTCCCCGGAGGTCATCATTACGTTCTGTGGGATGATTGCCTTTGCGGGGATCTTCATCCTCACTCAGCTGTACGTCAGCCCAGAACCAGTGCTGAGCAGGAAGCTGTTGAAGATGAAGACGCCGATGATTGTTGCCGCGAACAACTTCTTGGTCGCTGTGTGCAATTTCGGTGTTACGTGAGTCCTCACAATTCCGCAACGGTTTGGGAAACTGAATCTGGTGGATAGCTTCTACTTCCCCGTCTGGTTTGAAACTGTCGCCCTGGAGTCAGCTGGGGAGGCGGGCTTGCATCTGCTCCCTAACGCGCTCGCATCTTCTACTGGCTCCTTGTTCGCGGGATGGATCATGTCTCGTACAGGAAAATACAAGACTCTCAGCAACATCTTTGGTATCGTGCCTGCGTGTGCAGCGGTAGGGATTGCACTGATGCACTCGGGGACGAGCCAGTGGCTCCAGTGGGTCAGCATCGTCCCCCTCGGGTTTGGCAACGCGGTGGTCTTCCAGACGACTCTCAGTGCGCGCTCTTTCGGTATCTCACAACTCCTGATCTGATTCTCCTGATTCAGTTGCACTTCTTGCCTCGGTTGGGAGCGGCCAGGTGGCGGTAGCCACGGGTTTTGCCGGCCTCTTCCGCTGTATTGGCCAGGTGTCCGGCGTCGCCTTCGGCGCAGCGTTCTTCCAGAGCCTGCTGCTAAATCAGTTACAACAGCGGATCACCGGACCTGACGCCGAATCCGTGAGTTTCTCATTTGTGCTGCTTTCAATTGTGCATCTGACACGCGATAACAGCTTATCACTAAGATTCGGCATGACGCGAAGATTGTCCCTGAGCTACCATCCGATCTGAAAGAAGAGGCTAGGCAAAGCTACGCCTACGCGTTACGCGCGGTATTCATCTTCTGGTGAGCCACAGGCAACTGGAACGAAGAGACAATGCTGAACTTGGAACAGCGCGATATGCACATCTCTTGCATTTGTCGTTCGTCTACCTATGCCTGAACACTCGCTAGACGAGCCTCCCACCGCTTCCCGCCCCGGCAGTCCAGATTCGGAAGAATCTGAGGAGGACAAGTCATCCGAAGAAGAAGACGAGGAGGCAGCGATCGGCGTTTCTAGTGAAACGAGTGTGGAGACTCCTACAGACGTGGTTTCTGTCCCGGTCACACCACGGTCCACCCGCCCCAGAGTGCGCAGATACTCGACGTACGAGACTGGGGACGGGTTCGCCTATCCTCAGACGCGCCCGAAGTTGCATCGGCGGAAGGCTGCTGTGCGTAGCGTGTCCGAGCGCCCGACGGGCGGCAGGTCAAGGAGCAGGATTAGGGACAATCACGATGGGCGCGGAGTGATGGAGGAGCAGGAGCCGATGGCATTTTCTCTCCCTACTGCGGACCCGATCTTTGTTCAGGAGCGCGAGGGCCATCTGGCGCATAGGCGTACGAGTGCTGATGCGGACGGAGATGCAGATCGAGAAGACGAAGGGGAGCCATCAACGCCCGTGAATGGACATGGACGGCCGATGGCATTCTCCCTTCCTCCACCCAGCCCAGGGATCGAGGATTGGGCGACCCAGAGCCATCATCATCATTTCTACGGGGAGGAGGTACATTGGCTGCCTGAGGCGCCGGAGGTTGGCAGTCCTCAAGGTTCGAGTCCGCCAGGCGAGGAAGCGCTCTGGACTCCGGAGAGAGAGGCGGTAAGGAGCCCTGGGCAGTGGAGCGAGCTGAGCGGGATGAGCGGGCTGGGGAGTGTGTTGGAGAGCGATGGGGAGGAGGAGAGCACGCCGACGGTTGGCACTCCTAAGGGTTATTTTCCTCCTCAGAGACGGTGAAAGTCTTGGGGAGGAATATGTACGTTAAAAAGAGGAGATACCCTTGATTGGATCATTTTGATTTCACCCCTGTATATACACTGCATGCATGGAATGTACAGCGTTTACAAGTTAGTTGTCTTGGTGCAGGAAAGGATCGAGTCGGTTCATCACGTGATTGTTTCAACCTTGGGAATGTGTGACAAGAAGAAAGAAGAGACACGAACTACTGGGAACTTCTTTGTATTTCACGATCGTCACCAAGAGAGTTATACATCTGCGAAAGGATGAGTCCCAGGATACAAGCTTCAACTTCACTGTTGGTGTATTCCTTCTCTTGTATCCTTCCTCTCCTCCTGCCACCTCCACCATCGCGTCCTCTCCTCCTTTGCACGCATTACAGCCATCTTGGATAGCACTGCTTGGCCTGTCCACTTCATAGCGCATACACCTATCTCCTCTATGAACAACAGCAACAACAACCCCGTCTTGCCTCCTATGTCTCCTCGGAACGGGGAGAGGGAGGCGCATATACCCGACTCGAGCATCCATCTTCCCTCTGCGTCAGCACCATATGTAGCCCACAGTCATGCAGCGCCCTTCACGTACCATCTTGCCGGAAGTATGGGTTGGAACAGTGATCCCCAACAACACGTTCAGCAGCAAAGGTCGCCTCAGAAGCCCTTTAACGTTGCTCTGTACGCGATACACGCCGAGGAGAAACCTCATCAGCAGGTCCACGTACACGGATACACCCATTTCAACCCCCATTATAATCCGCGCCAGCAGCAACACGTCCAGCCTCAAGAGGACGTGCTCATGTCGTCTATCCCCACCTCCGGGCATCCTCTTTTGCCGCAGGTCGTCGTTACTTCCTCGAGCGAGCAGCCCCTGGCGAAGCAAACAGCTACAACTCCAGGTACTTCCGTCTCCTTACAAAATCGCCAGCTCGCCCCACCCCCAAAAGCCGTCAGACAGAAGGTCGAACAGAAGATGTCTCCGGGCTTCTTGGGAAGCGAGGATATGTCCGTGTTCAAGGAGTTTGCAGATATGGATATTGGATCTCCCGGTCTCGGCGTGAACAGGCTCTTGGTGGAGGCGATCCATGAATAGTAAGCCTATCAAGTATGATTTGGGTGGAATGAGACCTGACATAGAACATAGCTTCGTCAAGAAAGGCTGGTTCCTCACAGCAAAGTCTCTCCAACAAGAAGCACTTGGTACGATACGAAGACCTCGTACATCGGCGATGGTGCGAGCGGAGAGAGAACTAGCTCAGAAGGCTGTCATGGCCAAACCGCCTCCTCCCTGGCCGGCCACAGAGAAGAGTGCGATGTATAACGTGAGCGGTTGACAGTAGTGCCGTGCACCACATGCAGCTGATGGTTCTAAGTGGTTTGAGGAATATTGCAGGCAGCAATTGTTTCCCGCGACTCGTGTGCGTCAGGCGCAGTATCAAAGACATCCTCCGCCCTCGCCGCCGGCAGTCTCGGCTCAGCGGGACACATCAGGCAACAATCAGGCAGCAGGACTAGGTTCATCTGGCCTTGTAGCGGCTTCTTCGGCTAGTCGCGTAGCAAACCCACCAAGCAGCGTGAGTCGCAGCCTTGGCAAGAGGAGTGTTCTCTGATAGCATGACATCAGGTACAGACAGGGTCAGTGAAAGAGGCCGCGGGAAGACAAGATAGGGTCAGTAGTAGCCTCTTCTCTTCTCGAAGACCACGGAAGAAACTGACCATATGTCCATTCAATTGCATCCTTCGTACGACCACCACTGCTTCGACCCCTCAACCTCCTGCACCTGTGTCACATCAATGCTCTTGTATCCTCTAGCATGGCGTATATCGTCCGCCAATGGCGGGATTGTCTGGTACAGGAGGCCGCGGAGACCCTATTGTGATCGCGCCCTCTCCGCGTCCCCGGAGCGTATCCGCGGAGCAGCCTCGCAGACAGACTGTCGATGACCTGATCGAAGAAGAACGAGAACGCCAGGCTCTCTTCTACCCACATGGCAACGGAACTGCTTCTTCTTCGAGCCCTCTAATTGGGTCGTCGCGTGCAGGAGGCGTCAATGGCTCGAGTCAAACATCGGCGGATCAGCGGTCGGCGCAGATGCAAACACGACCGGGGGTGGGAAGGCCGCGGGCAAGTACAGCGCATGGAGACGTCACCATGTACCGACTTCCAACATTGCTGGAGGAGAATACGGATGATGGGAATGATAATGGCCCGCCTCAGCTCCCAGCATCCCAGCCCCGTCGTCCTCCTCTACCTGTGTCTACATCCGATACCAGGCTAGTCACCGCCCTCAATCGTGGACACCACGCACGCTCGCCGTCTGGAAGTGCTCTGCAGCCAGAAATTGCTGTGATGAAGCTCGGAAGGAGCCCCAATGCTCCGTTTGGATCTATGACAGCCAATCGTGTTGCAACTGGCTCTGCTCCTGTCGAAGGCAACCTGTCTCGAGATTCGTACAACAAGATGACGACCAGAATCACGCGCAGAAACTCGAAAGGAAAGAGCGATGGGAAGAATGTGCCAACTTCTGATATGAAGAAGAGCGTTATCGACAAAGGCAAGGGACGAGCTGTTAGTGATAACAGGGGAGGGCCAGTCATCGATGTCCAAGGCAAAGGTAGAGCTACGGATACCGATCTCAATATGTCTCCTGGCAAGAACAAAGCGATCGATGTAGATCTCGAGCGGCCTAGGAGTCAAAGGAAGGGCAAAGGAAGAGCGCCGGATACGCAACAGGCAGAAAGCAGCAAGACACGCAGAGAAACCCTTACGTTCCCCGCTCAACCTGATGAGCGCTGGCCCGGATTTGACGCACGAGACTTCTATAAGGAACATGAACCTGATGAAGTGGAGAATATGAAGGTTACAGGGATGAGGCGGCTCGAGCCGCCTTCCGCTCCGGAGGCGTCGACCTCAGCATCTGCCCCGCAAGCGCTGCCGGAACAGCAGCCATCACACCCCGTACCACAACAGCATATGGTCTGGTCCGAGCAACAGCAAGCTCTCGTCAATATGGAGCAGGATCATATACCCCACCTCGCCTTACCAGCCTCTGTCGAGCAGACGTACACAATCCAGGCGGAGCCGTTCGTCCTCACAGCAAAAGTCAACTCCTCTGAACATTGGCCAAACCCAGCTCCAGATGAAACCGGCCAGACAGCGATTGACGAGCTCGGCAGGCAGACCTGGGATCAGGCCGCCACGCCAGAAGGAGCTCAAGCAGGACGTGCGGCCTCACGTGGTGTAGATTCTGTCATGCATGACCTGTTTGGAACTCCCTCACCTGCGCCAGCGGAGCCAATGTCATATCCACCTCCCATTCAGGATGGGGCCGTTCAACCTGTGCAGCAATCTGCACCTCCCGTTCTCGAAGCAGTTCCAGGCACTTCTGAGCTTGTCCAGGTTCCCCAAACCCAACACGCCGTGTCCGAGCCGGCATGGCTGGGAGCTCAAGCCCCTGCCACTCAAGCACCTCGGGTATTGACACCGCCTCAGCCTGAGCTGCAACCAGTTTTCTCGCCAAACCTCCTGAATCAGCTGTTTGGGTTCATGGATCCCTCGCTCTTCCAATCCCCGCAACTTCCGGTACCAGAAGAACTTGGGTTGTTGGATATTTCATTCTTTCAATCTCCTCCCCTTCCTATGGCACACGAAGGTCACGGGATAAATATGCACATGCCTAATATGGGGGATGCTCTGCAGCCTGTCCACCAACATGAGGGAGCAGACCAACTGATGACTGTCACACAATGGGAGCAGTTACAGCAATCAGGCATTCCCAACCACCCGCACGCACCCGTGCCCTTCTCCGCACATGCTCACGAAACCTCTATGAACACTTACACGAATCCACAACAGCAACAGAATATACGATATCATGACCCCGACCCGGGACTTATGATCCAAATGCCTTATTCTATGCCTTCCCAGCCGCAACCGACTTACCAGCCTAGCACGTTCCAGTCAAACCCTTATTTCCCGATGACGCAACTTGCTCCGCAAATGAACTCAGTTCCTGTCCCCACCCAGGTCGATCATCAGTCTCAAGAACCACAAAACCCTAGGGAGCAGGTCGTTCATGTCGAACAGGATGACGTAGAGGAACTGATGTCCTCTGGCGGAAGTTCGCCCATCTGGATCCCGGGGAATAGTAAGTGGTCAGGGGACTTTTGGAGAGAAGGAAGGGATGGGATGCATTCAAACAAGTAGTAGATATGGACACTTTTAGATAGACAGACGAGGACAATGAGCACGCTCTTTTACTGTATCTTGCACATGATCACCGATCTTGCCCGATGGGGTGCGCGTGAAAATGGAACCGTCGTCTGATAGCGATAGGGTCAGGCTATCTAGAAGTTTAGAAGCTGTAAATCAAGGCCAGGCGGGCAGAAGATCAACATCGGCACAAGCACATGAGCAGGACGACCGTTTTTCAGCCGCGCCCTTCACCCATGTGCACACTTTGAGTACCTTAATCTCCGCTGGGCGATAAACGAAGCTCTTGATCCGTGAAGTGGGCGCTTGAGCACCAGGTGTCACCCAGGAATGAACAAGCTGAGGGAGTGTTATTACGGTAGCAGGCAACGTTTTGTTGTGTCGTAATCTGTCGCCAGCAGTGAGATGGGAGGATGAAACGGTTGTCGACGAGACGACGTGTTGGTCGTCCCTGGAGCCGCGTAAGTGGGGTCCCTACCTGATCATGTGACTCCGCTGTCACGTCCACCGCGTGGACCCTGTCGTGTGTCAGGGCATCTCGTTGTGATAACACCCAATATCCACATGTTAAGTTCATGAAACAAAGACAACAGAGAAGAATGT
>NW_024467201.1:1551096-1552705 GCF_000292625.1 Dacryopinax primogenitus
AGGGCCAGTCGAGCCTGGTTCGGTGACGAGCTTCCAGGACGAAGTCGGGAGGTACGTGATGCGCGGGATCCGTCGAAAAGACCGTGAAGGCTTGGGTGCAATGAGCGAAGAGAACCGCCGTTGTGCCGAGCGCAGCCAGTCTGTTGAAAAGAGGGACCAAGCTTAAGGAGTGCATTGGTGTCGACCGAGCGTTGTCGAAAGGGAAACCCTTGCGGTCGACAGACAGTAGACCGATAGTTGTCCGGAGCATCTTATACACGCGGAGGAGCATGTACACTAGTCTCAGTCAGCGACATTGTGCCCGACCCGGACAGAAGGTCGTTATATTGTTCCCCGACATCCTTTCCACAAGAGCAGAGGGAACGGAAGGTCAAGACCAACGTAGACAATATTGGAGGAAGGCGGCAGTACATCCGGGTTTCAGGACACGCACCGCAAAATCGTAGGTTAAATTTATAAGGTGCACACTGAACGCGGAATAGGGTCTATGTAGTATGGTGGACGTTTGCGGACAGCTCCGTTGGTCGGCTGATAGAGAGAGAGTAGAGAGGGATGGGGGCAACACCATCTGTTGTCGTCTGAGACAAGGGGGAGACAATCTGTGCCATGGCTCCCCCCCTTGTCCGCACTTTTGCAGCCCTCCGAATTGACGGCTCCGACTGATCACAGCCACTACATGCCACATCATGCTGACGTCCTTAAAGCCGAAAAATAATGTTTTCTCATATTGTGATTTACTTCAAATATGTAAATACTATATTAATGTAAGAGTAGATTTCATTCCCAACTTGTTCGAGGTGAAATGAGTTCCAAATGATTATTATTTTCAATGTTAGGATCGACTTCGCCGTTTTTGCGAGCGGCGGACCCTGTTCGAAGTGCGGACAGGGGGGGGAGAGGTGGAGCAGTTGCGATGTAGGTCTGGCGTACAAAGCATGCGGCAACCAGGAGACTTCCCACCTCAAGTGGGGTGAGCGTCTTGAGCTTTGCGACAACGACTCCCAGCGCATCCATTGTGGTCCAAAGTCGTGGTCAGTAGGAAAGGAGGAGTTAGGTTGTCATTGCATTACTGCGGCTATTTGTAGAGCATGGTCGGGCGCCGTCAGTATGGCTGTTGAGAACGGTTGATCTCCACAGGGGTCTCACCGGGCGCCGCGCGTCCCTCTCGGCAACTACGCAGTGATACTGCGCTTCTGGCAAACGCTACCTCATAACACCCAAGATCTATTTGGCAAGGTATTGAGGTACATGATCAAAAGCAACAGAAGATCTCCTTTCGGGCTTAATGCACATGCCTAGCGATCCACGGCCACCCACGACGGACTTTACTTCTCAACCGACGAACGGCTTGCTCTGCGCTGCGCTTGCACCCAAATTGCGCGTTCCAAAGCCCATCATGTTCGCGGTGTAGTGGAATGCAACGTAGTACTGATGGAGGAACGGCATACCGGTGATCCAATTGGTCGTGGAGCCCGAATCGATGACTGTTGGCTTGCAGAAGCCCTGGCCATTGTTGGTGGTAGTGTCAGCAATACTGAATGTGTACTCGCGGTTCTTTGTGCCGAAGAAGTTGTATGTCATTGTCGATCCACAGGGAATGAGGAAATTG
>NW_024467201.1:1554549-1611221 GCF_000292625.1 Dacryopinax primogenitus
GTGGGAGCAATAACTCGAACAGTGGTATAACTGACTGTATGCTGGCTGATTAAACAATTCGGCAAACATCGGCTAACTGCACTTCTTAGCTGAAGTATGGCGAGCTATGCGCAGCACTGGCACCCAGATTCCGCGTTGCGAACCCCATCAGGTTCGCCGCGTAGTGGAAAGCAATGTAGTATTGATGGAGGAATGGGGCACCAGTTATCCAGTTCGTGGTGTCACCAGCATCATTGGCAGAGGGATTGCAAAACCCGCTTCCGTTATCAGTTGTCGTGTCCGCGAGGTTGAATGTGTAATTTCGCATTTGAGAGCCGTAAAAGTTCCAGGTCATGGTCGACTCCCATGGAATGAGATAGTTCCCGTTAGAATCTGGTCCTTCGGCACCAAGAAGAGACATGAGGGTGACCCAGTCGTCGTGTGGAAGCCCGAGCAAGCCCGGATCACCTGTATCAAATGTGATCGCAGGGTGATTGAATTCCTCAGTGGCATCCTGCACGGTGGCAGAGGGCGAAGCCTGCACCCACCGAGTCGACGTAGGGTTTGTCCACATGAACTGCGGACCCATGGGGATCCAGTCAACCTGCCCTGTGAACTTGTTCGCGTCCAAGCCGCCAATCGAAGCCTGTGATACCACGCCCGATGGGACGCTCTCCGACCCATCCAGTTGATAGAATGCGATGACCGGGTTCTTGATAATGCCTTGAAGGTACATGTTCTCGACGAAGTTCGGGTAGATGTTTGAATAGCTGCATTGTGCATAGTATGCCTTGGCAATACCGAAATTACCATCGTACGATTGATCGGGACCGATCCGAACAGCAGCGCCAAGGGTTGTAGTGGGAATGGTGATATCTCCAAAAGTAACACTGTCATTCACCCGCCAGGTGATAAAAGTTTCGTCCGGGCCTCCGCCTCCGTAAATCTCGGTGTCTTTGATGCTGAGGTTGACAAACTTGGGCCCAGGGTGGTATTTGTTGTGGCCATTACAATTCGTCCCTGTGCAGAACACAGAGTCAACCCAGACATCGGGTGCACCGGCATCGAGGAGGACTTCAAGGGCAGGCTCGTTTCCCCCCAAAGTAATAGGGGCTATGTATGAGAGCTGAAGAGGAACAGTAGAGAGGACGGTATTGGCAGGGAAGATTGGCGCGGTCGGGCGGCCAGCGGAGTGATTACTGACATCCACGATGAATCGATCGACTGTCATCTGACCATAGCCGTTGACCGATGTATCTTCAACATTTGTTAATACGACCTTATGAACAGCATTGGAGAGTCCACTGATGTCCGCGAGCAATCGAGGATTTTCCGAGCCTTTGGTTGACGCGTTGTTGTAGGAGTAATTATGACGGTTATTGCCGTCAATGCAGATTTGAGCCACGCCTCCATCGGAACGTTGATAACCCCACCATTGGAATGTCCTGGACGCCCCTGTACGTTATATTACCTAGCTCGCAGAGTCACGTGCAGAATTAGCGGAGGCAGCCGGAAGCATTGTATTTCGACGCTCTCAATATACCTGGGGACTTGGCAATATTTTCATGCGCATCAAAAGTCCCCCCCTCCACCACCACAGTCACTTACTCTTCTTCATCTGTCTCGAAAACAATGACCTGTTTC
Source organism: Dacryopinax primogenitus (assembly GCF_000292625.1). Taxonomy (NCBI): domain Eukaryota; kingdom Fungi; phylum Basidiomycota; class Dacrymycetes; order Dacrymycetales; family Dacrymycetaceae; genus Dacryopinax; species Dacryopinax primogenitus. The sequence goes on from NW_024467201.1 coordinate 1,556,173, forward strand.
CATCATGCTGAAGGAGGACCCACATATCATCTTCAACAATGCCAACAAAAACTTGAAGGCTTGCTTTGAGACACTTCTCACCTGCTCATTGAATCCTATTAAGTGGAGAAAGGCAAAGAATGGAGTAGAGTCCTTCGACACAATGGTGAGAACTGCATGACCTATTCATGCAGGTTATTCAATGCTGATGATCACTTAGCAAACAATCAATGCTGTGGTCCGAGAGCATCCACACTATTATAATCATTTGAATGACCAAATGAAGGAGTTAATGGGCCCAGGATGGTGTTCTAAGAGGCTTGCCGAGTATATGGCAAAGTGTAACCCAAAAGGACAGGTGTGTTTCACCATCTCTGCAGTAGGACATTATGCTGAGTTTTGTGCAGCTGGTCAAAGCAGGTTCCAGTATGCCTCACTACATGACAGAGAAAGTAGTGAGTTTATCAGCAGTCATCCTTCCTATTTGCTAAAGAGATGAGACAGGATTGTATCAGACAATTGTCATCTTCCAGAATGCCAAAGCAGCTGCCTGATTGCATCAATATTATTGGAGCTTCATTGGCAAACACTATGTGTACTCACTCTCAAGACAAGAAGGCAAAGGCAGAAGATGAATCAGGGTTTCTAAAGAGTATCATCTTGATGGATGACAAGGATGGCAAAAGAAAGATTTTCACCTATATCAGTGCATCATGGCCAGCTTTTATAAAGGGCCCTTGAGGAGCAAAGAAGTGGAAGTTGCCAATAACAAACCTTGTGGATACAGTTCTCCATTTCACCAGCCCCAGTGAAGACAAGCAGGGGCATTACTTTTGTGTGGGTCATGCTTTAGGGCTTATGGAGTCTGAGATCATAGCCACCCGGGATATATTGCCCTCTGCTGATAGAGTGGAAGTTGTCAATAGGGTAAGTCTCATCATCAAGTAAGAATGGCAATGACTGAGTGTGGTTTTGCATAGTTTGATAATGATCCTAATGAGATTAGTGCTGGACACATCAAGTATCTTGGATGGGTAAGCATGATTGCTAGTTGATTTCTTCATAACTGATGCAGATGCAGTGCAACCATTGTGTCAATCATTATTGGGAGGATGTCCAAATGGGTGTGGATCCTTCCAAATGCATGGCATGCACAGGGCCAAACTGCAGCACCCAAAAGATTGGCTTTGCTTGCCACAACTGTCGTGATTCTCATTTGAAGTGTGATTTCCAGTCAGGTGAGTGTTTCTCCAGTGATGATACAAACAGTTTCTTAACCATTGCTTGTAGACTACAATGCATTTCTGAAGAAATACATCAATGACAGCATTGTCTTTGAGGACAATGCCAACAACAATGACATTGATGATGTCAACAATGACAATGACAAGAAGACTCCCATTAAGATTGAAGAATCCAGCTGGAAGAGAAAGGACTGCCCTTTCGACATGGATGACCAAGAGCACCATTGGACAAAGACCATTGGTGCATCACAAAACTTGGGGATAGAGGTGATCCCAAAGGCAGAATGGAAGGGGAAGGACCATGAGATTCAGACTCCAGAATGGAAGGAGAAGGAACTGGATGCTGGTTTGTCAGTTACCCAGATGTATAAAATCATTGGTAAGCATTCCTGTTGGCCCATTGCATGAGCTATGCTGACATTCAGCAAATGGTCATGCAATGTCCCTTGACAGTGCTATATTGCACCTGAAGACAGAGGTCAATGAACTTGCTGCAAAGGTTTCTCCTTCTGCAGTGGAGAAAGTCAATAGGTGGACGAATTACCTCACACAGATGCACAAAGATCTCATCAATGATTTGAAGGGTGCACAGGCGTAAAGCTCCATATATTTTTCATGATGGCAGTACAAGGATGAGAACAGTAATAGCAGTGTTGTTGTTTTTTCTGGTTGATATATACAATAAATGTCTTACAAGGTTGTCATGAAAAATGTATGTTGTGTTGCTTGTACGCGATTGTCTGATTATTGGAAGAGGGCGGCACTCTATGAGATCAGCCAGCATTGGTTTATTGGCCTGCATGGAAGCTTGGAGTTTGGTATTACACCAGCCTCATTGGGGAGGAAATAAAAGGGGCAAGTCACAATTACCAGATGTGCTGAGTATGTTGTCTCCACTTACCCATAGACAATCATTTCAAGAATACAGCTTCAAAAATACAGCAGACATCCAGTTCAATTTTTGTTCATCATTGGCAAAGGTTGAAGGCATGTCAATGTTGCAGTGATTACTGTGGAAAGAACAGTAGGTTTGCATAAACTAACTAGGTGCGCGCAACAGGCAAGTGTTAATGATAGGCAACACAATCATGTGAAGGTGTGTGGACATGAGTATTAGGCAATTTTGGGGCTTTGTAGAAAGGGCAACAAGGTTAGACAGGGGAAGAGCACCAGAATCAACAAAGAAGAAGCTTAGTTGTAAGAGAATTTAATAATGCGCAAATTTGCAGATGTATCTGACAGTGTATCAGTTAAGCCACAGTATTGCGAAGGCATCAAGTGCTTCCGGATGGGCCATCTTCCGATTTCCTTTTCTTTGTCAGGGAGGTCATCATGATCTTGGGCCAAGTTACCATAACAATGTCATAGGGTGTCAAGATGAATATCAATTTGTTGTCTTTGTCGATGTGGTAGTGTCTGAAGATCAGCTTAACCTTTACCATGGCACTCTTTCCATGAAGAAGGAGATATCAGATTGCCATGCAGCCCATATGCAGGAAGACAGAGTGGCATGTGCATCAACTTCAAGAGGGCGAGTTCATGCATGATGTTGTAAGGAACTGTCCAGTCGTTCCATGCATCATCTGCAAGGTCTCCACAACACTGGTTGTCAGCTACATCACATGGGATACACCGGAGGACATACTGACACCATCTGAATTAGAATCCTCCCAGACATCCTCAGCCAGGGTGGGCTGTTTCTAGCAGGTGACAACAATCAGTGATAGTAAGAGATCAGGGATGTAGATGAACTATACCTTGAATAAAGGCCAACTGATTTTGATACCTCCATCCTTGATGACAGAGGGGATGTCAGTTCTGGGAACAGTGCACTTCTGCTGCAAGTGCTGTAGATTCCTAATAGCACATTCAAAGAATGCATCAAAAGGAGCACACCAAGCCTTTGCCAGGATGGCCATAGCCTTCTGCTTGGACAGATCACAAGGAAACTTGCTGTGTTTTTGCCACCCACCATGAGGAGTGAGGTTGAAGTTTCCATCAGACATGCAGGCAACCAAAGTCAAATAGGCCATGCTTTCTCCATCATGGAGAACAACATCTTCTTTTTTCTTGAGTGTACCCCATGTCAATGACAACATGTCAGAAGGATTGGCAAGGTTGTAACTGGCTTCTTTGGTCCAGGCAATGATATTGTCAATCTTTCCCAGCCAGGTCTTTGAAGGCATTGAAGGAAAGTTGATGATAGAAGCTGGTAGGAGCAAATCAGGAACAATTGCTGTCATCAAAGTGGCAGCAGTATGGTTTGGATGAGCATTGGTGTCAATGTGCTCCATCAGCATGGTAGAAGATGGAGATCTGGACTTGTCGGTGATATTATATTGCAAAGAGGGGACAAGCAGTTCTGTCCAAAGAGACACCAAAGCAGAGTCTTCAAAATCAGAGATCATAGAGGTTGAGGATTGCTGAGTCATGAATGCCAAAGATGCAATGGTGTCACTAGGTGCAAGAGCATTGCCCATTATGATGACAGAGCTCGCTTTGACCTCAGGCTTTGACAAGAGGCCGTCCAAAGCCAGATTGGTACGAAGAGGGTGGCAGGTGGATCCACATGTGGCAGGGGTGGAGGAGGCATCATGTTGGCTGTATTGAAGTCCAGCATCTCTGATGGAGGAGATCATCTTTGGTGAGAAGGCATTATGGTCTATCTTGTTGCTTGGTGAGTTTGAAAGATGACTGGGGTGTTGAAGAGGCAGAATTTGGTAGCTGCCTAAATAATGCTTTGCATAAATAGAAAATTTTGATAGCCATGGACTTTAGCAATGTAACAGGACTACAAAATACCCTTTAATTCCATTGATCAATCATCCTGAAATTGCAACTTACTGGATCATGGATCAAGAATTCTAGGCATATGCATCAGCAGATTCAATGATGGGCTGTGCAGCAAACTATTTGGCTTTGGATGTGCAACAAACTGGATCATGGATCAAGAATTCTAGGCATATGCATTGGCAGATTTGATCATGGGCTGTGCAGTGAACTATTCAGCTTTGGATGTGCAACATATGAGAAGAATGTATCCAAGTGCACATATGGCGGATTTGATATGTAGCAATTTGGAGAGAATGAAACAAATATGACACGAGTGTAATTAGAACATCTCAGATACTTAACACAGAAATAAAGATGTGAACAAAAAGTGCATCAAGAAGCATGTGGACATGGATGACATACTTGTGAAGTGCGTTTGACAAGGCAGGTGCCAAATACAGACTTTATATATTGACCCAGTAGACGCAGCAACTCTCAATGTTAGATGGCCACCTTCAACACATTTTTGAAAGCAGAGATAGTATATGCCTTGCCAACAGTCCAGATTCCCACATGTGTTCAAATATCAAAGATAGAGTTATTGAAATTTGTTGATACTTTATCCAAGCAGGAGAAACAAGCATTATCGGATGCAATGGCAGCAAAAGAGTTGAAAGTCATGCTGCATAAAAACTGCAAGAGAGCCCGTGACACCAAGCAAGCATCAGAGCATCATGCAAAGCATCATTGTGAATGAGAAGATGAGACCACACGCAAGGAAAGGTATATTCTGGATGATATTGGTTGTGAAACCAGTTGGAAGGAAGATAGTCAGTGCAACCTGGATGAGTTCCTCAACTTGCCAGAAGAAGACACAACCAAGCAGGGTGAAAACAGGTTTCTTCTAGCCACCAGAAATGATGCATTGGCACATGCCATCTGCTGCAGTTGCTCTGGAGAATTCTTGAAGCAAGAAATGAGCAACATGCTGTATAATGACATACCAAATGGTGATTGGTTGATACCAAAGGAGAGGCATAATGCTCATGCACCAAACTTGAGAGGCAGAAGATTGATGTTGGATGTAGTGATGAACACAGAGCAGGTCTGGATATGTGTCAAATGTCTTGCAGAGTTGAAGGAAGATAGGCTACCAGCATGGTCATTGGCAAATCAGATGTGGATTGGAATGATGCCTGACTGCATCCAAATATTGACAATGTCTGAGCAGATGTTGATTGCACATCACTATCCTCAAGTTTTTCAGTTCAAGATGTATCCAAAAATGAAACAGAGTCTTACACATCAAGATCCGGACAGCATATGTTACAGCATGTGAGGGAATGTTGTGCTCTTTAGCATTGGTCAGGGAGACATAGCTGAAATGCTTGAAGGCTGCCTGTTCCCTTGTCCCTTGGCTGTATTGTCTTTGGTGATTGCCATTTCTTTCATCAGGCTGATGAGCATGGACAAGGTGAAGAAAAACTGGTTGAAGTGGACTTTCAGTGTCAGGTGAGGAGCTGTATGGGAAGCATTGCAATGGCTGAGATGCAACAATCAGTACTATTGTGACATCAACATGGATGACAGGGCAGTGTATGGATGAATGAGAGCATTGCCAGAAGATGAGGTGCTGGAAGAGATACTGGCAATGTTTTGGTTAAAGGAAAGGACCATCAGTGTTGATCTAGAAGATGATGCATACAATCCAGAACACATTGAAAAAGTTGGAGGTGGGTAACTTGAGCCTTCATTGAGAAAGATGCTTTAATCTAATGGAACATCAGATGCCACCTAGGACAACATTGTGCCACTGAGATCCGTCAGGGTTGAAGATACAGATTTCACCACTGCAATGGCATCAGATATATTCCTTCATGCATTGGCAAGATTGGACAATCCCCAACAAGAAGGTGGGTATGCCGTACATCATAGCCAAATGCCGGTGAATGATTTTGCCAGGACGCCAGAAGGAAGAGTACATGAGCAGATGAATCCACTTGCTGCAGCATTCATGTCATTGTTTCCTTACAGCAAAGGGGGGCTGGAAGACAAGTGAGAAGAGCCAGTGTCCCTGAAAGAGCACATCTGATGGACTTTGTGATATCACAATCAGAGATTCCACCATTATTCTTCATAGATATTTGTTGGGTTCAGTATCATCCAGAAAAGAGAAGCTTTAATGTCTGTGAAGATACAGATGGGCTGACATGACTTCACAAGGGCTGAAGTAGCATTATCTAGCATCACTTTGGATGACATACAAAGAGCTGCAGAAGAAGAAGAACAACAAGTTCCTTACACCAATCCGGCATTGCACATATTGCAGAAGCAGTTGTGGGTGGTTAGATGCAGGTCATGGGATCCGATGCAGCAAGAATTTTGCTTTGCAACCATATATGGGGCCCACCAAATATATGGTTCACTATCACTCCCAATGATCTACATGATCTGGTATTAAAGTGTTTGCCAGTGAAGATATAGACATGGATTGATTCTTTTGTGCAACTGGACCTAACCAACAACAGCAAGCATTGAATGTGGCAAAAGATCTGTATGCTGCAGCCAAATTTTTTCAGTATACAATGCTGGCTTTTGTCCGGCACATCTTTGATCCAATTCAAAGGGGGCTACTGCTCCAACTCTGCTAGTGTAGGGGGTAGACAGTTAGCACACCTGGCTGGTCATCAAGTGGATAGCCAACATGGTGCATTTGGAAAGATCAAAGCATTCTTTGCCCTGGTGGAAACACAAGGAAAGTCGACATTGCATAGTCACTTCCTCATATGGTTATGTGATGCACCATCTGCAGCAGAGATGAAGAAATTGCTGAAAGAAGCGGCATTCCAGGAGAAGTTTGCACAATATATTGGAGCAATGATAAGGGCAGATTATCCTGAGCTTTGCCCAGACTCAATAGACAGTATACCTTCTAATTCCAAATGCACATATTCCCAGCCACCCAATCCCAGTGGTCTGATGTATCCTCAACAAGCAAGGGCGATGGAAGTGACTGTAGCAAGAACATTACAGCTGCATAGGTGCAGCATGGATACTTGTTTGATCCAGACGAAGAGTGGAAGGATGAAATGCAAGAGACACACACCATTTCAAGTCAGCCCAGTGGACTATGTTCAAGAGAATGGAGAATGGGGAGTTACTCAACACAATACTTCACTGAATGCCTGGAATCCTTCAGTATCAAGGATGATGAGATGCAATCACAATGTCAAGATCATCATGAATGGAGAAGATACAAAAGATGTCACCTTTTACATTGCAAATTACACAGCAAAGAAACAAGGAAAAAGTTACAACCTTATGGGGCTGCTTCCCAGCAAGCTTCAATACCATTTTGAAGACACAGAACAAGTGCAGAGCATTTGAGATTGAAACAAGGCACTGTTGTATTGATGCTTCAATGTGTTAAACCACAAACAGAACAAGAAAAGGCAGCTTCCCAATGTGTCATGTATTTGATGGGATGGGGAGATGTATACCAATCCCATCACTATGTTGCTCTTCATTGCAGCTGCATTGTAGCAGAGCTGTACTGACAATGCCCTGCACTGCAGGGTCAAGAGAGGTAACACTTGTTGTGAGAAGTAGTTGTATATTGACTGAATATCATATTTGTACAGGTCTTCTGAAACAATGATGGAGCAGGATGTCAACAAACTGGATGGCAAAACAAGGCAATCAGCTGTGCAAGACAAGGTGAGAATGTATGGAATCAATGTTTGCTCATGCAAATGATGAGGTCATTACATTAGCAGCCACAGAAGACAGATGATTGCAGATGGAAAGCACACAGTTGCAGCAATACCTCCATCGTGGAAATGATTTAGACAGATGGTGCATAATGAACTTCACTGTGGAGACATATGAAGAAGACAAGAAGGAAGGTGGGGACACCAACATGGGCCACCCGTGCAGCTGCTGCAGCAAATATCTGCCAATGTACAAATTCAGCAACTCCAAAAAATGTGTGCATCATCCACTGGGACATACAACACTTCCAAGCTTTGTAGGAAGATGGCCTCCTTGAGCCGATAGCAACAAGAACAGTGACTTCTGCTATGCCTCTATGCTTGCATTGCTAAAACCTTGGAGAACTGTGGCAGGACTGAAATCACCTCATTTTAATTGGAAGGATGCTTTTGATTCATTCATCCATATGGCCCCAAAAGTGGCAACAGACATGATACACAATATCCAATACTTCTATGAATGTTGTCAGCAGGCACAATGAAGAACTGATGAAGGACTTGTAACAACCCAGATTGGCCCAGTGCAGTTTGGTGAAGATGATGATGAAGATGTCAAGGATGACAAAGATGTTGATGACATCCCAACATCCAACAGCCTGGCAATATGAATGGAATTAGATTGGACAATTATCCAACAAAGCCAGATAAGCACCAGAGATGCATTGTATGGTCAAGCTGCAGTAAACATTGGGATACGTGCTGGATTATTTGACCAGCCATTCAATGATTGGACCACAGCAGCCAGAGGACATGAATTGATAGCACATGCTGTCCCCGGGCATCTGAATACCTGGAAAAAAGCATTGATGAAAGATGTTGGCAGCAGGCTGCAGGCAGTGTTGGATCCCTCATCAGTTGGCTTCAGCACCCCTTCCTGTCCACCAGTTAAACCTTTGCAGAACATATTGGAAGGTGACCTTCACCATATTGTCCTGGACAACCTCAGTATAACTGCTGCCCACCATGTATGAAGAGTTGAAACTGGCACAGCATCAAGCCTTTGATATAGTGAAGGCCCATGTGTTCAATACCTTTGCTGGCAAGAAACAACCACAGTTTCTGATGCTTTTATATGGCAAAGGTGGCACTGGAAAGTTGAGAGTCATACAGAGCATAACCCAACTCTTCCAAGGAGAAGGAAAGTGACATCTAATACTGAAGGCAGCATATACAGGAATTGCTGCATCACTAATTGACAGATTCACTTTGCATCATATTGCAATGATACCTGTTCAGCAAAAGAGGGGACAAAGTGACAAGAATGGCAGGTGAAGATTGGCAAAGCTGATGGAGATATGGCAATACCCAGCATAGCTGATTATAGATGAGATATTGATGTGTTTGAAGGAATTCCTGGCTAAGATATCCAGATCAATTTTGACAGCAAAGATGCATTCTGATCAAAATACCCCAGCAGATCTACCCTTTGGTGGATTGAACATTATTATAGCCAGAGATTTTCATCAGTTTCCACCTGTCATGGGTAAACCAACATCGCCTTTGTACTGCACAAGCCATCCATTCAAGGACACTGAAGAAGAATGAATTGGAAGGCAGATATACAAGCAGTTCAGAATGATCATTGTGCTTCAACTACAGTGTCATGTGCAAAATGAAAGATGGCTAGCATTTCTTCACCAGTCGAGATATGGAAAATGCATGACCAATGACTTATGCATGCTGGGCAATTTGGTACTGGGAAGCTCATGGTGCCCACCGACAGATTTTGAACAACCACCATGGAGCAAAGCAGTGCTGATAACATTGTGTCATTGTGTGAGGAACCAATGGAATGAGGCTGCAATAGAGAGGTATTGTAGGTGCATGAAGCAAACATTATTGATATGTCAAGCATTCAACACAATAGGTGGCAAGGCTGTGAGTCCCATGGAGCGATACAGAATTCTCACCAGATCATCTTCAAGAGGCAAGACAAAGAAAGATCATGGAGGATTGCCTCATTTGGTAGCTTTGGCACTAGGGATGAGGTGATGGTGATGTTGAACATACATACCAACCTAGATGTAGCAAATGGAGCTTGGGGCGAGATAGTTGGCATTGGTCTTGATTCCGAGGAACTGCCCATGGATCATCAACAGGCAAGATGGTACCTTCATCAACCTCCTGAATATATATTGGTAAAGCTTTACAGGACAAAGGCCAAGCCATTGCCAGGACTAGGAGAAGGGGTCATACCAATAGCACCTGCAGAGAAGAAGTTCAAGATACATGCTTCCAACAGCAAGGAAAGGACAGTGACAAGAACCCAGATCCCTATGACTCCAACATATGCATTTACTGACTACCAGTCTCAAGGTCAAACAATACTTTATGTGATTGTGGACATTGCAGCACCTCCTACTGGCAGGATTACCCCATTCAATGCATATGTAGCATTATCCCAAAGCAAAGGGAGACACAATCAGACTGCTTCAAGACTTCAGCCCATCCCTATTCACAACCCACAGGAGCAAATACCTTCAAGCAGAAGATGCACCCATAGAAGCACTCAATTGCCAGATGAAGGACAAAGTGGGCAAACTGCAGTAACAACAAAAGGGTTGGGTAGATGCTGGAGATGAAGAAGCATTCCATTGTCAATATGTAGGCTTGGTACAGGAGGGAGACAATATGGGAAAATGATCCATCCTGACTGAGACAAAAAGATATGCATCTTACAACAAGAATGAAAAGAAGGAAGTGGGGTAGCAACTCAGAAGGGAGAACTATCCAGCAGCTCTAGACAACAAGAGGGATGCAAGAAGTCAGACAGGAGGTGAAGGAGGATTTGTGAAAGATGATTGGGCAGAAACAATGAGCAGTATGATGTCATTAACAAATGGATGACCATGCATTTCAATGCACAGAATGAGGTAGAATAGCCTAGTTCAGAACTCCAACAACAGTATCTTCTGGAAGGGACTAGCTGTTAGGGCAACACAGGCTGACCAAGTCTGCTCACCTAAGAGTGCCAAGAGTCTAAGCATGCAACAAGGAAGTGGAGTAGACCTGATGACTAAGACCTATCTACAGTATAGGTACCTGTGAATGATCCTAAGAGACCAAGTCTGCAGAGACAGTCCCCAGGCAGAGTAGGCCTTATATTTATACCTCTGTGGTGGAACCTGCTAGAACATCTTGCTTACTCAGCCTAGTCAAGTGATCAGGTCATATGACCAAGGATGAGGTCATATGAGGTCATGCACAGCCATGCACAGCAGGTCACCTGACCATCCAATCCTTTGAGCAGGTTCCAGCACATGCCAAGGTATACCAGCTACTTCCATGTCATAAAGGCTTAGTCATGTCTCTTGACCAAGCAATGAGCTGGTGCCCTGACACTAGCAGAGAATGCCAGAGGACCCCTTGTTCAATGATTGGAAGCTCTTCCATGCCAAATTTGAAGGAGCCTTCAGTGATCCAGACCAAAGTGGTACTGCTCATGCAAAACTGGAGCAGCTCTCCCAAGGAAACAAGACAGCCAATGAGTACATTGCCATGTTCAGGGAGTTGGCTGAGTACATGAACTACAATGATGTTGCACACATCAGGAAGTTTGAGCAAGGCCTCAACCGTGATCTTGTTGACAAGATCTACTCTCTCACCAAAATGCCTGAAGACTTGGAAGAATGGTATTGCTATGCCTCTCACTTTCACCATCAGCAAAGGAAGCTCAAGGCAAGTGCACCTTTCAAGCATACTCCAGAGAATTGCACATTCTCTTGACCAGCCTTCACCTTGATGCCATGTGTGGCTACAGTTCCTGCAACTACTGTGCCCACAAAGCCAAGCAATGCAATGGATATTGACATGAACAACAGATCAAGACCAGCTTTGTGATGCTACAACTGCAACCACTTGGGTCACAGGGCTCACAACTGCCCTAACCCTCACCAAGCCCACATTCATGCTGTTCAAGCTGAAGATGTGCAAAGCATCATTCAAGAGGAACTCAAGAAGCTTCTGCCTACTTCAACTAGAACTCAAGACAATGGCACAAAGGCCAAGGAGGATTTTTGAGGAGGCCAACTGTCAAAGACATGTGTCAGTTGTCCAACCAATTTCAACTTCTGTCAAACTGTAGAATAGGTGCTGGAATGGATATGTTTGAACCTGACTCTGAGTTTATTCGACAACACAAGCTCACAACCCAACTACTGCCATGCGCCATGCCAGTATACAATGTGGATGGGATGCCTAATGAAGGTGGTTCCATTTGAGAACAACTTGAAATGATCATGCAATACAATGATCACACTGAATGCGCCACATTCATGGTTGCCAGTCTGGGACAGCAAGCTGCTATTGTGGGACACCCATGGCTGAGACTTCATAACCCCAAAATCGACTGGGTCAGTGGGGAAGTCAAGATGTCACAATGCCCAAAGAACTGCACTGCAAGTGCAACAAAGTCTCCTCAACCAATCAGGAGGAAAACAAAGAAACTGCCAAAGAAGAAGAGACTACCTCCATCTGAAGTCATTATGATGGATGAAGACAAACCCATGGATGAACCAAAATGGCAAGAGCTCTTCATGAGAGAGGATGACTGAATTCTGGCGGCATGCACAGCCCCACCAGCTGAATACATGGCAGCCACTGAGACAGCATCAACACGCTTGGCTAGCCAGGATGCAAAGCATCAGACACCAAAGACATTCAAAGAACTGGTACCACAACCATACCACCAATATCACTCTGTGTTCTCCAAGGACTCCTTTGATGCCCTACCAGAGCAACCATGGGACCATGCCATCAAACTGAAGCCAGGCTTGGAACCAAAGAGTTCTAGAGTTTATCCACTCTCCCTCAATGAACAGAAGGAACTGGATGAATTCCTGAAGGAAAGCTTGATGACTGGATGCATCTGACCCTCAAAATCACCTATGGCTGCACCTGTCTTCTTTGTCAAAAAGAAGGATGGCAGACTCCAACTGGTTCAAGACTACCACAAGCTGAACAAAATGATGATCAAGAACTGCTACCCAATTCCTCTCATTTTGAACCTGGTCAATAAACTTTGACATGCCCAGTACTTCACAAAACTCAACATTCAATGGGGATACAACAATATTTGCATCAAGGAGGGTGATGAATGGAAGGCTGCCTTCAGAACAAACTGTGGCCTCTTCAAGCCCTTGGTTATGTTCTTTGGCCTCACCAACAGCCCCAGCACATTCCAGACAATGATGAACAACATTTTCCAGCATCTCATTGATGATAGATCAGTGGTTGTTTATCTTGATGACATCCTCATCTTCACAACCACTCTGGAGGAACATCATTGTGTTGTTCAAGAAGTCCTGGAAGTCCTGGAGAAGCACAAGCTCTACCTTTGCCCTGACAAGTGCAAATTCCACAAGCAAACAATTGAATACCTTGGACTCATCATTGGTAAGGGGCAATGTTGTGATGGATCCAGTGAAGGTTGAGGGAGTTTTGACATGGCCTACTCCTCACAACCTCACTGATGTACAATCCTTTGTGGGCTTCTGCAACCTCTATCAATGATTCATCAAGGACTTCTCAAGCTCTGCCCAACCACTGCATGACTTGACAAAGAAGGACATGCCTTTCTCTTGGGGACCGGAACAGGAGGTGTCATTCCAACATCTCAAGGACACCATCACCTCACACCCAATCCTGGCATTCCCTTGTGATGATCACCCATTTTGACTGGAAGCAGACAGCTCTGACTTTGCCACTGGTGCGGAACTCTCCCAACAAGATGAAAATGGCAAATGGCACCCAATTGCCTTTATGTCTCAAAACCTCTCCGAAACTGGAAAAAAAACTATGATATCCATGACAAGGAACTCCTGGCTATCATCTGTGCTCTGGAAGAATGGTGCCACTTCCTTGAAGGTGCAAGGCAACCATTTGAGATCCTCACAGATCATCAGAACTTACAGTACTTCATGAGTGCCCAGAAGCTTACAAGATGCCAAGCACAATGGTCTCTGTTCCTCTCCAGATTTGATTTCAAGCTTACCCATCACCCTGGGAAGCAGAGTGGCAAACCAGATGCCCTCTTGAGATGATTGGACCATGGAAGGGGGGAGAATGACAACAGCAACTGAGTTTTGCTTCACCCTGAATGGTTCAGGATGGCAGCAATGCAACGAGAACATGCCTTGATACAGGCATCTGAAGTGACAATACTGCAAGATATTCAAAAATGCAAGGAGCTTGACAAAGCTGTGGTCAAGGCAGTCGAACAGCTTCAGCTTGCAGGAAACAACCAACTCCATGGCTCAGAATGGACACAAGAACAGGGACTCATCCTATTTTGTGGCAAGGTCTATGTGCCCAAAGACAAACTCCTCTGAAGCAAGATTGTGCAGATGCACAATGATACACCTGCTGCTGGACACCCTGGTTGATGGAAAACTCTCAAGTTGGTCTCTCACAACTACTGGTGGCCCAACATGAGCCAATTTATTGGATGCTATGTCAACACTTGCCTGCCCTGCAACTGGACAAAGACATATCCTCAGGCACCAACTGAAACACTTATGCCAAACTGAATCCCAACAAAACCATGGCAGCTGGTCACCACTGACCTGATCACTCAACTACCTGAGTCCAATGGACATGATGCGATCCTGGTGGTTGTTGATTGATTCACCGAGCAAGCCCACTTTGCCCCAATGCAGAACAATGTCACCTCACTTGGAGTTGCTTGCCTCTTCAGAGACAACATATGGAGACACCATGGCCTCCCTGAAGAGATCATCAGTGATTGTGGCACACAGTTTGTGTTGACATTCATGTGAGAACTCAACAGACTCCTGGGAATCAAGATATCAGCATTGACTTCTTACCACCCACAGACAGATGGTCAGACTGAGCAGGTTAACCAAGAAATTGAACAGTACCTTCAACTCTTTGTTAACTATCAACAGGATGAGTGGATTGACTGGCTACCTCTGGCTGAGTTTGCCCACAACAATCGAGTTCAGGCATCAACTCAAGTCTCTCCCTTCATGGCCAACTATGGATGCAACCCATGCATGGGAACTGAACCAATTCGAGACTCCAAGGTTGAGACTGTGAATGAATTCACAGATTGCATGGCTCAGCTTCAGATGGAATGTCAGGCAGCACTTCAACAAGCTGCAGATGATATGGCATGATTCCATGACCAGCACCACATGACAACTCTGGACTTGCCTATTGGATCAAAAGTGTGGCTAGATGCTCATAACATCAAGACCACACATCCAACCAAGAAGCTCAATGACAAATGGCTTGGACCTTTTGAAGTCACTGAGAAGGTCAATGTGAATGCATACCAACTCAAGCTTCCTGCCACTATTCGGATTCACCCAGTGTTCCATATCAGCAAGCTTCAACCATTCAAGGAAAGTGATATCCCAGGTCAACCACACAACACTCAACCACCCCCTGTGGTTGTACAGGATGGTGTCCCCAAATATGAAGTGGAATGCATCAATGACAGCAAGTTTGAGAATGGCAAGCTCTACTACTTTGTTAAATGGAAGGACTACTTGAATTACAAACATGGGAGCCCAAAGACAATGTTAAAGGAGCCTCATGCTTGGTGTGAGACTTCCATTGTCTTCACCCATCCTTGACAGATATTGGCTACCACATTCCAAAGGATGCACTTTCGACCACTGGAGAACTTCACAGAACCCCCAAAACAAGTCTTATTCAATTGGACAAAGGGTCAATTTGCTCAATGATGCTGCATATACAACACTACACTATTGGCAAATGAATCAAAGTCCAACTCCTTGACCCTGACCACCACTCTCTCACCCTGTGACTCCTCCACCTCCTGCACTACCTCCACCATCACCATGATACTGATTGTGCATGGCTGCCACTGATGCCAACTGAGCACCAGGGTTTGAAGAAGGCAGTATTGACCACCATCAAGTTGAATGCAATCATGCTCATGTGTGATGCAGAAGACACATCAATGGGTGCCCACTGCCACAGTGCCATCTCAAAGGTATTGGAATGCCCAGCAGCAAATCCAGGGGTCTGCAATAAGGCCTGGCTCAACTTGACTGGCTGACTGCCACCAGCAGGGCTCCAGGCGAGGCCTGTGGGACTCTGAAACCTCAATGGGCTGCACAAATAATCAGCTAGACCCCCCTGGACTTAGAATCAGCAAGACACACCAAGGATACCATGGCCATTTCAGAAGCACAATCCACAAATATTTGGGCAAGGTGGTCAACAATGAAGAAGGTGCAAGACAATCCCCAATGGGCCAAGACACAAGCTCAGATTGTTGTGCCTGACAGCATCGCCACCAACACCATGTGCGCTGGGACATTGCACCTTAAGAGGGGGGTGATGTCAGGGGACATCTAATTTGCTTTGACTACAGCTTGCTCAGGCATGATTACTCATGCTGTGTCAACCTGACACCAGCTATGCCAGTGCTGTGTGGCCTGTGGACTGGCTGTGGTAGGACCATGTGGCATTGCACAGCATGACAGCCAATGACTAGCCACCAGCCAGTGACTTGTAGTGACAAGGCCTATGACTTGCCATGACTGGTCAGAGATGACTGAACATAACTCACCATGACTAGATGCTTTCCTCCTTCTCTTTAGTATAAATACCCACCTGTTTAGATGATGATATCCTCAGATCTGTCTCTGAGGAATCTCCACTGTACTTCAATAGGGATAGTACTCTGCAGAATATACCTCTGTCACCTCATCAGCACCTTATCCCCACCCCTCAACAACAACTTCCTCTCTCCACTTGACTTTGATCTCTACCACGTCTGGGCAGCCTCTGTCAATTATAGTGTGCCCTCATAATATTGCTGTACCATATCTGAACCAGAAAGAGATGAAGTATCTTTGACAACAACTGAGGATGAATCCATTCCACCTTCATTGAGGATTGAAATTGATGAATGTAAATCCAAACCATCATTGAAGCCCATAAGCGAATGATGAACATCACAGTTGTGAAGGGTGTTGATGAGCCACTGAATCCCCAATACCTCTGGATAGCAAGTAGTTCACACCAGGACCGTGCAGAACAAAAGGTGACAATGTACTGGATGCAGCAGGAGGAACCAAAAAGACATTACTGTCTGCAGCAGAGTGATCATTGTCATTCTGATCATTGGGAATAGATCTTGCATCTTCTTCTGGATCTTCTCCCAGAGGGATGGCAATAGGCGCAACCTTCAACTTCCATAGCTCAATAAGGCTGTACATGAGATTGAGCCAAATCATCTGGCCAGGAGTAAGAATCATGAGATTGTGATAATACTGACTTGCAGCAGCAAGAAGAACAAGGAAGGGATGAGTATGAAGCAGGTAAGGTTTCAGCAGGTTGCCATGGGAATTGCAATGGAAGGATTGTTGCTGTGCATCATCAGATGGCATTGGATAGGGCGCATATAGAATGGAGCTCACATGACTTGTTGGGGAAGGATGAAACACTGGCTGTCTTTGAGCAAATGGACAAATAAAGGACCTAAATGTGGCAATTTCATAATGGTACCATTTGTCTGACTGCTGATCCAACCCAAGAGGTGTCCGAATATTGGTCCGATGGGTGGTGTGCAAGAACTCACTAGGGAAAGAGGGGAGAGATGGGGAAAATCAGTAGAAACACTGGAGTCAGCCTGAAGCTGAGCTGTCAGAAATTGGTTGGCAAATCGGAGCTCAGTGTCCATCTAGTCAAGTGTTGCAATAAGTCAAGTCAAGTATGCTGAGTCAAGTCAAATCTGCCTATCCAGTAAGGGGATAATCAGATCCATATAATTGCTATTGAAAAGGGGGCAGAATAAGCTAGATACAGGAGTTTCTGGAAACTACTTATACTAGCTACCATAAACTGTACTCTATACTAAGCTGGTCTCCAGATACCTCTCTAAGGCAAGTGTTGGCATGCCAAATATCCAGGTGGGTTGATCCTGTTGCAGAGGAAACCTGCTGTTGTCATGCTGAATATCCAAGTGGTCCCATCACCTGGGGAATCATAGTACTCACCATGCCAAATATCCGTGGTGGGCTGAGGCTTGTTGCTGGGGTGCATTGTCTGCATAGTGAGGGTCCACAGTACCCTGCAACAGTCTCTAAGGGCCTGAAAATAGCCATGGGAATATTGGCCTGACACACCCTACTGGAGGTGGGGTTGCTCACTGCTCGAGGTAATCAGAGGGAAACATCTACAAACATGGATTAACAATGTGCATGGAGGGGGAGGTTAACCATGCATACCCCATTATAAGTTGGCAAAGGATCATCCATCAAATAGTGTGTCATGGAGATCAATGATTCCACCGTGGGCACAATCGCCCAAGACAACCTATCCATTGACCAATGGAAAGTGGGAGAGACTGCTGAACTGTTAGCATGAGCTGAAAAACAGCCATGAGATATGCATGACAAATGAGATTTCGCTGGCTATGAAGATTCAGGATGATACCAAGTTCTCTAAAGACATGTAGCTGTAATATGTTGCATAAGCAACAGCATACACGCAGAACAGCAACATGCATACAACAGGTTCCTTCAAACTCCTTTGCATCAGGTGACAAATCTCTGTATTGTCATCTATCTCCTTGGTGATCCAACACATATGGTGATCAATGGTATATAATGATGCTCTGGTAATACTGGGGATGTCGGACCTGACTTTTGACTTGGCATATGGTGTAACAAACATCAGCGGATCTCTTGATCCAGCAACAATACTGGCGAGAAGAGAATGCTCCATGTCTGATGTAAACTGTGAAGAGGATGTGGTGACCAAGAAGGTTTTATATGTAGGAGAAAAGATATGGAGAGGAGATGAAGGACATCAAAACAACCAAAATGCTTGGATTGAAATGATGTCCATGACATGATGTGCCAGTGAGAAATGCATCCATCATGAATATTCTGGTATCAAGGGATAAGCAAATCCATGTGACATGCAACATGCACACACACGTCAAGCAATGACATACACTCATTTTCATTCTTGAAAATGGTAAGAATCAGCTAACTAACTAGAAATGATACACCACAGCTGAAGAAAAGATAGTGGTAGACATGTAGACATTGAATGTTGTGAGATGATGAAGAGAGAAGCAGATGAAACTACAGAGAAAGACAGGGAAAAGCCTCAGTAGGAACAGCAGAATTAACCATGGCCAACAGCAGCTCATCTGCCTCCTCCAGCAATGTGACAAAGGATTCAGGCAGGAGATCTGGATAAACCTTGAGATGATCAACCACCATGGTTAAGAGCCAACCTATGTTGCTCCTGAATATCCAGGGCAACATAACCTGTATGCAGAGTAAGTCAACATCAAGGACTAAACCAAATGAACTCACCCTCCATCTCCAGCACAGTAATGGATTTGTCAGGCTTATTGAGATCAATCAACAGATCATCCTCAACCTTCACAACCACAGGAGCATTGACTGGTGGGGAGTTTGTTGGCTCTGGGACTGAATGGGGCTGCAAAAGATCATCTGACAGCATGATGATATTGACTGGACCGATGGTTGAAGGAATTTTGTTTTTTTTCTTGTCATATTGAGACAGTCTAAGATCACGGATGACCTTCTTCAACAATGCTTCATGCTTCCTCCTAACTTCCACTCCATCTTGCATAATCCAGATACTTTCATTGTAATGTTGATGCATAAACTCCTGGTGATTAAGAAGCATGCAGCCTTCATTGCTGAGACACAATACTTCTGCAACCAATTCTATGAAGGGAGTGAACAAGGTATATCAGCTAAGAGGATGAAGAGCATACCTGGGCCAAAGCTGCAAAGATGGTGCTTGTATAAGCAATTCATGCAGGACCAGCTTTCATCATTCTCATAAGTAATCTTGAAGACTCCTCCACAGATCATATGCTTAATGTGGGGTATGTTGAGGAGAACATCAAAGGCATAATCTTCTTGACAGCCATCGCACTAATGAAGAAAGATTAGAAAGCAATAATTTGTCATGGGATGGAAGGACATACATGGCCAGAATGCCAGTCACCAGGATCAGATGATCCATCAATGTCCTGCACAGAGTAAGACACTAGAAATAAAGGATAATGACAAAACAGACATACATCAACAATATGATCAAGCAAAACAGAAGAAGGTAGGACATTGTAGGCAGCCACCTCTTCTAATTCAGTGATGGTAAGACCCTTCATAGCTCAATAATAGAAGTCTGAAGAATTGTCATCCATTTTGATGGAGTCATGAACCTTCCAGGTTCCAGCATTGAGAACAAAATCAGGGATCAGCATCATCCTGTTGTTGGGAAGGATGTGTTCTTTCATCAAACCCCAACCAACATCAATGGCAAGCTTGATTGCATCCACCAACATGCCTTCAGAAACCGGAGGAAGGTTGGAATATTTGGCCTTGGTGGATACCAATTTGGCATCTGTCATTGCCTGAGCTGAGACAGCAAGCCTGCTGATGGTCACTGGAGCAACAGCAACAGCAAGGTTGTTTTTGTCATCCATGAGGTCAACCAAGGGACTGATGCCAGCAACCTGCTTATTGGATGGGGCACAATCAGCCAGACAAAGATCCACAGGAGGACCAGCAGACATCAACACTGAATGGCGTTTCTTCAAGGGCCGTGAAACAATGACCTAAAGCTTTATCAGCTATGAAAACATGTGAGATGGGAAGGAGCATGCACATTGAGTGCGCCGGAGACAACTGACTTAGCAATCCTGCCCTAGCAAGACTTCCAGTAAGCATTTGTCATTGCACAGGGAGGAAAAAAATGTACCACTTCTTTCTGAATGTGGGATGACATGCAGCTTCCAAATATAGGATTGAAGAAGTCCTTGAGATCCCCTTCATTGTGCTCTCCATAGAAAGTGTCCAACCAAGCGGAATAACGGATTTCACAATACTCATGACCAAGGAACTTGATCAGACATGGAGAAGGAGAGATGTCCATCCACTGATGCAGACTGGATGAAAGGACAATCTTCAATGTCATCTAAGAAATGTTAGAAGTATGTCAATGAGCAGCCACAACTGCAACATACTAGCACCTTCATTCTGAGACCCTCTGTCCATGTCAATGCACTCCAAACAGCATCATCAAATGAGCCTTTCACCAGCTGGTCGTACATCAAACTAAGCTTAGCGTTGACAGGTGAAGACATGTCAGCTGATATTGATGAATTAGCTGATATTGAGAGGGATGAAACAGAGCTAGACACCAATGGTTTGAGGAAGTCAAAACAGGATAATAAATGGAACCGGGGAAGCAAAATGTGGGCCAAGGGTTGCAAAACAAACATGGGCCAAGGGTTCAGAAGCAAACAATTGCCGAAGGGACCAGCAAACACGTGCTGGTCATGACAATTGTGTATGATTGAGGATGAAGAAATCCAAATACGAACAAGCAATATATCAATGGCCATGAACAGACAAAGATGCACTGCCAAGGTTCGCATATCATGATGAAGCAAATAAATTTCCAAAGGCATTTCAAGAAGCCAATACAACATCTTATACACACGGAGGAGCATGTACGCCAGTCTCAGTCAGCGACATTGTGCCCGACCCGGACAGAAGGTCGTTATATTGTTCTCCGACATCCTTTCCACAAGAGCAGAGGGAACGGAAGGTCAAGACCAACGTAGACAATATTGGAGGAAGGCAGTCGTTCGCATCGCCAGCGTTTGTCGGGGAACGTGCACGTGGGCTTGAGCGGAGGTGATTCAAGATCGGAAGCTGTAAGCCGAGATGGATGTTATCGCAGAAGCCGCCAAAGTAGAGCTCTGCGTTATTTTCGGCCTATGAGGTGAGGATGAAAGGGTTGTCGAATACAACGGGTGCATGGGGCGTCACACGGAGGCACATGATTAGTTGTCAAGCCCGCCGGTCATCTCCAGGTAAATGACAAGAGATTATGAATATTGATTTATTCTATGCTTATGAATACTAGTATACCGATTTTCGTGAAGTTCCAGTCCGTCATATACATGCTTGGGTATGAAGAAATGCGAAATTAATAGGAGAAAGATAATCCCTCCACTAAGTTCGACATCTCCGCGTTCATCCAATAAACGGCGCACTACTCGCAGCGCTCGCTCCCAAATTCCGGGTTGCAAAGCCCACGGTGTTTGCCTCGTAGTGGAAAGCGATGTAGTACTGATCCAAAAAGGGCACGCCGGTGATCCAGTTCGTTGTATCCCCTGCATCATTTGCCGCCGGTTGACAAAAGCCAGTACCATCGTTCGTCCCGTCCTGTATAAGGCTGAATGTGTAGTTCCGTCCTTCAGTGCCAGCAAAGTTCCATGTCATCTGAGAACCGCAAGGTATGAGGTAGTTGCCTGCGCTGTCCGGTCCTTGCGCTCCGAGAAGGTTCATGAGCACGAGCCAGTCGTCGTGTGGGGAGCCCGAGGAGGTTAGGGTCGCCTGTGTCAAACGTGATGGCAGGATGGGAAAACTGGGCCGTTGCGTTGATCACAGAAGAGGAAGAGGAGGCCTGGACGAATCTCGTGGACGCAGGGTTCGTCCACATGAACTGTGTACCTATCGGGATCCAGTCGACTGCTCCTGTGAACTTCATCGCCATACCCAGATTGATGATTGTGGTGCGATCCTTGTAGAGGTCCTCAGGAAGAAGCTCCACAACTTACCATGGCCATGTTGGCAGTCTCCAGCAGCACAATGACTGGATGGCCATCCACCATGGCCCGCTCGCCGATTGCCATCTCCACCTGGCAGATCAGCTCGATGGCGGCCTCCTTCACTGCCGTCGCCCTCTGGTGTTGCCAATCCCTGGGTCACGTTACGTCATTGGCGCGTTCTTCTGCTGTTTCGGCGCCACAGCAATTGCAGATATTGCATGAATATCCAGCGAAAGATGGCGAGTAAACGCACCTTCTCTTCTCTCCCACCATGGGACAGCTCACTACAGGCACCCCACTCCCATTTTCTCACGTCTTGCGCCTTTCCTCGCGTATACGAGCGAGAGGAATATCCGAGCTTCTCAGTACTTGGAAACTCAACGCAGACAGGAAGGGCGATGTCTGCACGTGGGGGGATGAGGTGCTCTTTATTTGTCTTTGGTAGGAATCCTATCTCATGGGAGAACAGATGGAGACTATGGTATTGAAATTTGATGATTCCCGCAAGAAGGTTGTTCTTGCACTGGGACAGGGGGAAACCATCAGGAAGCTACAAGAGGTGGCTGAGGGCGGGGAAAGAGATGGTTCAAAAGACCCCGTCTGGTGCGCTTGTGAAGATCTGGTGAATGAGCTTTGCTCATGCCGGGTAGGGCGCCGCCGGAGTTCGACCCCGAATATGCGTCATATATGATCGAGTCCTCCCCGGGTGTTCCTTATTCCCCGGATCTGAGTTCTCTGCTATGTGTCGAACGATCCCTCGCTCGACGAAGGGAGATGATCAATTCTCATCTCCCGGAAGGCTGCAGGCTTCTCACGTTATCCAGTTTCCCGAGGCTGGGGGCTGGGGGGGAATGGTCGGACCCGCAGTTCTCCACTGCGTCAGCAACCTCAAAGAGCGGACACGAACGAAGTACTCTGCCTACGGAGGTCGTTAGTGACCATCCAAGGTATTCTGCGGTCGAGAGGGGGATCGAGGGCCGCAAAGGGAGGAGGATTCATGCGAGCATCCCGGTTTACAAGGATGAGAAGACTCCGGAGATCTTGGACGAGCACTCGGCTAGCAGGGGTATGTCTGCCCTTGCGTGTGCCACAGCTGCTAGATCATTGAGGTAGAACCCGGAGCAATCTACATGGACGCTCTAGTCTTTGGTGCCGGATGCTGCTGCCTCCAGGTTACTCTCCAGGCGCCGTCTCTCGCCCACGCAAGGCAGTTGTATGACGCCTTCCTTCCCCTTGCACCAGTCATGCTAGCACTGAGCGCTGCGAGCCCAGCGTTCGCAGGATGGTTGGCAGATGTGGACGCAAGGTGGGACGTTCTTCGGGAAATTGTGGATGACCGGACTGCCGAGGAGGAGGGGCTGGCACCCCTGGAGCAAGGGTACCAGCGGCTCCCCAAAAGCAGATACGACTCTGCTTCGTCCTACCTCGGCTCCGGTCCGTCTAGGGCGTCAGAGGTGGAGAAGTACAATGACGTGCCTCTGCCCTTGAATCAGGAAGCGTATGAGAAGCTAAGGGCCGGTGGTGTGGACGAGTTGATGGCGCAGCATGTCGCGCATCTGATGGTGAGGGATGCGCTGGTGCTAATGGAAGAGCGGGTGGAGGGATTAAAGGAGGAAGAAGGGGAGAATTTGGAGTACTTTGAGGTGCCTTCCCCTCCCCACACCTTCCCACCAAGTTGACCCTCCCCGACTGCAGAACATCCTCTCGACCAACTGGCAGACTGTCCGACTCAAGCCCGCCTCAGCAGACGGCAGCACCGGCTGGCGGCTCGAATTCCGAGCATTAGAAGCCCAGCTCACAGACGGAGAAAACGCAGCTTTGTGCATCTTTTTGGTTCTCCTCGCTCGCGCGGTGTGGGAGTTTGATTTGGAGTGGTACGTCCCTGTTGGGGAGGTGGATTTAGGGATGGGGAGGGCGACGAAGAGGGATGCACTTAGGAAAGAGAGGTTCTCGTGGTGCACGGGAGTGGGGGGTGAGTGGACAGTGGTCGCTCTGGCTAACGACTCAGACTTACAAGGAGCGCAGAAGATACGCGTAAGGGAGACACTTGCGAGCTCATGACAGTGAACGAGATCATCAACGGCAAGGTCTGTCCCGCATTCCCTCACTGTCCCAGCTCACCCTGCATCGAACAGGAAACCACACCCGGTCTGCTCGCCCTCGTGCACAAGTACCTCAGGGCAGTCTCCTGCCCCCAAAGAGTGTAAGACCAGCTCGAGCCTTACCTCGCGCTCGTTGCCCGGCGTGCGGCAGGAGAATGCCCGACGAACGCCAGGTGGATAAGAGAGTTTGTTAGGTCTCATCCGGCTTATGAGGGGGACTCGAGGGTGGGGGAGGAAGTTGCCTGGGCGCTGTTGAGGGAAGTCGACAACCTAGGAACCTCAGGAAATTCTGGCATGGCGGAATAGGAGGAATGGGATAACTAGACGAGGGCGGGCGGCGGGCGGCGCGGGTCGGCGTGGACATTGTAATATTACAGATGAAAGACCAAAGATACACATGAGAACGGATGACTAGCAAGGTGATCAAGTAATGACGGGTAGTAGGGGGGATAGGAATGAGGATGAGGATATGAGCGTGCGGGGTGAGGGGTGGGTGAGGTAGTAGGGTTGGGCATAGATGAGGGGATGAGAGGATGAGTCATATGGACACAATTGAGGGGATGGGGATATGAAACAGATGAATGAATGCACGTGAATGTCCGCATAGCGCAGGCCGGGGAAAAGGAAGGGGCAGGCCGGGGAAGGGAAGAAGAAGGGGGAAGGAGAAGGGAAGGGAAATGGGAAATGGGATCATACCTCCTTAGCCTGACTAAGGACAGCAGCGACCATCTCCTCCTTTACGAAATTCTGGACTTGGGAAGCAGGGATGCGTACCCATCCTCCAGGGGTGGCCGTGTTGACCGACGAAGTCGAAGTCGACGAGGAGGTGGAGGTCGTCGGGGCAGTCGATGCCGCTGAAGCCGGGGTGTCCCTAAGCATGCTCGCTTCGAGCGTTTCTTCCTCTTTCTCGGCGGTAGGAGGGGCAGGGGCAGCCTCCTTCTCCTTCTCCTCCTTGTCCTTGTCCTTCTTAGCACCTTCCTTCTTAGCGTCCTTCCCCTCCTTCCCCTCCTTCTCCCTCCCCTCCTTCCCCTCCTTCTCCCTCCTCTCCCTCTCCTTCCTCTCCAACCTCTCCTCCTCCTCTTCCGCCCTCATCTCCTCCTGCTCTTTGACCAACCTCAACCTCTCCTCCCTCTTCCGCCTCCACCCCTCCTTCTCCTCCCTCTTCCTCTCCTCTTCCTCTTCCTTCAACCTCAACCTCTCTTCCTCCCTCTCCTTCTCCTCTTTTTCCCGCTTGAGCCTCTCTCTAAGTTCGCGCTCAGAGATAACCCACGCCCCTGCTTCTTCGACAGCCTTCACACAGCTCGTCTTGTGCTTCAAGAGGTAGCCCTGGAGAGCAGCGACGCTGAACTCGTCAGCGGGGATCGTATCTGCGAATTTTTTCGCAAGTACGCGCAGTGCGGGCTCGGACATGATTTGTGCCCGTGCGCCAGAGAGCGTTGACGTGGACGTGGACGTCGATGCGGACGCGGACGCGGACATGGACGCCGAAGTGGAAGTGGCAGCCAAACGGTCCGCCCGCTCCGCCTCCAACGCCTCTTCCTCCCTCTCCAACACCTCCACAGCCTCCCTCGGCGCCGAAGGGAAAAAGTTCATAAAAAGGCTCTCCATCTGCCATTTTGTCGCGTTGCGAAACTCGATCCATACGTCCATCCTCCCCGGTCTGGAGAGCGCAGGGTCGAGTCGGGTGATATGATTTGTCGTGGCGAAGAGTAGCCGGCCTTCGGAGGCTGCGACGCCGTCTAGCGAGTTGAGTAGGCCGGAGAGGGAGAGCGTGTTCGTATCTGTGAGACTCTGGCTGTGGCTGTTGAGCGTATGATGGTGCATGTGCGTCGAGGAGTAGGGCATGCTATTCGCGTCCATGAGCAGGGAGGACTGCTGTTGCTGTTGTTGTTGCTGCTGCTGCTCTCGGGGCACACCAGTATCCTTCTTGCTACGCGTCGTGGACCGAGTGAACGCAGCGTCCAGATCTTCTAGAAGGAGGATACACCGTGCAGGTACACGAGCCATCAGGCTTGCCAGAGTGGCGTCGTTCACCCAGCTCGAGCTGAGGGTGATGACGTATATGTCCAAGTCGAGTTCTCCCGCCATAGCGTGGATACTGCTCGTTTTCCCGCTCCCTGGGACGCCCCAGAGCAGGTACCCTCGGCGGTAGGGGATCCCTCTGTCCGCATACCACTTTTCGCTCTCGGGGCGGAGGAAGTCCTTGCAGTCGTTCAGGAGCATGCCCTTTGTTTCTTCCTCTAGGACGATCGAGCTCATCGGACGCTTGTGGCGGGAGTCTGTCCAGCGGAAGGAGCCGTGCGAATCGGCAAAGTAGATCTGGATACGGTGCTCAGAGTCTTGCTCGTATTCTCGCTTGGCTTGCAGGACGAGCGCTTTGAGGATCGTGTTGCTGCGGGCGATGACGGAGATGGAGAGTGTCTCTATCCCGCTGGTGCGGGAGCGGCGGACACGTAGCCAGTGACCTTTGAAGAAGCTGGGCGAGCGTTAGCGAGCCCTCGGCACTAGAGCAAGCCCGCGCGACTCACATGGTATGCGTCGTATCGAGGGTTGGACGAAAAACGACCTTCATACTCGGTTTCCCCGTGGGGTCGTCCTCCTGCCCATTCTCCCCCCAGAGCTCGGCGTCGGCATCAAACTGCGCCGTCTTCCACAGCGCGTGGGAAGAAGAGGAACAAGTGGTAGTTTCGAATTCTCTTGAACGGTGCCAGGAGGGCTGTTTGGCTAGCCAGTGCATGAGCCAGTCGAAGGGAAAGTCTTCTTCTGAGAAATGGGCTGTGAGGAAGAAGGCTGCGAAGGGGGTTAGTCAGGGTAGGGGAGAAGCGGGTAGGAAGCGGGTGACGAATATGGGGTTCTGGGGATCAAGTGGATGGCCCGAGATGGGAAGGGATCAGAAGTGCGCCCGCATGCGCGCAACGTGTTCCCCAAAGCAGTCTAGAGCGAGATAGGAGTAGCAAGAGTAAGATGACATACAGTTAATAAAATGACTCCAAGCTGAGCTAGCCAGTCTCCTGCTCGTCTCCACGGTTCCCCCAATGACAAAAAGCTTTATAGGATCATAGAGTGCCCCAAATCCAGCATACTGATTCTGCTGGTTTATCTGCGGACCCCAGGGGAGGAGTGAGCGTGCGAATCCTGTGATGTCCATGTAGAATGGAGGAGCGTTTGCTGCTGTTGCTGGGGCTTGCACGGAGTGGGAGTGCAGCCTGCGACGACGGGCGTGGAGTGTTATGTTGGGCAGGGGATGGGGGGGGAGGTGAGCACGACGGCGGTGTTGAAGGGGGGAGTGAGGAGGAGTGATGAGGGGGAGTGAAGTGAAGAGAGGACTATAAGGGAAAGGGTTACGCGGCCAGTGAGTGTATATGCTGGCATACACGCAGAGCCCTGAAGGATGATGACGCGCTGAAAGGGAAGGGTGGTCAACCCTCTCTCTTTTCGCTTATCGGCACTATCTCCGTTCAATCCGTTATTCCTTCTGATTCTTACTCTGATTCACACATACAGAGTCACACACAGACGCCCACCTCACTTCATCCTACACAGTCACACATCCCCATCTAACCCTCCCGGTAACAGAATCACAAGTCCCCAATCACTTCCCCCGATTCTCCCTTTAAACTCACGTTTCACTCTTTTCACCCCCGCTTTCATCTCACGCATATACTTGCATATCCCCCACTCCCACTCCCTCTCCCCAAAAGACGCCCATCCTCCCCATATGCCATCACCAGCTCACCCACAGCCCCCTCCTCCTATCAACCGCCCGCAGACGCCCGCCCTTTAGTCGACTCACGTTACTTCCGTTTCCGTTGCTGTTCTAGATCTATTTCTTTTCTATTCTATTCTAGTTGGTTAACGTTTATGACTCGGTTCGGTCACTCAAGAGTCGACATCATCTAGCATGTTCTATACCAGCGTCCAGTCGAGTCGTACATCTCCCATCTACTCCACCAGTTCTAGTCCAGCCCCAGTCACCTCCCCCTTCCCCCTTCACACAGTCTGGGCAACTCCCAGGCACGGCGGCATAGCCTGACATACCAGCAGGGCGGAGTCCCATACACACCCGAGCTGGGCGAGCTGTTCCTTCTACACTGCTTCAAGTCTTTCAGCTAAGCACAATTGCGAATGCAAATGCACAAGCACAAGCACAGTACTACGCACTGGCACGCCGAAGCGACGCACTACGCTACGTAGCGCTCCTACCGACCAACACAGTACAGTCCAACTACTGAATGTCCCATTCAGTCCACATGCATAGCTAGCTTACGAAACCCAATCCCGGGCGCTTATACCCATATCTATAGTTACCCTATGCATACGCTTCTGTTCCCAGCTCCAGCTTCCTACCATCCCTGTGTTACAGTCACGTTAACAGATGACTAGATCCCACAAACCCGAGGTCTTAGCGTAGCGCAGCACCTGACGACAGAGGACGTCACTCTCCCTACTTCGATTTCGATTCGACTACGATCGACTCAGAGGACAAACCCGAGCGTCTATCGTCCGTCCCCCAGCCTAACAGCAGCTTCCTGTTCCCAGTTTACTGCCTTGCGTCGTGCCTGACCTCGTGTCCTCCCCTGCGCATTCCCTGCTTCTCACCTGCGTAGGGTGTTGCAGCGCTAGCGCTAGCCCTCGGTAGCACTCGGTAGGACACTTCCCCCGACTGGATTCGACAGCGTGCATACCCGGAGCGTTGCGGGCAGCACCCACCCCAGCGCTGCTCAGCTCTCTTGAAGTGCATGCACTATACCTTGCAACACTCTTAAGATCACAGGCACAGCTGACGGCAGGTACCACAGCAGGAGCAGGTGCAGGTGCAAGTGCAAGAAGTAGGAGAAGGAAGTAAGAAGTAGGATATATTAGGCTCTTCCCCGCTCTCGCTAGTTCCCAGCAGAGGAGCACGCCTATGCTTGCTGACACGCGTGCCGTGTACTCGCGCGGGAGGCCTGCAGCTGTCTTCCTCTTCCTCCCCTTCCTTTTCCTCTAGATCTGTCTCACCCTGTTGCCTCCTGCCCGCTGCGTATTGCCTGTCGGCCAGCCGACAGCAAGCAGCAACTCACCTGCCGTGCGGGAGAAAGAGGCGTGCCTTCCTCCCCCCGAATAGGGAGGAGAAAAGGTACAAATGCCGCGCTGCGTCCGAGGATGGTCGGAGCCTTGCTGCCCATGACTTGCTGCCTGGCTGTCCTTGGCCGGGAATGTCGTGCGGTCATAGAACTTTAGGGAACCTTTTTGAATTTGTCGAATCCGTGCATCTGTGCATTTGATATCCGCATAAGCATCTGCACCTGCATCTGATAGGATATCCCAAACGGAAAAATGCATCATTACCCTGACAATGCGATGTATAGGAGTACATATGGAAAGAACTGATAAGAAACCCGACCCGAGCGATCCTGTTCCGTTCCGTCACGTTGGCGGAGAATTAACGGCGGATTCCAAGCGAGAATTGTCGAACAAGACCTCGAATTCTGCCGTGCTATCGCCAATGACGCCGAACGCGTCTTGCAGAGTCCTGCCGAGCCGTTCTAGCTCTTGGATGACTCCCTCTTTTGGGCGAGTCAGTGATTGTCACACGCGGGAGGAAAAGCGCACTCACGCATGGAAGACGCGTAGGCGTAGTAGAGGAGATGACGGGAATCTTTCGAGCTGCTTCTCGTGTCGATGGAACGCAGTGCCTCGATCAGTCGCAGACGAGACTGTTCCGCTGGCGGCATGTACGGTGGAAGTGGGGACTTGAGACGGAATGCCGCTGATAATGTCGCAAAGTACAGAATGACATTTCCCACCATTTCCCGCCGTTCCCTCTGTACTGGCATGATAAAGTCCCGATGCACGGCGGCAAACCTGGAAAAAGGATGAGTAAAACCGTTGTCCTGCAGCAGGGTGATCCTTACCACTCTTCGCGCATGGTAACGCATCGCATGCTGTGCAACTTGTCGAGAATTATTTGCAGGCTGGTCAGGATCTGTCGGTACAGCTTGACGGGAAATGGCCCTTTCAGACGCGGCTCGTTCGCGGTATGCGATAGAAGTTGTTGAAGCTCGATCAACTTCATTTGAAGGTGCAATTCCCTAAGCGGATCAACACGTCAGACCACAGGCACTATACTAACACGTACAGATTGTTGAACGCAGGCTCGATACTCTGTACGTATGTCGCATCGTTCATCAGCGGTGCCTGATCAATTGAAGTAGGTTGTGTGACACTCTGTTGCGGAAACAGCAGACGGGGCGGAATCGAGTAGGTGCGAACAAGACGCGTGTACAACCAACCGATCTCTTGACAGAAGCTGGAATTCGTGAGTATTTTGAGGTGGGAACAAAGCAGGGACTACGAACTCGCTCAGAGAGATCCCCAACTGCCGGCGTGCCTCTAACGGCCACCACCACCGACTGACCACAAACGCCCACACGACACCCATGATAACGGAAAGAGATCGCTTGATGGCGATATCTTCCACTCCGATATCCCGGGTTCGCGAATTGTAAGCGTATAGGCAGGTGAGGTTGTACGTAAGGAGGATGAATCGTGCTGACGTGGCGTGCTTGGGTCGCTTGACGACGAGCCAGAAACAGGGGACGGCATACAGCGCGCCTAGGATGGCGAGAAGGATCGGTTCGTTGGGGAATAGGGCATACGTAAGACCCGCGACGAACGCCCCCAAGCTGGATAAACATCAGCGGGGAGTCACACACAATCGACAAACACTCACAGTGTTCCAAGGATTCGCTGGAGACCGAGGGCATTCGTCTACCCAGGCATCAGCATCCTGCACGATCTCACGTCTCTGGCACTCACCGCGCCGATCGTCGGACCCATAACAACAAAGAACGAAATAAGCGCCCACTCTCCCTTATAATCCAAGAAGCCCTGGCGGGTCGATTCGAAAAAGGCAGGGGAAGCGAGTAACATAGCCGCCATACCGGTCTTGAGTGCGTATTTCACGTCTGGCTGCTTCATACGATCGCCCCATGCCCATAAGGTCTGCTTCAGCCTCCAGTACCAGGGAAGTGTCTCTCGAGCAGGTGTTTGCGCAGTGTTGGTGGTATGCGCATGCAGGGAGGGGAACATGTCCTTCTGTGGCTGGAGATCCTTGGACAAGAGTATCGCTACCCCAAATTCAGTCTTTACACTACAAGGTTACGTGGGAGGACGTACACATCCTCTTACGCAGCTTCTTCGAAACTGCAATCTTCTCCTCGCTTGACGTTTCGCTCGAAAAAAACGAACAAGAGCCAAGAATATGCACCATCCTGCCAAGCGTACGACTGCCGAGGATAGTCTCTTGATTCAGGCGCCGTTCGGTATTCCAGATCCTGTTCATAGCTTCGAGTAATAGGTTGGTCTCTTTTGCGAATCTGGCGATATGTCAGAAAGGCACCTGAACGTTGAAGAAAGGCTTACTCCTGCAGAGTAAAGATGAAGCTGCGTATGCCATTCAGAGTGCGCAACGGCAATAGAGACGGGTCACGTACAAGTAAACATTAAAAACCGCCTCGTTCCTTGCACGACTCTCAATCGCCTGCGTAGCACTCAAGTCTGTCCCCCGATACAAATTCAGGACAGTCTGGTTCGACAGGTTCACGAACGTGTCCAACCCGTCCTCGATGTCTTCTGCCATCTGGGTGAAGTCTAATATGACCCCGCCTGCGTCTCGTTCGAAGACTTCGCTGGTGCTGCGAAGTGAGACGCAGCAGGCTTCCTATTGTCACCAGTGAGTATCCAACCGCCAGTCAGTCAAAAAGAAGCAAAACATACGATAAGCGCATTCATAGGCAACGACAACTCCCGCTGAACAGCATCAAACACCGCCAACCCAGCATTATCCTCCACATGTTCCAGCTTCCCGTCCTCCCCGATCTTCCTTGCACGAAGCTCGTTCCGTATCTTGGCACCATCTCTCAAGCCTGTCATATGCTGCGCAAGCCGAGTGAAGCCCTCAATAGCAGCTTCGTAGTCCCCTTCCTGGAGGAGCCTGGGATCGGCCCACTCGGATTTGGCCTCGCCTAGGCCTGCTTTGAGTTTTGTGAAAACGGCTTGGTAGCCGGAGACTGCTTCGGCCAGGTCCTGGTCGTCGGGGAGTTGGTCGTTGCCGGCTAGGAAGGATTCGCCGATAACGCGCAGAAGGGTCGAAAGAGAGACGAGGGATTTTGACATGTTGTTTCTACGGTGTGTCAGTCCGAGTGGTGTAGGAAGCAGAAGAAGCGTACTGTAAGCGAGTCACGGCGCTCTCGGGCCAGAGAAGGAAACAGACGACGTTGGAGATGAGCGTGCCGATGAATATTATGAATAGAACTCGAAGAAGCGTCTCGAGTCCACCTTCCCTTATGACACTGTCGTTCAAATTAAGCATGAAGACGACTTCAATGTAGATCAGCGACTCACACAATGGATAAAGTGACCACCGCCATCGAACAAGCTGCGCATATTTCAGTCAAGGTCCAACAGGGCAGAACGGCGACACCTACCTGGGTTGAAAGACGCCTTGTTCATCCACAGTTTCGCAAACGCAACCACAGACATGACACTCCCAATCCAGAGCAATATGAATACATCGGCTAGCCATTCCCAGCCAGGGAGGACTTCAAATACCCAGAAGTTGCCCATGGCGAGGAGAGAACAGACGGCCGTGAATAGGGATGCGGTGATGCAGAAGATGTCTGCTTCCATCATTGCTCCGACGGTTTTCTACTTCGTGTTAGAGACAGCAAACACTGGTGTTGTGCTCACTTACGGCTGGGTTGTAATAGACGGCGACTGCAGATGATTAGCCCATTACGGTACAATCTAGCATCAAGCCCACTCACTGGTGGCAACCATATGCGCCGACGCAGATGCTCCCAGTGCACTATCCTCCGTTTTCAGGCCCGAGATAAATGCAGACAGTTCCGGTACAAAAGTAAACAGCGAGCCTATAAAGTACGCCAGTACGCATTTGAGGATATCTTTCGTCGGTCGACTGAGGAAATTGAGGGTAATGATATTGTACAGGTATTTGAGTGTGGGGAGCTGGAACCTTTTGGTGGGTTTGGGTTGGGCATCGCCGTTCACTATTGGAAAGTACGGGGCTGAACCCTCTGGGAATTGATTGCTTAGGCGAGTGAAGGGAGTGACTAGTGGCGTATGGACGGTCGACATCGAGTCTGTCATTCAATTAGCGTATATTCCCCAGTGAGAGATGCACGATCACTTACCTGGAGAAGACAGGGGTGATGTCGGCCTTGAGCCACTCAGGAAGACGGTGCTCAATCGCACCGATCTGCTTCTCTCCCTACTCCTCAGGCTCGCATCAAGCAGCACACTACCCGGTGCACTAGTGACCACCCTCTGTGGCCCCTCGCTCTCCCTCAACAGCTCGCCAAAGATCGTCCATTCCTGAACAGGGGGCGCACTCCTCCTCCTATTCTCCCGCAATGACTGAAAGACGTTGAGCGTGCGAGTGCGGCGGAGTGTGCGGGGGACGGAGGATGGGAGGAGGTGCGCAAGATTGTCCGATTGGGAGAGGACGCCGTGCGAGTAGCTGCCACTCCTGGTGTGTGCTTGTCCGGTGTAAGCAGTTGCTCCGGATGATGTAATGGTGCCGGATTGAGCACCAGAGCTCTCGGCCATTCAGCGTCTTCCACTTTTATAGTCGATAATATCAAGAACGTCGAGGACACTGTCCAGGTACTTGAACGACGAAGCAGAAGTTGTCCAAGTCTATGCAGTGGAACGATCTAAGTCTCGCTCAGCAAAGATGAGTACTCCTAACCATTCATCACTCCTCAGTGCATCCGCCACTGCGCGCCAAAAACGCGTCACACTGGAACGTGACTGTCGCGTGATACGGAGGCATTTCATTCCCTAGCTTGTGAGCGTGATCGTCTAGTCCCTGCCCAGCGTGAGGGACGACGAGGATGGTCCGTGCTCCTCCACTCCTTTAGGGTCAGCTCCACCTTACCCTGATATGATAACCTCATCCACGTAGCATGAGAACGTCACTTCTATACAGAACGCAGTCCACCTCGATCACAGGGAGTAAGGGCGCCGCTGTCAGCAAATATTCCTTGTCTACTCTAATCTCACACCCATGACCCTGTACGCGGGTATATGAGACAGCCCAGATCGGGTAAGGGACGATGGGACAGCGTGTACCGGTACATATTTATCCGATTCAGGAAACGTACGCATGCGCGTGCGGAATTCGAAGGGAAGAGGAACATGGAGCACGTACGTTAACGAGAACGGTCGATCGTGTTTGGTGAAAATATTGGGTCAACGATAACCGCCGTTGAATCCCTTTGCTGCGTTTGTCAGCCAAGCATGTGCGTCCAAATACTGAAGAGCCCAAGAATATTCCTCGCTCGGTCCTCGCACGCAGTCGCCGCCGCTTCTGCTTCCAGAACACGACATTCACGTACGTTATCTGCTGTGTTGCCGGGGTGCACTGCAGTATCCGACCGAATGCAGCGTTATCCTTGAAACGTTCTCAAACGTCGTCTCACCACTCGGTAGCGCTGTTCTAGACATGGACGACCGCGTGCCACCTTCATCCAAAGGTTGGACCCTCTGGCCACTTTCGAGGCCACTCCAACTGGGTATCATGGACGTCGCGCAAATTATTGTCAAACCAAATCCATCATTTTATATGCACTAAACTGCAGACTAAAACGAGCCCAGGATCATAGATTATCGTACAAGTATTAGTGATCATTTTGTAGCCAGACGCCGAACCGAGCCCGTAATTCCCTATGGCCGTTGTGCGCTGAGAGATCATTAGGAGAGGTGTAGGGGGTGCAAACTGCATTGAGCAGCCATGGGGATAAAGTGATAGGAAGAGCGACACCAACGCCAACCGCGGCTACGGCGACCGACCACATCCTGAGACCGAGGACCAGCACGACTCCGCTCAAACCGTGTAGCGGAAGCCAGGGGAAAGGTCGGCATCGGAGGTGTCGACGGGGGCGTTGCGGTCAACCTCGCCGTGGAGGCGGTCCCTGCGTGCGTTCTCGTACCGGAAGTATGCGGTCATGCCAGCCGCAACCAGGCAAGTGGCAAATGAGAAGCCGCAAGAGAGACCGAAGCCCTTGAAGTAGCGAGGAGCGTCTGCGGTGGGGAAGATGTTGGAACCGCAGATGGAGCCGCACTGGCCAATGGACTGGAAGATCGGAATACCGGCGGCCCTCTTAGATTCTGAGCCCATGTTGTACGGGAACCATGCAATGGCGAGGCCGATGACGGTGTAGGTGGATGAGGTGATGAGGAAAGTGGCAAAGTAGCGGACACCGACGGAGGTGGAGACGATCAGCAGGAGGTAGCCGATGGCACCCCAGAGGGAGGCGAACACCATGGGGATACCGCGGGACTGGTAGTGGTCGGAGACAAAGTTAGTGATGATGAGGAGGACGGCACCAACAGCATAGGGCGGGACGGTGAGGAGCTGGGCCTGGGCAGCGGTAAAGCCGAGCTGAGCAATGACGGTGGGCAGGAAAGCACCGAGGGCCGCAGCAGCGGTGTTGACGCCGAAATACACGAAGCCGTAGACGTAGATCTTCCAGTCCTTGAAGGCGGCCTTGACGTGGGCCTTGTTTAGGGTGCCCTCCTCTTCCTTCTTGCCACCACGGCTCATGCGGGTGATGGCCAGGACACGCTCCTCCTCAGTAAGGTACTTGGTGGTCTCCGGGCGGTCGGGGAGGATCCAGATGGAGGCGATACCGAAGCAGATGGCGGGGATACCCTCGATGATGAAGAGCAGCTTCCAGAGCTGGACCGAGGAGACGATGTGCTGGACACCGAAGGCGATCAAACCACCGAAAGCACCAGCGATGGAGGCGCAAGCGAACCAAATTCCAAGGCGCTTGCCAATCTCTTTACGAGTGTAGAAGAACGCTGCGAGAATTTATCAATAAACGTAATCCAGATAGAGGACTATGACGCACTGAAGTAGAGGGACATGTTCGGCGAGAACATCGACTCGAACACACCAACACCGAAACGTGCAACAAAGAGACCAGCAAAGTTGAAAGACGTGGCCTGGAGTGTGCAGCACACACCCCAGCCGGTTGCGGCAATACCGAGCCAGTAATTCTGGGGGAAGTATTTGCCGAGGATCGTGCCTGGATACTGGAAAATGATGTATGCAAAGTAAAAGGCCGAATTGATCCAGGCGTAGAGCTGACCGGTGGGATCGCCGCCGAGGTTGTCCTGAGTAAGGCCCATGAGACGAGCGTTACCCAAGTTCGTGCGGTCGAGGTAGCCGAGCAGGTAGATAATCATGAGCAAAGGGAGAAGAATCTTGTCCCACTTGCGAACGAGGGCGCGCTCGGCGACTTCATCAATGACGATTGTGCCTGGAGCGTGGTAGCCAGCGGCCTTGTCGCCTGTCTCTTCGAGGACGACGTCGGAGCCCTTCTCGTCGATGTCGGGGATGGAAGACTTCTCTACAGTAGCCATTGTTGTAATAGGCTTGTTGTATGGGAATGGGTCGTGTCGGTAACAAACAACGGATCCAAAGGGGGTTTAGGGACGAAGACGTGTCAAAAGTCGTCGTTACGGGTTGAGGGGGTGGTGAGAGGACCGGATCGTGTGGCCGGCTGGGGCTTGAGAGAGCAGGGGA
Organism: Dacryopinax primogenitus; assembly: GCF_000292625.1. Lineage (NCBI taxonomy): Eukaryota > Fungi > Basidiomycota > Dacrymycetes > Dacrymycetales > Dacrymycetaceae > Dacryopinax > Dacryopinax primogenitus. Next base: position 1,593,246 of record NW_024467201.1, read on the forward strand.
GTGAGCAAAGGGTGCACACTATATAGTGTTTGGAGCAGGGGGAGGAGGGGAACAGAAGGCCAGAAGTCAAACGGACCGGTACCGTGCGACGGAGGTTTCTATTCCTGGGAAATGGCGGCCGTGACCCCCCCAAGAAAGACAAAGTCGGATATCATTGGACCAGCCCGATTGAGAGAGAAATGAGAAGCCAGCAAGCACGCAGATACATCCAACCAAGTCGAGGAACCAGATGGAAACGAATGATCGTGAATTTCCCTCCCCTTTCCTCGACCCGTGCCGGTCAATTCGTGCCGAACGGCGACATACTAGGGCTTGCAAGCCTATTCATTAAGCTGTGCAGAATGCCAGGCACGACAGTTAGTCCAGCCGAGATGGTGCCAAGTGTGATACCGCCGGAGATGGACCAACAGGACGCTGCGGGCGGACCGCAACCAACCGAAGAGTGAGAAACTGAATAGGAGAAGCGACCAACGGGGCCCCACGCGGTACAAGGAAAGATATGAGACGGTCGAGAGGGAGACGTAGAAATGTCACCGTGCGCCGGTCCGTTATTGTCCCATTCGGGCCGGCGGGCCAATCAGATGACCTCGAACGCCGACATGCTTCCGCTTGAATCGTCTTACCCATCGATTCCCCTTCAATCCCTCCATCAATAATCAACAATCTAAAGTGCAATACCTCCTCAACCCCGCACCGAAATACGCCTACTCCGGATCGGGTTGAGACAACCTCCCCACTATCCCCAATCTCAAGTGGTAAATCGTGACGTCTTGGCCACACCGTCCCCGCAATCCCCGTGTTTTGCTGTTTCCACTGCGGACCGGTGGGCCCTGCGGAACGCGTTTCCATCAACCACCTCCAACTCAGTCTGGCGCCCGCATGACAGAGCATGCAATCGTATTTTCTACGCAAGTAAGCCAACGGTAAACCAGTTGCCATATCAAGGGACGACGGCGGCGGGAGTGAGTTGTTACGTGGTCAGGTGCAGGTACCCCATCTTCTTTTCTTCCATTCGGTGCCTTTTCCTACCACCCAGATCTCCCACATGGAACTGCACATGAAATGATCCCTAGACCTTAAAAATATTTCTATTGTTCAGCTTCGACGAGAAGCGGAGTATTTATTCCATGTGGTCCCGCCCCGGGAAGATCAAGAGCCATGGAGACCCTTTCAACTGCTTCCGGTCGCCCCTTAGCCCAGAATCGTCTCCGAACCATCGGTACAGTTTCGCTTCCGCGCTTCTCTTTCCCTTGCTGGACCCTTCCTAACTCCCAAATCAGGAAATTATCATCCAGCGCTCCCGTTCCAATTCTTTCCTCAACCCGTTCCCTTCCTCCGTTTGTTTTCGCTTCTTGCTCGATGTCATCATACCTGTCCTGACCGTCTTAGTCAAATCTGCAAGCCCTTGTCTTTAATTCACTTTGTCATTACCGGTCAAGGGTCAGGCACACCAACGTGTTTTTTCCCCTGCTTACTTTTCCGACCCTGCTTCGAATTGTTCCTGGCAAAAAGGCGAGGCGTTAATCTCTCCAGACAGTCCGATCGGAAATCCCTTCTCCGCTATCAACCTCCAGGAAACTGCCATTGCGTGATGTAGTTCATTCGCCCTGCAGGGTCCCTCGGCCACCTGCCAGAAATACAATCCCATGGACAGCGAATGAGTGCCAAGGAACGCAAATGACGCTTATCCTGCTGATATTTCCGGCTGCCGCAGGCAAGAAACCCTAGCTGACGTATTAGCCCCCGTTTGCATCCCACCAGTTTCACGATCCATTCAGGCATAGCCAGTCGTCCAGCTCTGCTAAATGAAAATCGGTTTGCTGTGAGAAAAGATTACAAAAGGCAATAACGGCACAACATACATCTAGGCGCCTCATACCCTCGATTTTTCCCTCTCCGGCTCTCGGCCGCTTACGAGCTCATCGTACGCTGCAGGCAGCCGATCAAAGTAATTACAGTACAACCTTTGCCGATAATGTGCGCTGGCTCCACAACAATGACCTGTGCCTGCACGCCCAGGCGTCGACGCACAATCTCACGCACGAAATCGACCCTTCCTCCGCTCAGTCGGTTTTGACTTGTCGGGTTTGCCGGGTTGCCGAACTGCCCGCTCCTGGCTCCACGAAAAGCGCCTTGGTCAGTCTGAGGGATAAGCTGCCTTGTGTGGAGCGACCCTGTCCACAAGAGGAAAGTCATTAGCCCTGCAGGGCGTTAGGCTCACCAATCATAGCAGGACTAGTCATCACCTGTCTACTCAGCGGAGAGTTTCATTGTCTCGGGAAGCTCTGCGCTCTCCAAAACCTCTTTTCACAACTTCCTCTTTTGGGAAGTACACGTTCAGGTGCGGGTGAGGCCATGAGGAAACCGCATGTTGCGCCTGCCTTCCAAAGATTCTAGTCGGGGGCCCGGATACACGGATGGGTTAACGTGGAGCTGCATTCGGCCCTTACCGCCCCGGCTGGACCGAATGCACCGCATCGTGCCTGCTTGTACCTTCCCGACCCCGTGGAGCTGGCCAGTTATCAGATGCATCCCACGAATTCGGAGCGCTCTTCCGGGTCTATCGAACGTACTACCGCGGCTCTTCTCCGCCGCGTATAGCAGCATCCAGCTTATCTGAGAGCATCTAACGCTTGCGAAATTAGTTTGGATCGTTGTGTATTCAGATAGTTTTATCGAAGTTATGCGAGGCATAGCAACTCTCAATGAATGCAAGAATGAATTGGTTAAGCTTCTTCACTTTCCTTGTACAGCCATCAGTACCCCGCAACGCCAAATTCAGTTCCGAGAAGGTAGGATCATAATTGACTGTCGCCGCCGGGTGCCCCCCACGCCCGCCGATGAATGCGTGGCGCGCATCTCCCGTCCTTGCCCGATGGGTGCGGTGCACGTCGAGCTCAGTCCCTCACGACTTCGGTCTCCCTTCTCACGCTGACGACGTCTCTGCGCAGCGTGCTCGTCGACCGCGAATGCACCAGGTTGCCAGCCTGGATGCTCATTGCCCCGCGTGCAACGGCGTCGCCGTCGACCACGTTGATGCCGTCCGTCCAAGTGATCACTCGGAGGCCAAGCCACTCGGACATAGGCGGGAGGCCCGACTCTTCTGCCACCCAGGAAGGAGTGATGTATCCGCTGTCCCGCTGGCGCGCGGCGGCGCGCAGGTGGAGGATCGTTCGCGACGCCATGGTTGTTATGGTGGCGAGCATGAGGCTGCGACGCGAGTCAGTCATTGATATGTTGGAATCAAGCGGGAATCCAGCACTATATTCCCATAAAGAACAGAGAGGGCTGCAATATTCGGTTAGTATAATATACGCTCAGTTACCGTGAGAACAACGAACCGGCGCAACAATCCATGCAAGAATAGTATACAAACGCACAGCTGTATCAAGCGCCTTAACAACTTCTTCAACTGGGTGAAACAATCCCGCTTACCGACGAGGACGGTGAAATACAGTATACCATCTTGCCACAGCGCGGTGATAATGGGCGTCTGGATGTCTTCCCGCATATGTGTCCAAGTCTTGTATGCGATCATACCAAATATAACGGTCTCGTATATCAACTATCACCCCAAACATAAATTGTAGAATGGGGTTGCCAAGACACAGACACAGACCGGGGTGACCCAGATAACCCACACATATTCTGGGCTGTATCACTGTGAGCAGCTGCTTTAGGATGAAAGACTGGCACCATACCGTTGAGTACAGACACACCGGTTAATCTGCGGAGCATAGTATATATTCCCTATTAAGCACTATGAGCATGTCTTCCGAGTATCAGGTATCAGGTCACAGGATACCTAACAGGATCCAGATGTTGAGGGTCGCACTGATGAGGATCGCTATGAAGTTGGCGGCGCACAGCCCGCCTACGACAACTTGTACCGTCCGTGTTCGGCCGTAGATGGACCAGACACGGAGGAACAGGAGGACTGAACCCGGTTTAGATGAGCAGTGGCACAGACTGGTGTGGGAAACTCATACAAGGCGATATTCCACCCCCAGCAATGAGTTGCCAGGTTGAGACTGCAAAGAAAAGGTTACGACAGCTGCTGGGGGGATGAGTATGTGCTCCCGTCAACACGGGCTAAAACTGACATCTGATTGACTATCAGTTCTGGTCAAGTGTCAGCTGTATGCACGCACGTGATCATTTAACCCAGTCGCATAGCCCGCCATAGCTGCATTTCGCTCAATCAGCGTCTTGAGTTTATGCACTGGACGCACACCAGGTCTGTACGAGCATCACTCCCAGCACTGAGTACCGATTGATGAGAAACAATATTTTGACAAGAGAGAATGACGATTTCCATATGAGCTCGATCTATCGCGGAGTCAATGCCCTGCTGGAGGAGACCAGGAAGAACTTTCCTCTTCGGCGAGAGTGAGCAAGTGATCGTATATGAGTGCTGTCTACCAGCAATATCAGTGTGATGATAACGTGCAGGAGGTATCTTACAGACCATAGCGGCAGCCTCAATGTAACTTGTAGCGAAGGCATTGGCTACGTCAGTCGCATCTAGCACCAGGGCCACCGACATGTCGCGCCAAGGGGAACAGCAAGACGATAGCAAAGGAGTGTGGAGAGATCGGAAATGGGGGCAGAGGCACAGATCCGATCACAATTCGCATGCCAACTCGCTCGTATATGAGCCAAAATTTTAGGGTGGGGTATCAGCCAGCGCTGTAGCATTCTGAGCATGCGCTATGACCTCGGAGTCGCCCTCGGCGGAGAGCGAAACGCGCGAACAACTGAGAGAAATACCAGCTTTGGCGCGTAGCACATGTGGCCGACGGTGGATCAAGCAGACATTCTACGGTCAGGGCGGAGAGAGTGGGGCGCCGACTTGCGACACAATTCCAAGACCGGAGGCATGACCATTCCATGCCTAGGTCAGACATTGTTATGTATGTTGTTGGGACGTAAAAATATTGTCTTCCGATGCGCCTTCTTGATGAATATCCCACGAACAGTCATGACGATCCAGAAGACAGGAGCAAAGGACGATCCAGAACGCATGTGCTTCGTTGGCCAGACGTCCATTTGTTGTTCGGCTCACAGGGCCGTGGACAAGAACCAGTAAGAAAATCGGCGGTCGGGAAGATTTATCGATAACTCTGGAGAAATGGAATAAGAAAATAGAAAAACTTGATTGACCGGTACTTTGCAGCAGCGTATATATGCTCCAGTCCGAGCGTTGGGCACAAAGCAGCTCGAAGAGATAATTGTTTGTGATGTCAAAACAGACGAAAACGGGATCAAAGGTAAACTCCATCCGTTGGGCTTCCAAAGCTCCCGCCTCGTGTTCCGTCCGACGCGCCGCGTTGTCTTCACGCGACTCTCTGGGGGGGAACCCTTCTATCCTTTCCATCTACGCTCGACGGTGTCCCTTTCGTCGTCCTCGTCGTCCGTCCATCTACCACACGTCACCCTCGCATCATTTATATATCGAGTAAACCATCATGAGGGAGGTCATCTCTATCCACGTCGGTCAGGCTGGTGTTCAAATCGGAAACGCGTGCTGGGAGCTGTACACCGAGGAGCACGGACTAACCGTACGCTTTTTTCACATCAATGACGCGCATATATTCATCCTTCTCCCTTTCAAAGCCCGATGGCCGCCTCAAGTCAGACCCGAACCGCAAGCCGGACACCATGGAGGGTTTCTCGACCTTTTTCAGCGAGACGAGTCACGGGAAGTATGTCCCCCGTTCGCTGTTTGTCGACACCGAACCCGGTGTCGTCGACGAGGTGCGCAACGGCAAGTACCGCGCATTGTTCCATCCCGAGAACATGGTTACTGGCAAGGAGGACGCCGCGAACAACTGTATGCCTTCCTGCGCCAATTCACGCGTCTTGAACCTGACTAATCCAATTCTGTAGACGCTCGTGGCCACTACACAATCGGCAAGGAGATTATCGACTTGGTCTTGGACCGGACGCGTCGCCTGACTGAGGCATGCGTTGGTCTCCAGGGCTTCTTTGTCTTCCATTCGTTCGGCGGTGGTACCGGCTCTGGTCTTGGTGCCCTTCTCCTGGAGCGCCTCGCCACGGACTACGGCAAGAAGTCCAAGCTCGAGTTCTCCGTCTACCCGTCGCCATCCTTGGCCACCGCTGTCGTCGAGCCGTATAACTCTGTTCTCACCACCCACAGCACCCTCGAGCACTCCGATTGCTCGTTCATGGTCGACAACCAGGCACTTTATGACATCTGCCGTCGCAGCTTGTCCATCCCTGCCCCGGGTTACACCAACCTCAACAGGCTGATCGCCCAGGTTGTTTCTTCCGTTACGGCCTCGCTCCGATTCAGCGGCTCGCTCAACGTTGATTTGAACGAATTCCAGACCAACCTCGTCCCCTTCCCTCGTATCCACTTCCCGCTCGCGTCCTACGCGCCTCTTATTAGCGCTGACAAGGCTGGTCACGAACGCAATAGCGTGAGCGAGCTCACGTTCGCCTGCTTCGAGCCCCAGAACCAGATGGTTAAGTGCGACCCCAAGGACGGCAAGTTCATGGCCTGCTGCCTGCTGTACCGCGGTGATGTGACTCCTAAGGATGTTACCAATGCCATCAGCACGATCAAGACAAAGCGCACGGTGCAGTTCGTCGACTGGTGCCCCACGGCCTTCAAGCTTGGTATTTGCGATGAGCCGCCCATTGTTGTCCCCGACGGTGACCTCGCCAGGGTGCCTCGCGCACTTACCATGCTCAGCAACACAACGGCGATCTCGGCGGCTTGGAGCAGCCTCGACCACAAGTTCGACCTGCTGTACTCCAAGCGTGCCTTCGTTCACTGGTATGTCGGTGAGGGTATGGAGGAGGGAGAGTTCGCCGAGGCCCGTGAAGATCTCGCAGCGCTCGAGAAGGACTACGAGGAGGTCGCACGCGATACCGAGGAGGCCGGCGAAGAGGAAGCCGAGTACTGATCGGTGCCAAAGCCAAACTGTTCACGTTTCATTGGGACATTGGTACTGGTCGCGCTCCTGGTCTCTCCTATTCCTTGCCCTTGCGAAAGAAGCTCCTTTCAGAATGTTCTGCTGTAATTTCTCGTCTCTCGCCTTTATCCGCTTATTCCTGCCGATACACCCACGTCCTGGATTAGTAGCCTTGTATGATGCCGCCAGGCGGGAGAAATACGGTAATACTAGTTTTCTAGCCCGGTTAGGAAATAGATCTACGTATGAAAGGCTCTTCTTTCCGTATTTCCGATATCTTCTCGTCCGATTTAGAAAGCTGGCTACTTGCTTGCTTGTATCTCTAGAGAGCTAGCCTTCGGATGGGCACCATGGGGTGTATGCCACGTCCTTCCTGATTGCGCGACGTTGCGATATCAAGATATACGAAGGAGGCGTGCGTGGGGCAGGGGGTTGGGACTGTGCACAACGCGTATCGTTTGATGACACCCACATGATACCGCCGGTTCATACGAGATGTCCATTAATGGCCTTACGGTTGGGCGCACAAAGGAAGAAGTTTGAGTCCTCGATCAGGACATGGCTTTGCCTAGATGTCTTCTCTGTGTCAAGTGCGATCGGGTGAAGGGCCCGATCGGTGGCCTTAACAATACAGTGACCCAAGAGTGGGGCTAGGATGTCTCGGGGTCGTTTATGTTCTGATATGAAATCAAGGCCAACGTTATTGAACAATGATCGATGACGCCAGAAACAGCATTATCCAAATTCCGAGTCTTTGCTACTTACGCTAGCACGTGTTGCTCATTTCTGATAAAATTTGGAAAGGCCCTGCCAACAGCCCACTTTAATAGCGGCAATCTGGTTAAAATGCACGACACGCGTTTTTTCCACCTTTGTTCATGGCTTGGAAACGACAACGGGCAGCGAAAAAAATGCCAATGCCCCTTTATCAGAGAATGATTGGAACAACATGATTCATGATCTGTTTGATCGGGATAACAATGCCAATGATGGATTGGGGAACTCGTTCCAGCCCTTCACCGCTCCAGGGGGCTGCTTCGAAAAGGGGTGCCAACCATGCGTTTCCCCTCCTGGTCTAGCTTTCGTTCTCTACACTGATCGAAGTTGAGCGATGTCAATTCCCTTTGACATCGGAGATTGCCACTGATCCTTTGGTAACTCAGGCGAAGAGGAAGTGACACGTGTAGAACGATCGTCGGATTCAAGACGTGGTTTGTTCTGGCCAACCCCTTGTCCATGCCCAGAGGACATAAGAACTCAGTATTTGGATCGCCTGTAAATGTGGACTATACCTTTCTCTGTCACACGTCTGAACTTGCTTCTCCTCCGAAGTGGTCGAGAACAAAAGACGGAAAACGTGCTAACTAATTCTGGGACTCCCCTCCGTCCGCCCAAATGTTCGGCCCTGATCAGCACAGAAGGGTCACAGAAAACCCCGGCATCACGGGCGGCCAGAATACTGTCAATAACGGTCATTTTCCCCTCGCGCACGACATCTTGTACACTTACAGCAGATTTTTAGCCATTCAAAATCGCCTCGCACCCAGTTGGCAACAGACTGCGCTAGGAATGCCACGGATCGGATCTCCTGATATAGTCCGCAACCAGTCTGTATACCCAGGATATGAACACCAGAGAGCAGATGCTCAAGAATTGTACGCCAATCGTCGGCATACCACTCAAAATACCAATGGACTGATGCGCAGCATGAATAGTTTGCCCAGCAGAGAGAGGAACAAAGTCCCGCAACCAGGCAACCAACTTGATATTGATGACCAGACGAAGGCAAGGGAATTAACCAACGAGGCTATCAGGACAATCCACGAAGCCTACCAAAGAGGGATCGAGAGCGTTAACCGTATTCATGAGTGCTTCGTTCTTGATTCTCAGGCCTCAAGTGCAACTGATCTCGATGTGTCGCCAAGACAGAGTACACGTGCCAGCTTGCCCGACGCACATGCTAGCAGATACGAGAGTATAAGAGACAGACGTCTTGTAGATGAGCGCAAGGCGGGAAAAAGAAGAGAAACAACGGCCAGTGCCATTTGTTCTCAAATGACGTGGCAGATTGCTGAAGCTGTCACTGAATTTGGTCTTCTCAACGTGGCTGTCTCGACATCTTTTTCTTCGAACACTCTAATGGAGTGCTCTTCATAAACGGATTGTCGCGATCTCATGAGGCTAGGCTAACCAGGGAGGCTATGGTGATCGCTCGCCTTTGTTGAATCATGAGGATACTCCTGGGATCTTCGATGTATCGGCGCGAGCCTTGCCTGGGTCTGATGTAACCCCCCCTGGAGCGCGAAGGATGCCGAGAACAAGATCGGGCGACTTTCCAATCCATTTGCACGCATTGCCGCTGCTGCACCTGCCGGGAATGTGGTATATCATGGAACAGAAGATGCCAGTCGCCGTTCGAATGACCGCAGTGTGCGAATCCCCTCCACGCATTCGGCAAGCACACGATCCCCTTCCCAGTCACTCACTCCGGTTGCCCTCCAGACCTCCAGGGAAGACACAACACCCAACCAAGCATGAAATTTGAAGGCAATTGGCCCTATCGGTCCGTCCCGATGGTCAGGTCTCACACGCCTTTAGGCTCCGACCTAGCGCCTCACTTGGGCATCCTGCAGTTCGCACCTGCGGGACCGTGGATGACCCAATCCGGGGATTCTTTGTCGCCACAATCTCGCACCGCTGGACAATCATCCAAGAGCACACCTGTCATTTATCCTCCTGGTAATCAAATGGTTCGAATACCATAATCCAGGGGTAAGAAATACGGAAAATCTCAGCTGACATTCGCCCTCCTCCCCGGAGAGCAGTGTGAAGGGTTCGATGCGAGCGAGTTCTACCGGGCACATACAGAGTCAGAGATGCGTATATATGCGAGGGAGGGTTACCGGTTGCCGGTTTCTCCTCCTGGGACGAGGCGGGCGAGGGGTGGGGGTTCGTCCCGAGGGAAGCGGGCCTCGGCTGGGAGTGGATCGGGTTATCCTCGAGGCTGGGGGACGTCGCCTGAAGGCGAGACCGGGAGTGTGACTCGGACTACTGGTGCCAGTGCTTGGAAGTCGTCAACTGAAGTGAGTTTGGGATGGAGAAGCCCACCGGCGGATAGACTTGGCGCACACCCGTTCCAGCTCGGGCAAGAGCTGGCCGAGGGAATCGATACTCTAGGGCTTGGCTCGGGGTCCGTCGATGCGTTCTCTAATCTCACTCAAGAGCAAGCACGGCTTAGGTCATCCCTCAGGCCTGTTATCCAACACACTGCGCACGACCTGCTGGACGTAGGCATTCCGTATACGCCATTCCTTGAAGACGAATTCCAGCGGTTCCTAGAGAGGTTCGGTCAGCTCCCTGATCTGCACGCTGGGCCTGAGTCTGCCGAAGACGAAGAGGTGAAGGGCTTTAGCGTGTGATGTTGCTTTCGGTTGGTCCCAAAGCAAAGAGGTTAGGTTTTCCCGATCATGGGAGAGCAACATCGAGCCCTCCAAGATGGAGAAAACTCCCTTGTAGCAGATGATACCCTTGGACGACGATTGGGTGATGGTCCACCCGTCGGCGATTCCCCCAGAGTGTAGGGCCGCACAATACATACGTTTCTCTCTACTGATACAAGACAATGTCATTTTATGTACACGCGCCATGCGCACCAGTCAACGTTCTCCCATAGCCAGCCTGATTTCCTCCTCCACCTTCTGGGCAAAAAGCTTCGCGTCCCCCGGGAACCTCGCACTGACATACCTCCACTCTGGGTCCACGCACACGAACGGACTTTTCACGATCAGCCCTTTCCGCACCGAGGACCACAACCTTGGGACGTACCTCGTTGACAACGGTCCTTGCACGTACTTCGCTCCTGAAGCAACGATGTCGTCGGCGCACCACCGTCCCTCCGGTCCATAAGTCCTATAATACCCTCCCAAGCCCCAGAACTGCGAGCCCCACCAAGCAGCGCGCTCCATCCACCTCGGAAGCGTAGCCGAACACACGCCACGGAGCACGCTCTGACCAGAAGGGAGTTCCGTGAATGCCAGTGCTAGAGAACCGTGACATATCGCGCCTATTACGCGGGGTCGGTCTGACGAGGAGCGAGAGAGGAAGGGCCAGAAGGTGCGTAGGTGGGCTTGGAGGGTCTTGGATTCGAGGAATGCGCGGATGGGCTTGTCGTGTCCTCCTGGGAGGATGATCGCGTCTGCCCAGAGCTAAGTAGAGGGACGCTCGTCTGAGAAGGCGGCGTACCGTAGTCCAGTACGTTAAACCGCTCTGAACCCCAGCTATCGGGTTTCTGGAATGCCTCCAACTGCAAGATCTGTTCATATGCCATTCGACCTTCTTCCGACGCGCCCCATACTCTGCCAAACGATCCACGCTCGAGCAGTTTCTGGTCAGCCTGTGCGGGCTCGCCGTCGTTCGTCGCGAACGTTAGTGAGAACCCGCATTTGAGAAAATGGAGTGCGGGTATGAATAGTTCTGTAGGATCGTGACCTTGGCTCGAAAGGAGGAAGAGGACGTGGGCCATTGAGTACTGTGATGAGGTGATAATACACTTTGCCGTCTATTGTGATGGATTAAGCGCCCGATCACGTGTGTTGTGTTGTATGGAATGCTCTGATTGGCTCGGGGGATATATCGGCCCCCATGAAAGAGTGTATCACATGATCACTGTCATGCTTTCTCACGGCGTCCACTCCGCAGTCAACGGCTGTACATGGTTGTATGCACTTCGGAACACCTCTCGGTCAATGCCCAAATTATACTCTCTTGGACAACTCATCAAAAGGATCACAATTGCTGCGGAATGTCACAACTCATCCACCGACGACCACACCGACATGGAAGCCATCTATCAGACTCAGGGCGATGAGTAACCGTTTCTCCCAACCCGGGCTCAACATCCCTGCACGTTCATCCTCTTGATGCGGGGCACTGCGGGGTTCAGTCATGCGTCTCGAATGTCCATCTTGGCAGGAACCTGTCTCCTTCGTTACCTCCGCTACGTGAGCGATGGGTACGGGGCATGACGATTCTTGGCCTAGACGAGGACCCGCACAACTGGGCGGTATTTTACGCTCTCTGTACGCGGCTCCCCACTCCCCACTCTCTGGTATCACTCACCACCACGAACAAGGTCCCAGCTAAATACAGGATGACCGCACTCCCCCGCCAGACCTTCACGCAGCGAATGAACTCGCATTCAGCAACGCCCCCGAGACGCTTGAACCCATCTCCCTCCCTGTGCAGGGCACGCTCTCCCCGTGGCTCCAGGGTGTACTCTACCGCACCGGCCCAGGCACTTATTCCGTCCCTTCGCCGAAAGCGAAGGGTGGGACCGTGGACATACAGCACTGGTTCGACGCGCTGGGCATCAACCACAGGTTTTCGATCTCCCCCAAAGGGGTAGAGTACTCTGCTCGCAAGTCCTGCCTCTCTGCGGAAGAGGAGATCGCCCGAGAGGGTAAAGTCCCCGGAATCACGTTTGGAGAAACAGACCCCTGCGAGAAGTTGTTCCACAAATCTTTTGCCGCTTTCCGCCGCACGCTTGGCTCGGGCCAAGCAGCCCAGACGCATAAGAAACCCGATGGGCAGAACGCCCAGGTGACGTTCTCCCTCGACATGCCAGGCTTTCCCAGGAAGAAGATCCCCGACAGGCTAGTAGCGCGGGAGCCAAAGGCGGGGGAAGGGCCAAAATACCTCGTAGCGAAGACCGATGCTAGCCTGCTCCAGCTGCTCGATCCGGATACACTTGAGCCCCTCGCTCTGGCTATCTATCGATCCGTGCACCCCGAGCTAACGGGAGAGCTAGCCGCCGCGCACGCATGTACCGACTTCAAAGGAGCGTACTACAACTTCGTGGTCAACGTCGGCCCTCGCCCAGTGTACAAGGTCTTCCGCATCAGCAAAGACGGGGAAGTGAAGATCCTTGCGGAAGTCACGGATGCACCATTGGCTTATATACACAGTTTCGCTATGACGGGGCGGTACGTCATTCTATGTGTCTGGGCGTCGGAGATCACCAAGTATGTTCACCCATCCCGCGTGAGCTCAACTGACCACATCGTCTAGTTACGGCCTGTCCGTCCTCTACCACGGCAATCTCGCCCAGTCAATCAGCACCACCCCAACCCACCCAACCACCTTCTACGTTATCGACCGGCACTCAGGCGGCCTCGTAGCAAAATACACCACCCCGCCTTTCTTCTGCTTCCACCAGCTGAACGCGTACGACGACCCCGAAACAGAAGACGTGATCATCGATCTTGCCGCGTACCCTGATGCATCTTTTATCCAGCTTTTGTATGTTAAAGAGCTTCGTCAAGGGCTGAAGGAACAGTTCGGCAAGGCGCGCCGGTACAGGCTTTCTGATCCTTCCAAAACTAGTGCTGCAACGTCCGCTACTAGGGAAGCACAGGTAGAATGGACGACAGACGGCAGCATCGAGCTGCCCACTGTGCGTCCGGAGGTATACCACAAGCCGTACCGTTTCGCCTATACCATAACGTTGACCCGCAACACCCTCCTGTTCGCGGACACGATCGTCAAGTTCGACGTGTCTACCAGCCCGCCTACGGCACAGCACTGGTACGCCGCTCCGGGGCAGACGGTAGGAGAAGCGCTATTTGTCAGCCGGCCAGGGAGCACGGAGGAAGACGACGGGGTGCTGCTCACTGTCGTCCTTGATGGGGTTAGGAGGAGGAGCTTCCTCCTCGTCTTGGATGCGCGGACGAGGGGGGAGCTCGCTAGGGCCGAGGCGCCTGAGGGCAAGTGGCTCAGCGCCGGGTTTCATGGTGTGTTCATCTGAGTCGGAGACGGGTGCGATCTTGCGACGTGTGCTTATGGTTATGCTTAATATCCGTGATCATGTTACAATTGTTTATTGCGAATACAGTTACGCTCTCATGACAGCCTGCTCGTCCCATTCTTCTAGCAGCTGGCAATCGCCTCGTCGATACGGCGCCGGCACTGATTGAACGCTAATCTGTGGTTTACAGGCATGTACCATGTGGGCAGACAGTGACTCACCTCTCCTTGAGCTTTTTCAATGCGCTCCGTGCTGTTTGCTCTGCTGTCTCGAGGTCTCCTCTTACTGCCGCTTCTCCCGCTGCCAGCGCGAGATACAGGGCGCTCTTGATCCTTTCTGTACTCTCGCCCCAGGGCATGGTCCTCCTCATCCGATGGATGATGCTCTCGGGGGTAGTGTTGATCGCCTCGCTGCAGTACGTATCCAAGCACGCCTCGTATCCAAGCATGAAAAAGTAGAAAATGGCCTCGCAGACTGGTCGTAAACTCGTGATGAAACTTCCGAGCTGGGAGGCCGTCTCGGGCAGGGTGAGCGTGAGCCGCGCTTTGGGGAACGCGTTGGGAACCGTTTGAATTCCCCGTGCGAATCGGGGATTGGAGGATCCGTCGAACCGAAAAAAGTCAAAGGACGTTCCATCGGAATAGATCGCGTAGATGCGTGCGGGTTCGTAGCCAAGCTCGTAGTTCAAGAAATCGCATGCTTGCGTTGGGTTCAGCACACCACATGCGAGGGGGAGAACTGAACTGACAGATACACTCTGCAATCACGTGGGCGATTGCATTCAGATGTTCGTGTCCCGAAATGGCCTCGTCCTTGTTATGGATGAGAATGATTGCAACTTGTCCGAGCATGCGCCAGGTGTATTGGACCCGATCATCGGCATAACGCGTCTGTACAGAGTTGTCGAGCGATGCATGCAGGAGGAGCTCAAAGTGGGACGAGAGGCGGGCGAATAGCTAATAACTCGAATAAGCACGCAGATGACACGAGGTCAAGACTCACAGAAGAAATAAATCTTGATCGTGTCGCCTCGTTATCTTGCTCGTGGGGTAACCCGTATTGTTTTACAGCCAGTTCGATATCACCAACAATTTCCTTAAACAGTGAGGTGGGTATCCGGGCGCGATGTAAAGGAAATGTTGGAACGTCTTGCAGGGAAAACGAAGCGTCCAAGCCAACTTTTCGAGCAATAGAGGCATAGGATGCCCGGGAAAAGTCAAGGAAAAGTCCCCTTTCTGCAAGGGAGTATGAGCCGGGCTCGGAGATTTGAGTCACATGCTATAAGCAGTACCAGCAATGATAGTCTTCATGACCATAAGTTCAAAATTGTATAACGACATTAGTCGCGTGACCGCCGCTTCGACACTGCCCTCCATGCGCAGGGTGGCCTCGAAAACATCTTTCAGTTCCGCATATCCTAGCGTCTGAAATTCGTTCCTGCGTATGCGGGAGAGCAAACTTGTCCCAGCCGCTCCAAACGAAAACATGCGAAGAAGGAGAGGCCGACTAAGGTGTGCATTGGCCAGGTCGAGGTCATTGTCTGCTTACAATGCAGCCGGAGGCAAAACACCAAAAGAAGGTACACCTCCGGCAAGACATATTTATAGAAGCAACAAGCACATCGGATGAGATATGCAGAAGGTATATCCAACTACAACTAATTTACACCAATCAAGACGTCAGCACTACATATTCATTCTACCCTCCTCACCCGAAGTGGCAGACGAATGCCTTCCTCTCCCTCCAGCTTGGGGCGAGGAAGCAACGTGCGAGCTCGGCCGAGCTTAATGCCCTCCACATCTCTCGGAGCGAAGATGAAATTCCGAATTAGAGTGGAGAGAACGGCCTTCCAAGACATGAGTTCATTGAGACTGAAAGAGGGCATGGGAACGTACCTTGAACTCCGCGACAGCGAAACCACGGCCCAGACAAGTCCTGGGACCATCCACGAATGTGAGAAGATGTCCCCAGCCTTGAATTTCCATTGCCCGCCTGCCCTTCAACCCTTCTTCGCCGATCCAGCGCTCAGGCACAAAGTCTGACGCATCCGGTCCCCAAAGTTCCTTGGACCGGTTGATCGCCGAGATCGGAATTAGAATCGGAGTGTTCGCGGCGATAGTGATTTTATCCACTTGCTGTCCGTTCGCGGTCGTGATGGGCCGGGAGAGTGGAACAATGTCATCCTCGGCTGCTTCGCGAGATGTTTCTGACAAGGCTGGATGGAGCCGCAGCACCTCCCGGACAACACCGTCTAGATAAGGCAAGGTGCTATTATGAAGCTCGTCGTAGGTGGCGTCTGTTCCAAGTCGCACAAGCTCTTCGCGCAGCTTATCCTGCTTGTCTGGGTGGTTCGAGAGCTCGATAAGCGCCCAGGTGAGAGAGATGGATGTTGTCTCGTATCCGGCTAGGACAAGCGTCTTCATCTGAGCAAGGACCTCATCGGGCTGGAGATATAGCCCCGCGTCCGAGTCGTTCCTTTCCGTCTTCTCTGCCTTTACGAGCGTTCCAATCAAACTCCGTGCCTTCGTCTTTCCGCCTTCCTCGTCCTCAGCCTTCCTCCCCTCATCGAGTAGTTCGTCCGCGATCTTCGTCATACTCTCATCAAGTTTCTTGATACGGGCATTCCGGCTCGAAGGAATGTTCAGCAGAATTGGGAAGAACTGAGCAAACATGATGATTATCATGAACGCCTTAGACGGTTTCGTAGCGCCAAATGACTGGAACGCTTCTGCAACCTCGGCTTTTTGTCCTTGCAGTGTGCGGAAGTCATGTGAGAAGCCGGCGATGCCGATCGAATCGAGCGAGATGCGGTTCATCCAGTCCTGCACGTCGATCACGACATCGCTTGTTTTGGACGCATCCAACAGCGCATCCCATGCAGCCTTTGCCTTGTATACGGAGTCATAGAATACAGACGTGAGCTCCTTGATAGCATGATTGCTGAACGCAGGGGTCAAGATCTTGCGTTGGCGCTTGTGGTTGTCGGCTTCAGCCCATAGGATACCCTTCCCGAACTGCAAGGGGTGTTAGCTCTGTGAATCACTGGGCATGGTGGAAAAAACGGCAGCGCACCAGATTTGCAAGGAAATGTCTCGCGAAAGGATTCTGCTGATATGTGAATGTTTCGTGTGCATAGAAGTGCGCAACAGCTTTGGGATCCGCAAGGACGACCCTCTTCTTGCCAAGGGCGACGTTGTACTGGAATACCGAGCCATACTCCGTCATCCACTGTTCGTACAGGGCGGGTCCATCAGGGCGAAACAGGATACCTTGGAAGCCCCACAGCCAGCTTTCAGACTTTGGACCACGAAGACGTGTTGTGCGCGTGCGAGTGAGGGCGATGTAGGTCTGGTGTACAAGGCATGCGGCAACCAGGAGACTTCCCATCTCAAGTGGGGTGAGCGTCTTGAGCTTTGCGACAACTACTCCCAGCGCATCCATTGTGGTCCAAAGTCGTGGTCAGTAGGAAAGGAGGAGTTAGGTTGTCATTGCATTACTGCGGCTATTTGTAGAACATGGTAGATTCGGGCGCCGTCAGTATGGCTGTTGAGAACGGTTGACCTCCACAGGGGTCTCACCGGGCGCCGCGCGTCCCTCACGGCAACTACGCAGTGATACTGCGCTTCTGGCAAACGCTACCTCATAACACCCAAGATCTATTTGGCAAGGTATTGAGGTACATGATCAAAAGCAACAGAAGATCTCCTTTCGGGCTTAATGCACATGCCTAGCGATCCACGGCCACCCACGACGGACTTTACTTCTCAACCGACGAACGGCTTGCTCTGCGCTGCGCTTGCACCCAAATTGCGCGTTCCAAAGCCCATCATGTTCGCGGTGTAGTGGAATGCAACGTAGTACTGATGGAGGAACGGCATACCGGTGATCCAATTGGTCGTGGAGCCCGAATCGATGACTGTTGGCTTGCAGAAGCCCTGGCCATTGTTGGTGGTAGTGTCAGCAATACTGAATGTGTACTCGCGGTTCTTTGTGCCGAAGAAGTTGTATGTCATTGTCGATCCACAGGGAATGAGGAAATTGCCGTTACTGTCGGAGCCTTGCGCACCGAGCAGGGACATGAGCGTGAGCCAGTCATCATGGGGAAGGCCCAATAGTTGGTTATCGCCGGTGTCGAATGCGAGTACTGGGTGGTTGAACAGATTGGTCGCATCAACACCGCTGGACGATGACGAAGTTTTAACAATACGTTGGGATGCGGGGCTTGCCATGTCC
>NW_024467201.1:1614426-1617867 GCF_000292625.1 Dacryopinax primogenitus
TCCATCGGAACGTTGATAACCCCACCATTGGAATGTCCTGGACGCCCCTGTACGTTATATAAGCTGTTGAACGCCACTGAAATGAACAGACACACTGGGAAAAGTAAACGTCACAACCCCATTATTGCGAGGTCCTAGAAGAAAGTATGAGCCGCAGCCAGTTGATCCTGGCTCGCTGAGGAGGTCCCATGACGAAGAGGGAGTATAACTGATGCGAGAGTCGGTGGAATAGACCGTCAGGCCATATGTAGATCGGACGAAAAGAAAGGCAACCGCCTCGACTGCAGCCAGTACCTTGAAAGGAGCGAGAAGGCTCAGCGAGTGCATTGGTGTTGAGTGGATGTTGGCCAAGAAGAAAGAGGGTATGGTCGGCATTATTTGGACCATTTTTATACCTCGAGCTCAGAACATGACGAACGCCAGGCCAGTCATCCAATATCCTCAACCCGAATAAGACGGAGTGATGTGCAACACAACCTGCATCAAGGGCAAGAACGGGCAGAATAGAAACATCAGCGTAAACATGAGAAACGAGCGCTCACAGGGTGACCGACATCGCCGAACGTGCTACATGGACAAGAGCGCTGTGGAACTAAATTGGGGGAGGAAGGCGACGAGGAACCGTCGTCTGATACCTGAGCGATAGGGTCAGGCTATCTAGAAGTTTAGAAGCTGTAAATCAAGGCCAGGCGGGCAGAAGATCAACATCGGCACAAGCACATGAGCAGGACGACCGTTTTTCAGCCGCGCCCTTCACCCATGTGCACACTTTGAGTACCTTAATCTCCGCTGGGCGATAAACGAAGCTCTTGATCCGTGAAGTGGGCGCTTGAGCACCAGGTGTCACCCAGGAATGAACAAGCTGAGGGAGTGTTATTACGGTAGCAGGCAACGTTTTGTTGTGTCGTAATCTGTCGCCAGCAGTGAGATGGGAGGATGAAACGGTTGTCGACGAGACGACGTGTTGGTCGTCCCTGGAGCCGCGTAAGTGGGGTCCCTACCTGATCATGTGACTCCGCTGTCACGTCCACCGCGTGGACCCTGTCGTGTGTCAGGGCATCTCGTTGTGATAACACCCAATATCCACATGTTAAGTTCATGAAACAAAGACAACAGAGAAGAATGTCAGGATGACAGGCTTGTCTGACAACCCGGAACCCACGCTCGACGGATGCACATTTTAACTAATGTATGGATTGCTTTCCGCCGCACTCGCGCCCAAATTGCGCTCTGCAAAGCCCATCATGTTCGCGGTGTAGTGGAAAGCCAGATAGTACTTGTAGAAGCATGGCGTTCCGGTGACCCAGGTAGGTATAGATCCTCCGTCATTCGCCAATGGGTTGCAGAAGCCGTTCCCGTTGTTGCTTGACGTGTCGGCGAGATCAAACGTGTAGTCGCGGTTCTGTGAACCGTAGAAATTCCACGTCATAGTCGACTCGCAGGGGATCAGGTAGTTCCCATTACTATCGGGGCCTTGCGCACCGAGCAGGGACATGAGTATGAGCCAGTCATCGTGGGGAAGGGTGAGGAGGCCCGGATCGCCGGTGTCGAATAGGAGGATGGGATGATTGAATAGATCGGTCGCATCAATCGCACTGGAAAATGAAGATGCTTGAACGATACGTTGGCATGCGGGACTTTCCCATTGTCCTTGTGGATTCATCTGATTCCAGTCGACCTCGCCCGTGAACTTATTTGCATCGAGGCCACCAATTGACCCTTCCGATGAGACACCAGGTGGAACTCCCTCTGAGCCGTCTAGTTGGTAGAATGCAATGACAGCGTTGACGACGTCTCCTTGCATGTACATGTTCTCTAAGAAGTTGTTGTATTCACCACCATTACATTTGGCGTATGCGGACTTGGCCATGCCGAAGTTTCCATCGAGACTCTCACTTGTTGGGATTTCGACGGAGGCACCAAAGGTCGTCTTCGCGATTGTGTTATCACCCCAGGTCACGCTATCAGTCACCCGCCATGAAACTAGAGTATCGTCCGGCCCGCCGTTGCCATAGATGGCTGTGTCCTGGATGCTGAGAGTTTGGAATCCAGGCCCACGGACGTATTTATTATGTCCAGCGCAGTTGTTCGAGTTGCACAGGTCTGATATGACCCAGACGTTCGGGTGACCAAAATCGAGGAGCACCTCCAGTGCAGGCGTGTTGCCGCCCAGAATCATCGGCGCATGATAGGCAAAACCAAGAGGTACCGATGAGATGAAGGTATTGGACGGAAACGTGGGAGCGAGAATGCTGCCGCCGAGGACAAATCGATCGACAGCTGTGCCAAGCCGCCATCGGAACGTTGGAACCCCCACCATTGCAGCGCTGTGGACGGATCTGAGCCAAAATGTAAATATGAAACAGGAGGATGAGATGAAAAACGAACAGGGGAATGTGACTTTGACAACTCCATTGTTACGAGCACCAAGAAGAAATTGGGTACCACAGCCAGCAGAGCCTGGCTCATCCAAGACAGACCAAGACGATGACGGTGAGTGAATGACTTCTGAATCTGTCGAGAAGACGATGTAGCGACCCCCGGAGGGCTCGTAATTGTCCAAGATGAACCGATCAACTGTCATCTGGCCGAACGCGTTCACCGATTGATCTTCAATGTTTGTCATTACAATCATGTGGATGCTGTTCGACAGCCCATCAATGTTCGCGAGCAGGCGAGGGTTTTCAGAGCCGTTAGTAGAGGCGTTGTAGTACGAGTACTCCTGGCATGCACCGCCATCAATACATATTTGAGCCACGTCTCCATCGGACCTCTGATACCCCCACCCCCACCATTGGAAAGTCGTGGATGGCTCTGTGTACTCTATCAGCTGAATTTAAGTGCGAATGAATCTGGCATACGAGGGAACGTGAACGTTACAACGCCATTGTTGCGAGGTCCGAGAAGAAAGTATGACCCGGGGCCAGTCGAGCCTGGTTCCCTGAGGAGGTCCCAGGACGAAGCCGGGGAGTACGTGATGCGCGGATCTGTCGAAAAGACCGTGAAGGCTTGGGTGCAATGAGCGAAGAGAACCGCCGTTGCGCCAAGCGCAGCCAGTCTGTTGAAAAGAGGGACCAAGCTTAAGGAGTGCGTTGGTGTCGACCGAGCGTTGTCGAAAGGGAAACACCTTGCGGTCGACAGACGGTAGACCGATAGTTGTCCGGAGCATCTTATACACACGGAGGAGCATGTACGCCAGTCTCAGTCAGCGACATTGTGCCCGACCCGGACAGAAGGTCGTTATATTGTTCTCCGACATCCTTTCCACAAGAGCAGAGGGAACGGAAGGTCAAGACCAACGTAGACAATATTGGAGGAAGGCAGTCGTTCGCATCGCCAGCGCTTGTCGGGGAACGTGCACGTGGGCTTGAGCGGAGGTGATTCAAGATCGGAAGCTGTAAGCCGAGATGGATGTTATCGCAGAAGCCGCCAAAGTAGAGT
>NW_024467201.1:1618183-1638504 GCF_000292625.1 Dacryopinax primogenitus
GCCGCCAAAGTAGAGTTCTGCGTTGTTTTCGGCCTATGATGTGAGGATGAAAGGGTTGTCGAATACAACGGATGCATGGGGCGTCACACGGAGGCACATGATTAGTTGTCAAGCCTGCCGGTCATCTCCAGGTAAATGACAAGAGATTATGAATATTGATTTATTCTATGCTTATGAATACTAGTATACCGATTTTCGTGAAGTTCCAGTCCGTCATATACATGCTTGGGTATGAAGAAATGCGAAATTAATAGGAGAAAGATAATCCCTCCACTAAGTTCGACATCTCCGCGTTCATCCAATAAACGGCGCACTACTCGCAGCGCTCGCTCCCAGATTCCGGGTTGCAAAGCCCATGGTGTTTGCCTCGTAGTGGAAAGCGATGTAGTACTGATCCAAAAAGGGCACACCGGTGATCCAGTTCGTTGTATCCCCTGCATCATTTGCCGCCGGTTGACAAAAGCCAGTACCGTCGTTCGTCCCGTCCTGTATAAGGCTGAATGTGTAGTTCCGTCCTTCAGTACCAGCAAAGTTCCATGTCATCTGAGAACCGCAAGGTATGAGGTAGTTGCCTGCGCTGTCCGGTCCTTGCGCTCCGAGAAGGTTCATGAGCACGAGCCAGTCGTCGTGTGGGAGCCCGAGGAGGTTAGGGTCGCCTGTGTCAAACGTGATGGCAGGATGGGAAAACTGGGCCGTTGCGTTGATCACAGAAGAGGAAGAGGAGGCCTGGACGAATCTCGTGGACGCAGGGTTCGTCCACATGGACTGTGCACCTATCGGGATCCAGTCGACTGCTCCTGTGAACTTGTTCGCATCCAATCCGCCGAGGGTGCCCTGTGATATCACCCCTTGTGGTACGCCCTCTGTGCCGTCCAACTGGTAGAAGGCAATCACAGGGTTCTTGATGATGCCTTGGAGGTACATGTTCTCGATGAAATTCGGGTAAGTTCCCGTGCTGCCACATTGTGAATAATAGGCCTTGGCGATACCGAAATTGCCGTCTAAGTCTTGCCCAGAGGGGATCTGAGCCGCCGCGCCAAAAGTCGTTTGGGGGATAGAGAGTGAACCAAACGAAAGGCTATCGTTCACTCTCAGGGTGACGAATGTTGCGTCTGGTCCACCATCTCCGTAGGCTAGCGTGTCCGTCCTGTTGAGGTTCACGAACTTCGCGGAGGGGACGTACTCGTTATGCCCAAGGCAGGACGTCTCCGTACAGAAAGTACTGACGACCCATGCATTCGTTGCACCCGCGTCGAGCAGCACGTTTACCGGTGGCTGATGCCCTCCCAACACGAGGGGTACATGGTACGAGAAGTTCAGAGGCAGAGTAGTGATCTCCGTATCCGCCGCAAACGTCGGGGCGCTAGCGCGCACACGCGCAGATATGTTTGGCGGCCCATCAACGACGAAATGATCCACGGTAAGCTGCCCAAAGTTCGTCACAGCCGGGTCTTGCAGATTCGTGATCGTCAGGGTGTGTACGGTGTTGCTAAGTCCTGTGATGGAGCTGAGGAGCCGGGGCGACTCTGTCCCATCTGTACTTGCGTTGTAGTAAGACACTTGTTGGCAGGAGTCGTCGATACATAGCTGGGCTAGTCCGCCATCGGATCGTTGATAGCCCCACCACTGGAAGGTTGTGGATGGCTCTGCGTGATATTAGCCAAGCCAGGGATACACAAAGGAGTTGGCGTACGTGGAAAGACGAAGTTGACAGTTCCATTATCTCTTGGTCCCAATAGGAACTGAGAACCGCAACCGGTCGAACCTTGCGTGCTCAGTATATCCCATGACGAAGTTGGGGAGTAGGTGACAGCGTGGTCGGTGGATTGGATGATCTTCCCTGGAAAAATAATTGCGATTGCGCTGAGCGCTGCTAGGCGCGCTTGTGCGAGCGAAGGCGGAGACATGAGCTCGGGAAGGGAAAAGGAGTGTCAACGTCCAGGAATGGCCGTAGTCGATGAGAGCGAAGTCCTTATACTAATTAGCACGGAGACGCATGCGCTGCAAGCAGAGCATACGTTTGTTACGAGGGAGAAGTCTGTACAATTCTGATAAAGCGGCGTTGGGTGGACGAGTGAGGGCGGTGTTCCTCGACCATAACCCTGACTTATATGGGTCCGGTTGTGTGCGATCAGGAGTCAAAATCAGTGTAGAGAATGTTATATAATACGTGGATTGATACATTACGACCGGTGCTGTTGCAATCGGCAACCAAATGGCGGTTTGTGTGGCAGGGTTCGAGGGTCAAGCGGTGCACACACCGGCGTCGGCACACGCGAAACCCGTGCCAAGCCCGGTTGACGATGACTCATGTCAGAGGGTCTTATCCCCGAGCTGAAGAATGCTGGGTTCTGTATAGCGCGATCGAGTGGCTCGATATCCTCCATTCACCCTTGATTTCAAAAGACACTGGGGTAAAAGTCGACCGGGATAGCAGATCAGTACCCATTGCTCGTGTTGTTTGGCACTCGCAAATTTGCAGCAAACCCGCGTGCAAGTGTCAGAATGCGGAGTGCAAGAATTCTCCAATACAGTAGTAGGTACCAATATACGAAACTAGGGAAGATGCGAATCCACAAAAACCTGAAAACAGAAGATGTCACGATGCGCATGGAGCAAAAGGCGAGACACTCCATCGCTGGGCGAAAATCGGAGGAAAGCAGGAATTGTTAAGGACAGCAGGAGAGATGCCGATCTATGTGCTCAATCATCATATACACGCGGCCACGCTGCAGTGCAAGTGTATTCAAACGATGAAATGCAAGTAGTATGCTGTGTATTGTCGCGTGTTGGTGATCGAAGACTCTGTTAACTGGTGCATGTGGCTCATGGGATGAATGGTCATGCATGCAGAGAATGCTCAAAGTTCGGCAGCTGCTGTCGTAGGAAAGATTGAACATATAAAGAGCATTCCACGGCATACCCGCCGTTCTCCGGTTGCGCGAAGTCGTCAGGATTAACTCAGCATGCGGCAGAATATCATCTGGATGCATCTCTAGTGTTGACGGGAGCTTGAGCCTGCGAGATTCCAATATGTTCTTGATTTTGAGATCTTGGATGGATATGATCTTTCAGCTGCCAGAGGAGTGTGTTTCGAGGTTGGAAGAGCCAGCGCCGATGTCCGTGCTGCATGGTGACTAAAGTCCAGTCCTGATCCATCCTCAGGTGCCTGGAGTGTTCGGTCCACTTCCACAGACTTCTGGTTGGTGATTGTCAATGTACACGTTGTGGCAGGCATGGCAAAACAATATTTGCTGATATCAATCATTATGGACGAGCCCAGAGCGCGAACTCCGCGCTACGTCATCATTCGAGTAGGAAGGATGAACCTACTCTACATATAAGCTCGAACGTTTTGGGAGGACGTGAGGGTGCCGAGGTGTTGAATGCCAGGGTGTTAACGTGGGAAGGATCACTCGTTTAGGGGCGTTGAGCCCGCGAGGGTCGATTGCGAGCAGAGCGCGAAACCTTCGGATAGAGGAAGCAGGTACTAGGAGAAAGCGTGTATGAAACGCGAAGCGACGAAGACGCGGATGCACGAGGTCAGAAGAACGAACAGGAGAAGATGCGAAGGTGCGAAGTAGAGAGGAAGGTGTGGGGATGTTATGCGCTTTATGAGCTTCCCTGTTGTGATTTGGGCGAAGAGAACGGAGGTTGGCCTGATTTGGTAGGGAAGATGATGTCATTGTTGGATGATGATATCCTCGTGGAGCAACAGGAATGCAACTACAATCTAGGCGTTTTCTGCTCGGTTTCGGGGAATGCGGCACAGGAGCGGGCCGGGAGAATGCCCGCCAGTGCCAGTTGAATGGCCAGGGACCGATGGTTCTGGAATGTGCAGGATGGGGAGTAATAAGGACACTTAGTCTCGCCTGTTACTTATGGATATGTTCGATGGGATAGGAGTATCCAGGGAGGGGGTCAGGCACGAGAGAGCGTGTGATGGTGTGTGGACTGATGGGGGGAGGTCTGGATGTGGCTCGGGTGGGATGGAAAGCGGACGCAAGGAGGCGCAGAGAGGGGAGATTTTGAGGGCGAAAGCGGGTTACTATGACTATTGTATGTGTGCCTTGGGAGATGTATGACGTGTCCTTGTGTGAAAGCGGTGCTGTTGAAGAGTATAGATATTGGGGGTTATTGTCATGTGGACCGTTGTGTAACAAATGAGAGAGAAGAGAGAGAGAGAGAGAAGGAAAAGGGATGAATACCATGAAATGGAAATGTCTCATCCTATGGGCAAAAAAATAAAAGAGAAGAGCGAAACGGCGTGTGAAGAATTGGGGGCTGACCTATGGGGAGTGAAATGAGATGAGGTGAGGTGACATGAGAGTGGTGGGGGGGATGCGGCTACATTCGCTATGGTGGGACAGGGCCGTAAAGGGGGGGGGGTGTGAAGGGTGGACCCAACCACCAATGCACCCTCGTCCCCTCATCCCCCCTCCTTCCTCTCCGACCACCACCTCCCCCCTCCTAAATGGCTTCGCCTTCACCAACAACGACATCAGCGCAACGACGCGACTCGACATCACTCCCATTTCGTCCACCAGACTCCTACTCCTTCCTCTCCCTCAGATGGCGTCGCGCTCAAGCAGAGGTCTCATTCAAAGAAGTCGAACGTGCCCTCAAGACAAAGCTTAGGCAGGATATCAACCTCAAGGGAGACGACATAAAGAAGGTTTTCGAGTACGACGTCAGGAGGGACGGCGACTCGGGCGCTTGGTGGTTCAGGTTCATCGTCGAGATACACAAGTCCGCTTTTGAGCATGTCGTCCATGAGATTGGCTCTGCAAAGTCGTCTAACCTGTACGTCCTCTTCCCTCCCTCATATCCTCAGCTGACATCCTCCAGCACCCTCTGTGCAGAAGAAGACTCATACAAGGCCCCTCCGCCACCACGGGTTCCCACCCCTTCGCCACCAAAGGCGCTCGAACTGACTCCCGAGCCTCCCTTCAAGAAACAAAAGCTCTCAAAGCACTCGAGCGACACACTTCCCGCTCTCCCGATCATTGACTTCCCCACCGCACTTGTCGTCCCTTCTTCCCCTCCTCCACGGCCTGTCCACGTCCCCGAGGACAGCCCGTGGTATCTCGCATTCGACGACACCCCCGCTCCAGATTGTGCAATATTTGACTGTATGCGGTGGGACCATTCCCGACCTATGCTTAGGTTCGTCAACGACGCACACTCCTCCTTTGCACATTCCCCGTCTATGGAGTCGTCCGACCTTCCTACTTCCCCTGCTACGCCTATGAGTCCTGTCACCCCTTTGGCAGATGGCACAAACCTCCCGCGCGATGTCTCTCGACGAACGTCCTCGCTCAAGCGCACCCATACGCCTGCAGCACTTCCCTCCCTCCCAACGTCCTTCCAAATCCCTCAACCCATCCGCACGCCCTCCCTTCCTGAGATGCCTACCGGTTCATCCTTGCGCGTCTCCTCGTCCGCTGACAAGAACCCCTATTGCGCCACCCGTTCCCCTGCACCTCCTTCCCTCCCATCCATGCCCACCTCAACCAGCAGCTATCTCCTGCCCCCACCCATCGACCACCCCGCCCCAGAAGACCAATTCGCAGCGCAGATGAAAAAGGCCCGTGCGGGGATCTCAGGTTCCCTCCCAGGTGTCCCTCGCAAGCGCAAACTCGCAGACTTGGACTCGACAAGCAGGGCTGTTACCCCGCTTGAAGGGTTCGCGAGTGCACCCGAGCTGCCCATGCTTAGTGCCGATGCCTAGCCTCGAGGCATCACTCTTTCTGATCATGTATATGCAAGTCAAGTGCTCCACCGGATGGAGCTTTTCAAAACCTGTCAATGTTCCTCGATTGTTCAATGCCTTGCAACGCCTCGCCTCTGTACCTCTTGCCTTAATTCTTGTCCACCACACTCCTCGCATCCACCGTCCGCCATCGTCAGTCCACCTTGCTCAACACTTATCAATTTTTTATCCCTAGCCTCTTATCCATCTTCTGTCCTCACTCATCCCTTATCATTGGTCACTCCCCTCTGTGCTCTAAGGTCTTGCTGTCTATTTCTACGTACATATATCCTACCCATCGTTAGGTTGAGGGGCTGTGATTGTATGCTATCTTGTGGAGGGAATGAAGTGTAATGCTAGAGCCTTGCATGGTGATTATCGAGTGAGCTACTGGGACTCGTATGCATCAGTATTGATCGGTGTTAATTGACTCGAACAGTTCTTTCACGCTCTTCGGCTGCCAACCCTCGCCATGCATCTCCCTCATCCCGTTCAACAATGATCAATTGAATGCCAACTTCCCGGCGGCCGAACCGCAACCTCAGGTCCGAATACCCGACAGCTCCCGAGCTGGCCTGGCTTCTTACGGTACAATGCAGTATAGTACGGTCAAGTCCTGTTCCTTCTATATCCTCGATTCTCGGTTCAGAAACTGTAGGCATACGTTACAACATATAGCGAAGTATGAACATGAGGCTTGTGTGGAGAAGTGGAAGTGTGTTTGCGGGAATGAGAAATGAAAAAAGGGGTAATGGTAGCATAAAGGGTCAATGTTAGTATACGTACGTATCTGAAAGAGCGTTGTGTATTATATTGTCAGAAGTGTGCATGGAGGAAACGGGAGGTGATATCGGGGGAGCCTGTTCCCCGAAATGCAAGAAGCACCAGCCCCGTGGGCCAAGAAGCATAAGGCGGAGAAGCATGATCAGAAGAAACAGATTAGAAGCGAGGGTATGGCATCGATCGAGATATACGTGTTGATGGGGTATGCGCGTCTTCTGCCCGCCGGACGGTGGACTTCCAGAGCCGGCCATCCATTCCTGGCCTTCACCATCGGTCCCACCAGTAGTCGTCGAGCGTCTTCCTTCGCTTCGGCGTCTTCTCCTTCCCAGTGGGAGGGACATTATCAAACTCCTTTCGGCCTGTGTGTTCGTTGTACCGCCATGTCCAGGATATGGGCTTAGGGCACTTGCTTGCATCAAACTCCCCCAGCAGTTGGTCGTCAAGCTTTCCTTGGCTTACCAGCGCTGCGTACCGCTGTGGGTCTTCCTGCATCAGCTCGGACCGTCGCACAGTCAGGTAGTCTGCTTGTAGGTAGGGATGGTAGCGTGGGGGCCAGTAACACGGGCCTTGGCGCTGAACACAAGCGCTGATGGAAACCATGAGCAAGGAATCTCATGGCCAGTTCTCGTGACCTACCTGCAGAAGGGTCGACCAGCCTTCGTGTATATCTTGTCTTCGCACTGAGAACCAGTGAAATCAGCAATGATGATCAATCGATACGCCAAGAAAACCCATGTACCTTGATCCTGCGATGCTTGCAGTGATAGCAGGCTGTGTTTGGTGTGCGCAATTTGGCGGAGCCCTCGGGATCCTGTTTGAAGACAGCCACCAAAGCGCTCGTGTTTTTCGGGGAAGCACTGGCAGTGCCGGGCCGATACATATGCAAGATCGTACTGTCGCCTCGAGTTTGCCAGTTCTCGGGAGGAGCATGCGCGAAGAACTGGTTTGTCGGAGACGTGGACACTGCTTTCCCTTTACTATCGAGCGTACCTTCTTCGGAGGAGGAGCGATAGGACTGCGCAGAGCCTCCGTCGCTGCCTTCTTCCTTGAGGTATGCCTGAGCCTGAGACGGTGTAATTATTTGGCTGCCAGACCAAGTGGAAGCCTGTGGTAGATATGCCGAACCTGCCGGCAGGTAATAATTTCCGTGTGCCTGCGGACTAATAGGGATAGCTTGGCCAGTCGCGAATGTTGCAGAGTATTGCGCAAAAGGCTCGTACACGCCCGGAGGGCCCCCATGCGTCGTGCTTGTGGGTGCTTGTGGGTATACCGGAAACGAGGGTCCGGGTTCCTGCCCAGCGGTAAGGTAGGATGCCTGCTCAATGGAACCCGTTTGAACCCATAAAACAGGCAAGGAAACATTGACGGATAGGGCTACCTGCTGGGGCCATGCAACATAGTTGTAACCAACAGACGGTTCTGTTGGCACAGAACTATTCTCCTCCTCCTCGAAGTATTGCTCCTGCTGAGTTGGTTTTCAGTCCGCATCAAAACAAATCTTGACGGAGGCAACACCCACGTTATACATCGATCCGTTCGATAGGTAGCAAGAATATGAAGAAAGGTTATCGAGATGAGGACAAGAGGCGGCAATCACCTTGAAATCAAGCGCTCTTTATATCCAGCTTACAACGACTTCCGAACTCCAGGTGCAGGCCGACGTAAGGGTATCGTCCCTATGCAATGCGTATATCCACTTATCAAATGCCATCTCTCCCCATTTTCGGCTAACGTAAACTCAGGAAGGGTAAGAATTGCCAACTCGAAATGAGTTCCAGGGGCTCGGAATATCAGGGCAGCCAATGGTCACAAGTCTGGATCCAGGGAAGCATCAAAAGGCCAGACTTCTTTTCGCTTTACAGCTGGACCGCCGGTTCCCCAAGCTCCGATCGACGTGGAGCCGTCTCTACAGATGAAACAACTTGAAAACGGACCGAGCATGGAAGCGTTACCCCCGCCGGCGTACCGCAGTGGCTCCGTCAGGTTGCATCGCGACGGGCTGCCCTTCAGCAACGCCCGGCGAGGTCTCGCGCAGAGTTTTAGACGCCACGAAGGTGCTGGCAAAGTGTCCAGGTACTTCTTGTCTTCCCTCTGACCTGCTTCCAGATCTTCACCTGTTTTCTCATGGCCTTCAGGGTGATGTTCTGGAGACTTGTATGTTTGATGGTCATCTGGTTTGGAAGCCGCGGCCCGAGGTATCGATCGGCGTTCGCGGCACTGCGGTACGGTAGAATGAATATATCCACAAATATTTTTGGGGGAAGCTTCCCTAATCGCGACCCCAAGCATACCATAATAAGCCATTCTTATTCAAATTTTGCCCGATGAGGGAATCTTTTCACATTCATCTATATATCTTGCCAATATCGGCACGCCCGTCGCGCGTGTTCAAGAAGTGACGAAGACATTTCTTGCGAAGATGGACACCGCTTTCCTCGTGTATTTGATAGGTGCGATGGTGAGCAGATAATTCACCTCGACACGCTGGAATGTCGTTTTGACAGCGTGTTTTAAGCGTCCTGCAGCTGATGCGGCATGACCGGCAGATCTGGGCACCTGCTATCACCGAGGACGAGGCTGTAGTTCCGACAGGGCCATGGGGTGACAGGTCAGGACAAAGGAGTTGCTCGCGCAAGCAACTGATGCCGGCGGCCCTTGATTGGTCGACCATGCGCGTCGTTCTTCCAACAATTTCATTGTCATACAAGTCCAACCAACGACGCCACGCGTACAATGCTAGAGACCCCGATTCCTTGCCTCATCCTTGATGGAGGACTGGTGCGTCCTTTACCGTCAAGAAGAGAGAATCTGCCTTGCTGCCTTGCTGCCCGTTCTGACCCAGATGATGGTGTTAGGGAACTACTATAGAAGAACTCGATGAACAGGTCACACATCATCCCTTGTGGTCTGGAAAGCTCTTACACGATAACCCAGAATTACTGGTTGACACGCACTTGCGTTTTCTGGAAGCAGGCGCAGATGTGATAGAGACAGCTACGTGCGAGAGCCTGCCCCTGAACACTACAGCATCGAAACCTTATCACCTTTGATCGTAGGTACCAATCCTGCCTTCCTACCTTTGTCCGTGCCGGATATGAGCAGGAAGAAGCGCAGGCATCGATATTATCGGCGATCACACTCGCCGAAGAGGCCATCCGGCGTTTTGAACAGTCTTCCGGAACACACAGACGACCCTTGGTAGCGCTTTCACTCGGGCCGTACGGTGCGCAGATTACACAAGAATACGGCGGCATCTATCCACCTCCATATGGCCCATCAATAGGAGCGAATATTCTACCTGCTCCCGAGACATCGTTCGCTTCGCCGGAAGAGGAAGTCCTCGCCGAGCTCGCGTTGACACAATGGCATTTCGATCGTCTACTATTATTTGCAACTTCTCCTTCGCACTGGAACTCAATCTCGTACATCGCGTTTGAGACCATTCCACTGCTACGAGAAGGCAGAGCCATCCGACGGGCGATGACTCGCCTCAGACCAATGGCAGAGGCGCGTGGGTTGATTTGGCCTAAATGGTGGATCAGCTTCGTGTTCCCCGAAGGGAAGTTTCCAGAAGTCAAAACCAGCGGGGAACCAATTCTTCCGCAGGACATCGCGAACGCAATGTTCGATGCGGAGGATGAGCGGAGAAACATCTTGATACCGGATGGTATTGGGGCGAACTGCACGAAGTTACAATTTCTTAAGCCCATCATTATTGGGTATGGGGAAGGGCTCCACCGTTCTTCCAAGGGTCGGCCTCCCGAGCTTGTTCTGTATCCTGATGGAGGATACCACTATGACACCAACGAGGGAGCTTGGCAGGCGCCTCACTTAAATCGCGATGGAACGGAGAGGCGCGCGGACGGAGTTTTGGAGCCCTGGGCTCGGTCGGTGGCTAGAATAGGAGCCTGGGGTGCTCAGATGACTTACGCAGGGCGTCCGATGTGGTCAGCCTTGATTGTGGGAGGATGCTGCAAGACTCTACCTTTAGACATCGCCGCACTAAAGCGTGAGTATGGTAATCATGTCTATTAGAAATGACAGTAGGAAGTGTGGACGTGTGCTTCACTGCTCTGGTATCTTGTATCAGGAAGGCGTTAAACATCAGATTCGGGCGGAATAACTTGCTGTGACCCCGACATAGATATCACAGGTGTCGAGGGTCTGTGAACAGAACAGTTCCGACTTCCTTCACATGCACTCAGGATCAGGGCAGAAATAGCCTTCGTGGAAGCTCGCAACACGACCCCGTCCCGGATTGGTTGACAAGCCGGAACTTAGCCGCAAGAATTAGTGTCGCCTGTGAGGAACCTTAGTCAGAGGAACATCACCCTACACACATGATCCGCAGATGAGAATACGCAGGGAGGCAAGGAGATGTTGCGATCACAGCACCCTAGTGCACGTACCCTTGTCCAGGGAGTGTGGAGGGTGTTGAACGTTAGCGTCGGCGGATGAGACGCCAGGCAGGCACAAGAGAAGAACGAGAAGAACACAGATTTGGCAGGAAAGTGCAAAAAATGTGTCGAGAGACCTTATATAGTGAGGCTGAGAACATGTGGCATGCACGATGTGACAATTTGTTGCAGTTTCGAGCAGAACATTCCACTGCCAGTGCCGAAGACGGGTGCATGCCGGTGGCTGGAAAAATGCACGGATCTGTGATGTGACGTTAGCGGAGAGGACGGAGATGACAAAACAGGTGTCATCACTAGCATCTGAGACTTTTTGAAGGGTCATCACCGGACTGCGATGGCGATTGGCGCAGTAGATCACCACGAGTAGTCTTCACCCCCTTGACTCGTTTGCTGAGTCGGGAATTGCAAGCACATGCGGGGCGTCGGTGATGACGAGCGCATCATTAGCATCACTTGTGATATTAGGCTTTGCGCTGCAGGGAATTCTAAGCATGGGTGCCATGGGCCCGAATTGGTGCCAAGCGCTGCCGCGAGACGGTGATCTCCAAACCAGTTGCAGTCAGTGTATGGAGAAGGGGTGACGCTCAGGCATGATACCAAGGGTCACATGTCTGTCGATTGATACGTCGATAGGTCACCGGGAAGAGCGGTCCGCAAATACAGACAGCCTGCTGGATGCTGCATCTTCGAGGCACCGGGTGTTGTCCTCAGATATATTGCAAGGCGTGATATTCTCGGGAGTAAGGGAGCCGAAGACTCGGTGTTCCCGGGTTTTGTCAACAAGGGATACATGGCTGACGCCGATACAGATGCTATTCTTCTTCACACTCCTCAACCTTTGACCATGTACAATGGGCACTACTTCCCTCCAATCCTGTCCAACAGACTGGCGGAAGTTGCAGGCCTAGACAGCCTCGACGCGAGACTGGCAGCACCACGAATGGTAAAGTTGTCATCCGCATTGGTCGTTCGGGTAGATGCACGCTTGAGGTCGACTCCGAGGCGCTCGGCAAGGCTGCGAGACTGTGGAGGTACTGCAGACGGCTGGCCGTCATTGGTGTCCAACATACCGCTCTGTGGCTTTACACCGTGGATTCGCTCAAATAAGCTTGCACTGCGGGTAGAGTTCGAATCTGTGCCCTCCGTTGACAATTTGGGTCGCTTCAATGGTCGATTTTCAGATGAAGAGTCAAGTCGAGAGGAGGTAAGGAGATCTGGTGTAGCAGTACGAGCACCCCCACGGTCGCGGTGGGGAAGAGGACTAGCTTCTGCAGCTATGAGGGTGCTTCTGATCATACTCAAAGCATCTTTTCCTCCATCCAGCTTGTCCTTGCTTGGTCGATCGCGGTCGATCTTCACGGGTGGTCTCGCGGCGAGTGGATCATCCATCTGATGACCTTCAGCCTTGCGCTTAACGCCAGGCGAAGGCGAAACGTTGGATACTCGGGACGAGGTCTGTCGATCTTCAGCGTAAGGAGCACGAATTTCTAGTTCGGAATAGACGCGACCGGACTTGGAAACGATCGATATGAGCAGACGCATGCTTTCCGCGCTGAGTCCCGACCCTCGCATATTCTTGGTTTCATACGCAAAGTGCAGCATCTTGCTGATGGGCCCAGCCCCGAAGGCATCACGGACAGGCTGAAGGTCCATATGCTGCAAGGCAAAATCAGACAGGGCATCAAAGTGGGAAGCGAATGACTTACTGTTTCACAGAGCCGGAAAATGTTGGCTAAGGCAACGTCCACGAACGCCCACATGTTCTCTTGATTCGCAGCACCTGCCTTCTCAAATGTCGCTGCCGCTGAATTAAGCAAATCTATCGTGACAGCCGCCACATCTCTTGCGAGGATTTTTTCATCGAATGCGGGGACGTCGGCCTTATCTTCTCTGCGAAGGTCTTTCCAAACAGTAATCGAAGCTTTGAGCCAGCGTTGCAGGGTTACGCTCCGCCCATATTCGTAGTGTTCGGCAACATTCCAGTCCTTCCACGACATACGAGCCCAAAATCGTACGAATGCCCGCGGATCGCCATTGCCACCTTCCGTCGCCTCTTGGGCTAGAGTATACAGAGCGAGCGACTCGTCATCTCCAAAGGCTCCACCTCTCTGTGACAGCGTTATTGCACGTTCAAGTAAGGAGGTGATAGATTGAGTTCTAAAGGGATTGGGTTGCTTTTGAGAGGTCCAGGACGGCAGCGATTGAAGAAGGGAAAGAAGCTGTTTGGCGTCACGTCGGGACGAATGAAGGAGTGCCTGGTACATGTCAACAAATTGGCCACAGGCGAAAGATGAGATCCACCTCAGAAACACCTCGATTAAATGAAGCTTCCGCCGAACTCCCCGAAGTGAGCTTGTCATGTCGTGTCTTGGTCACATCGGGAGTCGTGAGGAACTCTAGGACCAATCGCTTTAGGCTGCCCATCGATGCCTCGCCAGACTCATCTTCCGCTTCACCCGCCCGTGTCAGATGTTCAGTAATGACTTCAAATGCCGCAACCGGATCAGTTTGAATATGAGATATCAGGGCTTCGCGAATGACGCGAAGTTCGGTGGAGGAATCTGTATGTCGATCGTTAACAGGGTATTGAGGGTGCCAGTCCCGAACTACGAACCGCTCTGAAGTAGTTGCACGAGTACATCCGCATTGCGACGCGTCCAGCTGGGTACCGCTTTGCTCAACTCAACAATCGTATGGTAGCCTTGGATGCGAACAGCAGAGTTGGGATCCTCACAGAGATCATACACGAAGTCTATGACCTCTTCCTGCTGTTCGGACGCGAAGAGAGCAAAGGCCGACGTGAGAGAGGAGACAGAGCGGGTGCTATGAGGTGCATCCCGTGCACTATCCATCAATGTCTTGAATGCTCGTGCCCTCTTTTTGGTACTGTGAGTGTCCCAGTCGCATGATGGGGCGTTGGCTTGACTCACTTGTTCTTGTGAGGACCTCACATCGTCTAAGATGTCCTTCGCTTCGGTTCTAGGTGATTTCGTTCCCGATGGAATAGGTCTTGTGTAGCTTTGTGGTTGTCTTTGAGCATACTGTTGAGGTTGAGAGTATGCTGGCTGGACTCGTTCTCCTCTAAAGTTGCGATCATCCCTCCGCTGTTGACCACCTTGTTGTTGTGCGTTTCCGTTGGGGTACGATCCTGATACATAATTATATCGTCCTCGCTGCTGGGGTGGTGGCCCACGATAGTACGACATGGCAAGTAATAAGCAA
Organism: Dacryopinax primogenitus; assembly: GCF_000292625.1. Lineage (NCBI taxonomy): Eukaryota > Fungi > Basidiomycota > Dacrymycetes > Dacrymycetales > Dacrymycetaceae > Dacryopinax > Dacryopinax primogenitus. Next base: position 1,632,359 of record NW_024467201.1, read on the forward strand.
TGTCGCTGAGAGCAAAGGTACGGTCAACCAGTCACAAAAGCAGAGTAAAGGCCACGCAAGGCACAACTTCCGAGCGGCACACGACGTCTGATTCCGCTCTTGTTTTCACGTGATAGGGGTCTGTGCTTGCGAACTGATATTAATATTGTACCATCTTACCCTCTATTCTTAATCCCTCCAAACTGCTTGCTTAAAGAGCAACTGTCTACGGTTCATGGATGGCCGATGCACGATTAACGCTCACCCATAAGTCCCAAGCCCTCGAGATTCTGCGCACCACCCATCAAGCCTCGATCTCCGAGTTGCAGATTGAGGCCCTTGATGATCTAATACCTACTCTGCAGGAGGAGCTTGCCTTGGATGAGAAATGGAGGGAGTGGGCAGAGGCCTACGTGGAAGATGACGGTAAAGTCCGCCTGATGCGATTCTGTACCTGGAAAGCTGACAATATACCAGGTACATTGTTTCGCATGCACCGAGTAAACGCGCTCTTCACCAACTCCTCGTTTGATTCTGTCTCACGATGACACAGAAACATGGGTTTTCAAAGTCCTCGACGTTCTCTGCCCTGAGAAACGCTCTACTTCTTCCACCTCCACGTGCCGAACTTTCTGAGCCACATCCATCAGTAACGTTAACGATCTCGCCGCCTGATCCTCCGACGCTACACATCTGCCTCACATACCTTACCCACACCAGTCTACATAGCTTCAAGCAGACACTCCTTTTTTGCTATGAAAAGCTCCGACTGTATCTTCTCGAACATGAGCAGCTAGGTTTCTATTGCGTGTTAGATCTGGGAGGTGCACGAATTCGCGATATCGTGAGCACGGCCATTCACTTGTGATCAGTCGAACCAATAGCACGACTCGACAGCTTTCAGACATAGTACCCTGGTACACCACCGATCTGCAACCAAGATACCCATCCATGTGCGCAGCTAGTAAGTCTCCCCACTATCGCCATCTTACGTGAGCTGATATTCCTTCACAGCCTTCATCATCAATTATACCTGGATGTATGGCGGCCTGTGGTCTGTCTTCCGGTATGTTCCTCCAGTGGCTCATCAGCGTCTATGTGACTTGGTTCAGCCGCATCGCCCCAGCCCAAGCCCTCTCCCGGATATTCTTCGTCACGATGGAGGACCTCGAGATGTACTTCCCTGCATGCTTGGCTCCACCTGAGCCCCTCTCACCCGTGTACTCCTATCCCAGCCTTTCGCATGTCAGTTGGGAAGAAAGACCACATTCACCAATTCATTTCTCTGTGCTCGAGCATCCACCACCACAGAGGACAAGATGGAAGCTTTTCATGACACTGACACGTATGTTAGGGGAGAGGATGAGGAGTGCAAGGTGGTGGAAACGTTGGCGCTGGTTTGGGTGGATATTGCTTCTCCTGGTTGTACGGTGGTGGTTTACCCGGAGACGTCCACGTCGACCTGTCCCACGATGACAGGTGTATGAATAGATAATGCAATTCTGCCTGCGATCATTGCTATTTGAGTTCACCGAACAGGTTACAAGGGCAGCAGACGTATTTGACATGTATTCGGTACAAATCGGTACAACCAAGCTCGCGCAGCGTCAGGGCAAGCCACGAAATGTTCCAACAAACCACGACAACCAGACCACAGGGAGAAAACCAATAACCATGGAGCAGTGACACCAGAATGGATCAACCGAAATGGAGGGCATTAAGCATCGACCTTGATCGCGTTCTTCTCTTCTCCTGGTCCCGTCAGACCGACACTTGCAGCCGCCACACCAGCGGGGACGTTGACGCCAACCAAGAGTCCTCGGAGCCAGCCGTTCTCCTTCCTCAAACCCTCCGCTTCCCGCTCGAGCTCCACCACCCGCGATTCTAGATGTTTCAGGTTACGCTCCATCGCCGCCTCCCGCTCCTTCTTCTTCAAACTATATCGGAATTAATAGGATGCTCGAGCGTGGATGTTATAGTACCCACCGGAAACGAGCGGACGCAGCCGTGTTCCTCCTCCTCTTATCTTCCGCTGGGGTCAGTGGGACACCGCTCTCATATTTTGCCATCAACGACTCCATCTGCTGTGCACTGAACTCGGCATCTGAACTGGCAGACACGCTCGCTTTGCGACCGCGCGCCTTCTTCAAAGGTGGTTCTCCCGAAGTATTCTCTGCGGAAGCGCTGCTAGAGAGGGCATTAAAGGCAGCAGAACCCCAAGCAGGCGCCTCCGGGAACGACGGGAATCCAGCGGAAACACCAGGGAATACGGATTGTACGCCGCCAAACTGGCTTAGAAAGCCATCGAGGTCGAATTCATTGGTGGGAGGAACGTGTTGAGATGGGAGTGGTTCGTCTGATTGGAAGGTGAGGTTGGTCCAAAGTTCGAGTTGAGACGCAAGTGAAGGAGGGAGTTCTAAGTCGGTATCCTGAGTGTGGGAGGTGGAAGGGGGAGCGGAGATTGGAGTGTCTGGACCAGATGTAGCGGGGAGGGATGACATTGGCACAAGGGGATGGATGCGTTGACGAGGCAAGGTGATGGGTGGGTGGAGGTGTGGTAGATGGATGTCGTTATATGCAAAGGGTGTCGAGGGAAGAGTAACGTCGTCGTTGTTGGTAGGTGAGCCTCCGAGGATGGTGATGAACAGGATAGATAATGATAGAAAAGCAAAGGAGGAGATGAACTGTCGAGGGGAAGGAGGAGGAGGATGAGGTCGATGAGGAGTCAGGTTCCAAGGTGGTGGTCAGGAAGGAAGGAACGACAACTCGTCAAAGATTTTGGCCGGTCCGCACCACCCATGAAAGGGTGCACACCACACCCAAAAAGGGGATGAGACCTCTCTTTAGTCAGCACCAATCAGATCCCGAATTGGGCGCCACACACACCGGACAAACGGGAACGTAACGGCCGATCCACCGACTGGACCACTCCTATTCTACCCGAATTAGTCTTATTTTCAGTCTTGGCTCAGGCACCTTAATCATTCACGCTTAAAATACGTAACTTATTCCCTTCCTATTCTAGCCTCCCCGGGTTTGTCCCGCCGGGCATACACCCTTCCTTACCGCATGGATCACCCCAGGTCATCAATTGCTACACGATCATTGAATACATATCCCTGGCTGGTGGTCTGTCTTTCCTGAACATAGGCTTAGGCCGATTCGCCTCATCAGCTCTCAAGGTATAATCATTCACATCATGTCAAGGTCCTACAGCGGTCGTTATATATATGCTAAATCACAACAATAAACAAGATCATCAACCACAACTTAGAAAATCTCTCATCACACCGCCAAGGCAGCATCGATCCCGCCCTTTCTCTTCCCGGTAGGGGCATTCCTCTTCCGCGTTCGGGATGGGCTCGGAGCTGCTGCTCGCGGTGTTCCTTTGTGTTTCGACCCCATGCTGTTCGACATACTTCGCGTCTTCGGCAGCGAGGCGCTCTTCTTCAGACGTAATCGCTCAGAAGATCGTTTCGCTGGAAGCGGTCGACTCGGGCCCTCTGAATGCCGGGACGTCTGCGGGGTGATTAAAGGCCCACCTGTCACGGCATGATAACCCCCGGGAATGTTCACGTAGCTGGATGACAACCCCTGCAAGTGGAATATTGAAGTACTATGGAAACCTGTCCACGATTCTCCAGGCAGACTACCCGAGACTTGGCTCTCTGGAGTGAGCGGGGCAGTTGACGGTTCAGCAAAGATCTGATCGGGTCGTGCATGAGACTGCTGCAACCACGGGTGCTTCAGTGCTTCCTGCAACGTTATGCGCCGTTTCGGATCCTCTACAACCAGCTTAAAGAATAAATCCTTGGCTGGCATACACCATCAGTCAGGCAAGGTGCAACGAGAGGACCAAAACCTACCTTCATCGCTCACACGATTCAACAGATCTAACCTCATGATCTCGAGTCTTGGCGACCACGTCGGATCTCCCTTCTCACGCGAGGGAAGGGCATAGTGGCGGGTCAACCTGTGGAAGATTAGTACACCAGATTTGCGGGAGTAGAGAAGCAACGCCTACATCGTGAACAGGATCAGGCCGATTGCCCAGACATCGATGCTCGCATCATATGACTTCTTCCGTGGGGAGAACACTTCCGGTGCCATGAAGATTTCGGTCCCGCAGAAAGTCTACAGACCCAGTCTCATTACGCTCAGTCTTTTCCCTCGGTCATCTGCGCACCTTCAAGGCCGTCCGACTGTGTGCGGTTTTCGACAGTCCAAAATCGGCAATTTTTAGAATTGGTGGGTTATCCATGGTTATCATAATATTTTCCGGCTTGAGATCTCGGTGGACAATACCACGACTATGCAAGTACGCCATGCCGTGAATCAGCTGACGAAAGAGATAGCGCGCTTCATCTTCGTCTGTAAAAATGATTAGAACCCGAAGAGACACTCAAGAGAATACAACGTACTCAATTGGTGCTGTACTAATAGCTTCTGCAAATCTGACCCTCGGACAAGTTCCATCACGATGTACAGCTGGTCTTGACAGTTGTATGCACGGTAGTATCGCACGACATTCATATGGCTGCTGACTTGCTGCATGATCTCGCATTCGCGCTCGATGTTGACGAGTTCGGACTCTCTCATCGCCATCATCGTCTTCCTGATTATCTTGACGGCAAACTCTCCTCCCCCAAGGAATCTCACCGCCCTATGGACCGTACCAAATCCCCCACCGTTGAGAGATTCCTGGGATTAGTCTGAGGGGTAGGTCATCGCAAAGAGGTAGATAGAAACGTACACAGAGTTTGTACTCGGCATGAAAGGCATCGTTCGGTGCTGCGTTGGATGGTGGTATGCTTGGCGCGATGAACGCAATTTGTAGGTACTCCTCAGGGAGATTCGCACGCCGCAGCTCCTCGCCATCCACTAATTGGATAGACTGACCCCAAGTGATCGGTATCGCGTGCCCTTGTGGCACCTCCGTCGACCCAACGAATATCCTTTGTGAGCCCCGGTTCTGTACCGTGAAGTGCATGCTCGTAGGCATCCAATCTCCCGTAAGTCGCGTATCAGCTCCTCGACCAGGTATACCATAACCGTTCCATGTGATTTCGAATACGAGATTGGGGAGGAGATGCTTGAGATAGTCGGGTGCCGAGTCTGCTGGGGATAGGGTGTGCCATGCAATATACACAAGTCTATCCGCAAAAAGATGTGCTAGTTTGATGCCAGGTCCCATAAGCTTTCCCCAGCAAGGCGTTCCTGAGGCTGCACCATGGGCCGGCTCAAATGAAGGTGGGGCGACGAGTTGCGATTGTTGTGGTTGAGTGATCGCTTGCCCGACTCGTCTTCGTCCTTGTGCTCGTCGTGCCTGCGCTGCTGGCGCCATTTTCTAGATGACGGTGGGGGAGGAGTGAGCAGACGCGAAGAGATGGAATCCCATCAGGAGACACCACTGGTGGCACGGGTCCAGATAGACTCGGGTGGCCACTGGCGGATACATCCATCTCCGAGAGGTTCTTCTGCTGGTGACACATTCTTCTCCTGGTCCGAAACATCGCCGTTCGCGCGAGCAAAGACTGATTTTACGGTCTCAACTCACCAGTTCGATGCCGAATCAGTGTTTCCGACTCTTCAGCTAGGATACGCACTTCACAATACGCTGGAATCCAGGGACCACCGTTTGGCTCCCGTGGATCCAGTGTATCAAACAGAGTTAAGCTAGGTGCGGTTTTTCCTGACTCCCTCCTACTCGCCTATTTAGAAGGGCATATTTGCACCAACTGACGCATTTGTTTTTTTGTTTTTGGTAAAAATTTGGTCCTGCACAAAGCGAGCATTTGTCACCGGAGGACCGAATATGATGTGGTCCATTGACAGGACGGAGCGTCTGAGCTCTCCGCCTAATATTCAGGTGCTCGTTAAGTAGAGCTTGTTTCCAAGTAGCTTTCAGCAAACATTTTGTCAACTGTCCCTTCTATAGTGTGACCTCTCCAAATATAGCCCTGAGATTCAGTCACCTCGTTGCTGAGAAGGGACTGTGCAGATAGAGGTGTCCAAGGGGAATTGGGTTAAGGATGTAAGCCCTGACGTAGGGTTAGGGTTAGGGTTAGGGTTAGGGTTAGGGTTAGGGTTAGGGTTAGGGTTAGGGTTAGGGTTAGGGTTAGGGTTAGGGTTAGGGTTAGGGTTAGGGTTAGGGTTAGGGTTAGGGT
>NW_024467202.1:0-68000 GCF_000292625.1 Dacryopinax primogenitus
ATCATCCACAGATACCTATACTGTAGATAGGTCTTAGTCATCAGGTGTACTCCACTTCCTCGTTGCCTGCTTAGACTCTTGGCACTCTTAGGTGAGCAGACTTAGTCAGCCTGTGTTGCCCTAACACCTGCACAGGGTTATAGATACCATCGTGGTTGCCTCTTTTGAATCTCACCAGGTACGCATCTGCAGAGCTGACTGCTTGAAAAGCCCCATACATGTGCCATTGAATGTGTTCGCCCATTGTTTCCCCATTTCATCTTCAATCTCAACGTTCAATCTGAACCTGGCACAATGTTGGATACATGATGACAGATAGTGTGCGAACTTACTTGATTCCTGGCGCAATGCATGGTGTGTCACACATAGGGCAAACAAACACATTGCCAATCTTCTGAGTTGGAGTTTTCTTATTGCAGTCTTCATACAGACAACCCTTGTATAAGTAATCCTTGTAGTTCTTTACGAGTACCTTTGTGATAACCTTGAATGTCTTCTTTGACGTCAGCCCAAGCTTGGCATCTTGCGCCACTTTGATCATGATGGTCTCATTGGGTATCGTGATGTCACTTTTGGGAAACCCATCTGCTGAGAATGACCCAGTGATTGTTCGCCATTCCTTTGGGTCAGCGTCTTTGTACCTGGCGCAAGTTAGTCACACGAACTCCGCGTTGTTTCACAATGCGCACCATTCCATGAGCCTTTCGTACCCTGGATTCCCGTCTTGAAAAACGAACTGCGTGCATCCCTTCTGCGTCTTCAAGCAAGGCCTATCCAGCATGTCGACAACGACACTCTTGATTCCGATCACCTTGTTCTCAGCTTGTTTGAAGATGTTCTGGAACAGGTCAAACATGCAGAGCCTGATTGCAACCTTCGAGTTGTCCACCAGCCATACATCCCGGTGGCTTGTGTAGGTGACCTGCAAACCCTGCGCCATGTCAGTTACGTTGAGGCATGCTCTGGGCAACTCACTTGCTCCACACGCCCAGTTTTCGCAGGACCTCCTTTCATGACCCGACCAACGCAAACCACAACAGCAAGAACATCTGACAGGACTATCAGTACTCACCTTGCGCGATGTCTGCGCTTCTTACCAATGATCTCATACACCCGCAACCTCTCAATAGTGTTGAGGCATCGGAAGGTGAGAAAAATGCGTGGGATGCTAGGGTCATGGATCTGCTCTCGTTCAGTTCAGCGCCTCGTGCAACAACATGACGTACCTCCATGATCACAGCATGCTCCTCCAGGATGAGTTGGAACTTATGCGGGACCTGCCGGAATCCTTCTGCTGCCTCTTGAACATGTGTGCACTCAATTTGTATGTCTGTAATACACATAAGATTCTGCGTCAATTTAGCAACATGCCTCACCTTTCCCGGCTCCAGCGCACGTATGCGAAACGTCTGAGCACCGAATGCAATAATCAAAATTTCTGCCTGTGCTAGGTCAGTCTTACACCGGATGTCAAGAGAATTTTGCTCACCGTCAGATCAAGCAAGATCGCCAATACCCGTGACCTCTTCCATTTCCCGTCTGTCGCCTGTTTCTCCTCCTTGACTTCCCACACCCTCACGTCAATGGCAAACCTGTGCTGGGTCAGTAATCCATGTCTCACAAAAGCGCGTTATACTAACTCAGATAACCCAGTTTTTACATCAGTCACCCACTTACAATTTAGTCCATCTGCAGTGGAGAGCCTAGGCAGCCTCGTCAACCCAGGGACAGCAACCGGTGCCAAGGCAACGCTCATGCGTCATGCTGCTTCACGAGCCGCCGCTGACAGCACATCCCTGACGTCCAGCCATCTCTTGCTGGCTCTCACATGTTCTTGTTCAGGCGGGTGGTACTGGCCGGGTGCAGCTTGTGCCCAGTGGGCCTGACTACCGAGTGCTCCGTGGTTGACATCAGGTGTAACGTCCATGCTCGGCTTTTTCAACAATGTGCCAGCCGAGCCCATCTTGGCATAGTCTTGCACCACGATATAACTTGGGCCAGTAAGCATGCATGTGTATGCTGTTCACATACTTACTTACCTCTTGTTCGAACCCCGAGGTACCCATTGCCTGTATGTGGTCACTTTGATCACGTCGTACAGCTTCAAAGTTCCTACGTTCCAGGACAGACCTATTTTCAGTCCTGCTGTTGTCCTGAACGTCCAATCCCTGTCACTGAACTCCAATCTGCGCCAGTTAGCATGGTTCCACTGTTCGCACCATATGGACTTGCATCCAGTCTGCTGGCTCCTTTGCCCCGAGGCGTTCTGATGCAACGATCTGCAAAATTGTGCTGAAGTTCTCCGGGGAACCGAATACCATGGTCTGGGCTGCCCCCCCAGATAAGGGAGGCAAGACAACGTCTCTTGATTCAGGCATATCGGGCACCAGGTGGGAAAGTGTACCAGATCCTTCCTAAGACAATGAGTGACATGACAGTGAGCAGACAGTTGCGACATTTGTCTTGGCGCGTGTCTTCTGTCCACGCGTCTGCCTCCGCGCTTCCGGCCCAGGGGTGCGCGGAGCGGTTGTCTATTGTGAGCGTTCCTTACGTGATTCCATACTTACCTTTTTAGGTAAGATTGCATCCATGGACTGACACGTAGTAGGTGGCTGTAGGCCACCCTTTTCCTCTGTTTCTCTTTTGACCGACCGTACAGAGTACTAGTCTATCTTGAACTGTGCAACTACCGAACAAGGCTTGAGAGTCTACTCCGAGCGACTGCCTGACAAATAAACCATCTTCGCTTCTCAACCCGAAACCTGGATCGTCTGCCCATTGATCCATCCGGCCTCATCGCTCACCAGGAACAAGACCGCATTAGAGATATCCTTGGCGTATCCAGGTCTGCCAAGGGGCGACATACGCTTTATTAATGCGAGAATCTCCGCATCTGTCTTGTCCTTTCCACCAGGAATGTAGTCCCTTGCCGACTGCGCTGCCATGTCCGTCATCGTCCCCCCAGGCGCAACAGCGTTAATCGTCACTCCCAACGGACCGAAGTCGGCCTTCATATTCCGAACCATGACCTCCACAGCTCCTTTGCTGCTCGCATACACCGAATGCCTGGGGATGCTCATCTCCTTGCTGATCGAGCTTGTGAGAATCACCCTTCCCCCATTGTGCGTCACATGTCGGTATGCTTGCTGGGCGACGAAAAACTGCGCACGGATGTTGGTACCGAATGTCCGGTCGAAGTCGTCCTCGGTCGTCTTGTCCAAATCACTGAAATGCTCTACTCCAGCATTGGAAATGACGATGTCAATCTTGCCAAAATGTTTCTTTGCTTGTTCGAATAAGGCAGCGATATCGGACACGTTGCTGACATTGCCTTGCACCGCGATAGCGTCACCGCCGGCCTGCTTCACGGCATCAACGACCGCGGCTGCCGTCTCGGCTGAGGAGTGGTAGTTGATGACGACGTTGACGCCCTGCGCGCCCAGTGCGAGAGCGTATTCTTTCCCTATCCCGCGGCTCGAGCCAGTGATGAGGGCGACCTTGCCTTTCAGCTCGGGGTATGTAGCTGGCATAGTGAAGAATGGGGTGGAGCAGAGATAGGGATTGGATGAGTATAAACGCACCTTTCACGTCCAGGGCTTTATAGTAAGCTGACTCAAGTTCGCCCCGAATGTGTCATGTTTTTGCCCGGTTACCCGAAGGGTCTCACCATAGAGTAGGAGGACCTCATGGTGCGTGTCAGATGTGCACCGCTTTTCCCGATCACGGTAAGCATGAATGTTGTACTGTGGAGCGTTTGCTCGATTCCAGCTTCGAAGAGGAATATATTAGAGTTTTCATCCTACAGAGATCAGCGAGGACTCACCCACCTTTAGTTTTTCAGCGTGAAGCCGAACCGCCTGTCACATCAGCCTGCCCAGGAACATGCACCAACCTCTCTAGATCGAAGGTGTCGTAAGTGCGTCGCCCCATGAGTAAATTGCTGCTCCACAACGGAGCTGACGGAGGGCACGCCGCCTTCGCGCAAGAGGAGAGTCGTATGGCCGGGCAACTAGTGTGCAAGAAATAGAGCGCGGCGGTTGTGGGATAGCAAGGGTCTGGGTCTTCATGATGTCATGGATGGCTGATGGGAGTGGAGAAAATCAAACGATGTGTCGTCGTGGATCAACCTGCGGTGTTACTCGCGGGGAAGATGCATGGATGGATGACGTTATTCTGATTGATACCAGGGGATGGATACTCGTGCCGGATTACAAGTCTGAACAATCACTAACGACAAGGTGAGAGATAGGACCACAGTACGATGTCCGACCGAGTTAAAACGACTCGTCCACCTACGATATCAAAACGAATCGGTGTAAGATAACAGTCTTCTCCGCTCCGCCAGTTTAAAACGGCACGGAGGTGGTTTGATATGGGCCGTTCACCAGAACCGCTGCAGTGTGGGAGGATGGCTGCGCGGGCAGAAAGAGGCCAACATAGAAAACGATAGAGGATGGAATCCTTCACATAGAGAGACAGAACTTGGATGGATACGCTGACAGGGTACAATATCAGATATTGTCATTGCCAGTGGAGGACAGAGGAGTAAGGACAGGGGGATAGAGAGGTAGGATGTCGACTTGCACTCGGATTTTTCTAGCAAACTTTTTGCTCCCGCTTTTAGTCACGTGTCAAAAGAAATCATCCGCGTGCACAGTCAGCATGTCGGGCGCGTCCCTCTTCTGGCAGTGACAACCCGTCTGTCTCCCTCGCGGGACGATCATCTCTCTTCAATTCGACGCCTGACAACAATCCTCCGAAAAGAATATGTACAAACGTCCTGCTGCCCCGACTGCAACATCTTTACGCAAGCCATTTCGTACACCGTCCTCTGCTCTCCCCTCCGTCGGCGCATCCAAGCCAGCCCGCAAACGCAAACGCGTCTCATACAAAGAGTCTGCAGGCAGTGATTCAGACTCTGATGATGCACGCAAGCGCAAGAAACCGAAAGCGGTTAAGGGGAAGGAGAACGATCCGGTGTTTGACGAGGATGGGGAGATCATCGTGAGGAATATCAACCGACTTTATGCGACGTTCGAGCTTTCTGGGTCCCGAGTGCAAGTGCTCAGCAGAAGCTTCACCATCCCCAAACTATTCAATTCTCAGGGAGAGCTTGTGCCCACTATAGCTTCACGTGCTGCACTGGGGCTGCTCACGCCGAAGACGATCCCGCCTAGGCCCCTACACGACCCCATGTCTGATCATGCGATCGTCTTGTACGACCCGACGGTGGACGACCGGGAAACAGACGAAGAGCGGCGCGAGCGTTTAGCTGCTGAGGAGAAGGTGCGACAAGAGAAAGAGGCAGAGGAAAAGAGTAAGGAGGATGGGCTCTTGAATATTCATGGGAAGAGCTTGAGAGAAGTACTCGGGCTCAAGATGCCTGGAGAGGAGAAGAAGAAGGAAGACAAGGTTCCAGTTGTGATCGATCCTGTGCTGGGGAAGGTGTTGCGACCCCATCAGGTTGAAGGTGTCAAGGTGCGTATATATGAGCCTAAGTGGTGCACAGACTGATGCCCAGCAGTTTCTGTATAAATGTACCACTGGGGCCATCGTCGAAAACGCGTATGGCTGTATCATGGCCGACGAGATGGGTCTTGGAAAGACTCTCCAGTGCATTGCATTGATGCATACTTTACTCAAGCAATCGCCGCGGGCTCAAAAGCCGACAATAGATAAAGCGATTATAGCGTGCCCCTCGTCACTAGTCAAGAATTGGGGTAATGAATTAGGTGCGATCCTTTCCACCAACTGCATATTATTTAGGCTGATGTCATGGCCAGTCAAATGGCTCGGTAAAGATGGTGCCCCGGGAATTTTGTCCGTCGATAACAAGGGTACGAAGGCAGAGCTCATCGAGTCTGTCAAGCGCTGGGTTGCTGCAGGGGGTCGGAATGTCACTCAGCCCGTGATGATTGTTTCATATGAAACACTGCGGACGCTCTGTGCTGAGCTTATGAACTGCGAGATTGGCTTGTTGCTATGTGATGAAGGCCATCGTTTGAAGAATTCAGGTGCACTGTATGCGCCAACAGGAAGGAACCGCACTAACGTTTGCATAGATTCCTTAACATTCCAAGCATTGAACGGTCTTAAAGTACAACGTCGTGTGATCCTCTCCGGGACTCCCATCCAAAATGATTTATCCGAGTACTTCTCCCTGCTCAACTTTGCGAACCCCGACTACCTCGGCTCCAGGATGGAGTTTCGGAAGAACTTCGAGCTTGCGATCCTACGCGGACGGGATGCCGATGCGACAGACAAGGAGAAGGAGAACAGCGAGGCAAAGCTCAAGGAGCTCGCTGAACGCGTTAGTAAGTTTATCATTCGCAGGACCAATGACCTATTGTCCAAATACCGTGAGTCCATCCAGCCCCTTTTCATGGCGTTGATCTGAATCTTGGAATCAGTTCCTGTCAAATACGAGCACGTCGTCTTCTGCACACTTTCGCCTCTCCAACTCGCACTCTATCGACACTTCATCAAGTCTCCTGAAACGCAAAGATTGCTCCGCGGCCAAGGCTCCCAACCACTCAAAGCCATCAACTTGCTAAAGAAATTATGCAACCATCCCGAGCTGCTTAATCTGCCTGAAGACTTGCCGGGTTGCGACTCGGTTCTCCCTCCTGAATATGGGAACTCGCTGTACGGTGGGCCGAAGGTGAGCAGGGCAGAGAGAGGTGCGCGGGATCGTGGTATGGGGGAAGACGTGAGATGTGAATGGGGCGGAAAGTTCTTGGTCCTTGAGAGGTATGTAAGCCACCGAGGGTGCTGGTTCCCCCTAACAAACCTCAGATTCCTAGATCGAATCAAACGCGAAACGAACGACAAGATCGTCCTTATCAGTAACTATACCCAAACACTCGATCTCTTCGAAAAGATGTGCCGATCCAAGCGCTACGGTTTTTTTCGTCTTGATGGCACGATGTCAGTTGTGAAACGGCAGAAATTAGTCGACCAGTTCAATGATCCAGAGGGGAAAGAGTTTGTATTTTTGCTCAGTTCAAAAGCTGGAGGATGTGGTATCAATTTGATTGGAGCCAACAGACTGATCTTGTTTGACCCTGGTCAGTTTCTTTTCTTTGACTCGGAAAAAGACGCTGACTGCTGTGCCAGACTGGAATCCAGCTGCTGATCAGCAAGCGCTCGCGCGTGTTTGGCGTGATGGACAGAAGAAAGAATGTTTCGTCTACCGATTCATTTCCACCGGTACGATTGAAGAGAAGATCTTCCAGCGCCAGGCGCAGAAACAGGCTCTCTCATCCTGTGTTGTCGACGAAAAGGAAGACGCAGAGAGGCATTTCAGCGCTGACGACCTTCGCAAGCTATTCCTGTTCAAGGACAATACGCATTGTGAGACGCATGATACATTCAAATGCAAGAGGTGCAAGGAAGGCAAGCAATTCATCAAGGCACCTGCACTTTTGTATGGTGATGCCAGCACGTGGGTAACATATTCCATGCTTTGGCGTTGGCTCATAATGTTTCTAGTTGGAATCACTATCAGAACGCGGAACTGACGAAATTGCATGATGACTTGCTGAGAGCCGAGTGTGGTGAACCGCAGGTATCCACTGTATTCCAATACATTAGTCACTAGACGGACTTTGTATTATTATACAACATACATTGCATCAATCATTTGTTTGAATGTCATGATGTGCCTGACGTCGTTGCCAGAGGCGTCTCGCTCTTCGATTGGCCAGCGTCTGTGTTCTCCTTCCCGTCCGCCTTTCCTCCCCCTCTTCGTCGTCTCCTACTCTTCTTTTGCTCTCCCTCCGCTCCCTTTTTGTCGTCGATCAGTTTCAGTGGCGGCACGTACACTGGCCGTTCCCCCTCCCTAATCCAGAGGTTTGCCCAAGGTCGTGTCTCCAGCTCCTTCAACTTATTCGCTGAAGGTAGAGGCTGTTTTCCTGGTCTTGAAATGCGGGGAATCTCTGGCTGCTTGGGCTCTTCTGGCTGCTTAGTCTCCTGGGGAGCTCTTGCAACAGTCTTCATGGTGACAATTGTTGGACCTTTCCTCCCTTTTCCCAGCGTGATGACCTTGCGGTCTGCTGGTGGTGCTTGGGGAACGGGCGCAGGTCGGCCAGTAAGAGTAGGGAACGCACCCCCCCCGCTCTCCACCAACAACCGCTGTCTCTCATCCTCCTCTCGCCTCTGACGCTCCCGCTCCTCCCCATCTAGCACAGCAGACATATCCTCGTCGAGTCGCACCAGCAGAGCTTGCCGCTGCCCTTGTGTGATCAGGGATTCCCCACAACTCGGGCACAGGCTCGAGGGCGGTTGCAGCTCGCACATGATCATTCCGCAGTGAAAGCAAATCGGCACGTAGGGGGAGAGGTTGTGAGTTTGGGCGAGACAGAAGCAAGGATTTTCTGTCGTGCCTGGTGAGCGAGCGTCAAGCGCTTGTAGGGATTCGATGAGACTGAGAAGACCCTTGACTTCGGGGGATGGTGCAGACGCTTTGGGAGTCGAGGAGCCAGAAGGGGGATTGCTCTGCCTGCCATGCTGTGATGATGGGCGAGGTCGCGTCAGCAGATCAGAAGTAAGCGATCCTGCTGGTACTCTCTGTGTCGTCGTCGTTCTCGAGCCAGAGCTTGCCTGGGGTGGTTGGGGCGTCGTAGCCCTCGAAGGCTCACGTGAAGACGCCCTACTGCCTCCTTTCTTATTGCGAGAGCCGGAAGGGACCCAGGCGGTCTCCTCAGAGCGGTCTTTACGATATACAGTGCCGGAAAGGCCAAAAGGTTGCAATTTGTCAGTCATTTGTCGGTTTGGGGAGTCGATGAGGTAGTGCGGAGCTGGTAGTTCCGATAGCAACAAGGGCAGTAACGCGCGTCCCTTCCGACACTGCTCTTTACCACCAACACTCGTGAGACCTGTATATGCTCAACTTAGTGTCCGACACTTTTACTCAGAGCAACATAGAACCTAATCACCAAGTCTACATATTATTCTTTTTGGCCTTCTAGGTTAGTGCCCTCTGTGCATCAGTTAGAATCATTCTGAGTTCGTCCTAATTCCTGATGGCCATTGATTGACCTTCTTGAGATCGAGTCCGCCCCTCTCCCTAATCCCCCTCAATCGCGTGCTATCATGCCAATTTCCGGTGCCAGTGGTCGTTACTGTTCTGATCATTCGAACCTTCCACCTATATCGCACCCCATCTGGGAAATTCCTGAGCTGCTGTCTGTGGTCTACGGATACCTGGATCTTAATGATGCTGTTGCTCTCTCTCTCACCAGCAAGAAGAAATTTGAAGTTGGGCTGCGCCGAATCTGGAGAACTGTTGGCCCCCGTATGGTCTGCCACCTTTGCAGTGTTTTCTTCGGTCCTATAATATCGATGGTATGTTCCTTATGTTCCAATGTGCCACGAGCAAACCTGAGCCGTTCTTCATTGCGCAGAAGTTTTGCAACCGGAGCTGGGAAAGATTCCAATTATATTCCTTCCACATTCGTACCCTGTTGCTCACTCGTGACCTGGTCAAACAGGCTAGTCAAACCACCACGCTCGCTTGTTTTGGTGCCATTATGGACTATGAGCAACGGAATTTGACGATCGCATTTCCCAGCTTACGGCAGCTCGCATTCGACGTCAAAGGCGACCGAATGTTGAAGATCCTCCCCGATTTGTTGTCCGAGAAACTGCAGATCCTCGATATTTCGTTTTTCTCCTACCATGATCGCAGCCAGCAAGTCAAGTTTTTCCCTTCGCTTGACCAACTGTTGGAATTCCCTTCCATTCTTGGAGCGAAGTGCCCCAATATCACGGAACTGGTGGTTCGAAATATGCCCGATGAGTTTCCGAAGCAGGCGCGACTTTTGAAAGGGCTAATGCTTGCTACGCCGAAGGTCAAGGCCTTGCACCTGCTCCCACCGTGGTCTTCGAGTGGTCTTTATCCTGGTGTCTTTACGACCTCATCAGCTGTCCATGTAGGACTGGAAGCACTCTCCGTGGTCTTCTGCGACAACTCCTCAGAGGCGATAGCACAACTGCGTGCCCAGCCAAGAGCTTCCTTCCCCTGTTTGCGCAGCCTATGCATCCGCTCCCTTGGGAGAACCGCCGTCGTCACTGCGCTCTCGGCCTGCGCAATGTCACCCCTCCAAAATCTTCGTGTGGAGATTGGCGAGTATTCCTATAGTCATCGTCCTTACAACCGGGGCTCGTTCGACATGAAGAACGACGTGGATGGGTCCTTCCAAAGTCGGTTATTGGAGGTTACCACGGCTATCTGCTCCCTTTCTAGCATACACCTGGATGAACTTTCTCTGGAAGTCCACCACCCACGCTTAGGTGCTACTGCCCGCATTTCGAAATTGTCCAACGTCGTCTCCTTCGGCGACAACATGAAACCTCTTCTTCAACACTTCCACCATATCTCAAAATTTTGCCTGACCCTACACTTCCGAGCTACCTTCGCAGAAGGGCTACTGTTGGATATCAGAGACGAAGACTTCAGTTTGGTTCCGAGGGCATAGCCAAAGTTGCGACATCTTGAAGTGACATGGTGGCCGCGGGCCGAGGCTCCGTCCAGGGGCGTATTGTTGCCTGAGAGGCTAATGTTTGGCGACACCCTTACCCATATAGCAGCGTGTAAACAACTCGAGACGCTCCATCTGTCCTATCTTAACACCACTGAACCTATCAGGAATCCATGGCCGGTACCATCCCATGCTCTTCGGGCGTTGCGAGTGGACATGCGGCATTCTGGGAACAGGACGCAGATAACCGAGTTCCTCGCTACCGTATTTCCTAGAGCCGTTGTCTCTTGTTGAACCGCCGGGGAAACTGAGGAGCGGGGGCTAGCAACCTGACGGGGCCTGTTAGGTCGATTGGAAGGCCCTCCGCGATGCCCAATCGCAGGTCCGTTGTTCTAGGCTGGTGCCGATAACCGACTCCTGCGACATGTCGACTGTTGCTCAACTGTTTCAGGCCTCGAGAAATCGTTTTTTCTCCTGCCCTTATTCAACAGAATGTACATTCTGTTGTTCATGTCTATGGTCGTTGAAAACATTTAAGGTAACATACTTATTATATTTACTTCACTAGTACAAAGCTCTCGGTCAACCGAAGCCCCATTCGCGCATTTGTCTACATATAATAGGCCTCCTTTTTCCTGAATGCATCAGAGTGCGACAAGCATGTGCACCAATTTCCATCATTAATGTGCGTGAACCGCAAAGCATGCACTATGTTACGGAACCTAATCACATCATGAGTCGACCACGGATACGTAAGGGGACAGGCGCGCGGCGACAATGAACGACTACACTACAACGACTAGTTTCATATAACAACGCTTCCCACGAAGAATCGTGATTGATATGCGGCAAATGGCCTTCAGGTGTAGACTTTCAGGAAGTGCTTTCATGTCTTGGTCCTCAATGTCGGTGAAAGAGGTAGAAGGCCAGACCCGGGAATGATGGTTTGTGACCATCACTGTAGTAATACATCAAGACGCGAGGAGGTAATGGACGCAAATCTTTTCTTCTCCACCTCCCGACTTTTTCATGCCACCCAAGAAGAGGACTAGGATTACGAAGTCAACGGAGTCGATCCCATCTCTCGCTACGATGCACCGATTCTGGGAGATCGAAGAACTCATATCGCTGGTATATGAGGAACTGGACATGTGCGATAGAGACGACTCCTCGGCAGACATGTTGTCCTTGGTGCTCACGAGAAAGAAGAACTTTGCCAGTGGGCTTGCTCACATTTGGAGGAGGCCGGCTCTTCCACAGCTCGTCCGTCTCTGTCACCACCTGGTCGATGCGGCTACGTCACCTGTAAGGAATGTATATATCTGGTGACTCATCGCCTCTGAAATTTCATGTACAGATTCTCGCCAAAGGTGGATGGGACAGGCTCCTCTTGTACTCTCGACACATCCGGATCTTGAATACCTCTCGCACCCTCGCACGTCATAGGGGCGTGACATATTATCACTTTCATGACGTACTCATCCAAGCCGGCCAGCGTCATGTCGACCTGTTTCCAATGCTGCAGCAACTGACATTCGACGTGGACAGCGAGATCTCATTCGCTACACTCTCGGCGGCATTGCGGATCACATTGCGCACCCTCTGCGTCCAGTTCTATCCAGCCCCATCTATGGCTTCTGTCTGGGACGAGGGATTTATGTTACTATGTTCCGGTCTGAAATATAAGTGTCCGAGGCTGGTGCGGCTCGAGGTCCCGATACTCCCTCCTCATGCTGACGCAGTACTTTTGCGAACACTGGTGGAGGCGACTTCGAATGTACGGTGCTTCAGCTTAGGGTCAAGACACAGCGCGATCATGATAAAACCAATGCAGATTCTGGAGATATCGACTATGTACCCTGCACTGGAGGACCTATCCGTGTGGTCAGTGCCTGCCTCTGGCGACAAACAACAGGAACCATGTACGCTTCCCGTCATGTCGTTCCCCTGTTTGCGACGCGTGGCCATCGGGTTGTCAGAGAAGACAGCAGCGTTGGTCGCGTTGCGTGCGTGCACCTCATCCCTCCAGGAAGTCATAATCAACATCGACTGCAGCTGTCACCCACGGTTCAGAGGGACACACGGATCTCTTGCTAGCCAACCTCCCCCTGTGCCCAACACCTTCTCCCAAGTACTATCGGAGATCGTCCGCGCCATCAGTGCCCTTCCCTGCCCTGACCTCTTGTCTCTCACGATAACCTTTTCCCACCCTGAGGTGAACTTGGTTCTTCAACCACTCGAGCCCGTCCCTTACTGTATATTTCACCCACTCACTCGATTCTCCAAACTGCAAACCTTCAAACTGTCCCTGAACCTCGGCCCAACAGCGGACAATCGCTCCCTGGATATCACGGATGAGGACATGGTCCTGCTCGCCGCTGCCTGGCCGGAGCTGCGACATCTCGGGGTGACCTGGGTTCAGGGTAGCCATGAAGGGTCTGGAATCCTGAATCCAAACCGGCTCACGTTCGGGGGTACACTGGCGCCCCTGGCCCAAGGCTGCCCCAAGCTGGAAACGATCCACATATCTTTCCTCAACGCTATGCCGCCTATCCCGATTCCCTACCCTCGTCCGTGCGCGAACCTGAAGGAGATTAGGGTGGACAAAGGCCGGCTATGGGACGTGCTGGAGAAAGGTCGATTCTTGCTAGCTGTATGGCCGAACGCCGATTTTGGCTGGGAACCGGACGAGGGGGATCTGGAAGTGTGGAAACCATTGGGGAAGATGTTAGAGAGACTGCGGAATGGTGGGAGGTTGACAAGAGCTGTGATGAGGGTCGAGTTTCCTCGGACGCTGTACATCCATTGAAGTGGAGTAGAGGTGACGTAGGAGAGCTTAGGTGGATGCTGTTCGGAGAACGGTACGGGGAAATCTAGCACTATAGGTATAATACCGAATTGCCGCATTCTTGTCTCTAGGTCGTACTACCTTTTTTAATCCTCTTTGATAATGTTCATATGTATATGCACATCTCAATAACCTGATCCAGAGTGCAGAAATTGTCGTGATACACACCTGGAGTTAGCGTGCATCTCCTCATACGAAGACCCAAGCTACCGCAATAAGCATTCCTTTCCTCGTATCTCGATGCTGAGGAGGTGATCCTGCTGAAATACTTGCAAACCGCCGTCCGACTCGGAACCCATCAGAATCGCACCAGTCGAAGTTATCGGGGATCAGAGCCGAGGCAGTTGATTCTTCCCTGTCATAGGGAGCCGTTTAGATGTAGGACGAGATCCTGTCTGGCTTCGTGAAGAGCCTTTTTCTGATCAAGGGTGAACGAGTTCATCGGGAGGACAAATGAATGATACCCCGCATGATCAGTACCCGTTGATCAACGTTCATCCTCATAGGCGAAACCCGCCGCCGACTGTGACTCTGCCTGTCAAAAGTGTGACCTCTGATAGGCCGGATAGGCTGGTTGAAACTTCGAGCGATATGACAACATATTTCATCAGCCAGACTACATAAAAAGTGGTTGACATGGGGCCAGGAGAAGAAAATCCCCCGAGCGCCTATGTCATAGCTGTGGGCGTCTACAAAGGCCTAGAAGCTCAACGAGTGGGCGGACCAATCACAGCCTCGTATCTGTAGGCAGGGTCTTCTGTTGCACGGGCTTCGACGCTGCACAGCCCTGTTGTGTACGTCATCGCCCACTGTTGACCAGAATAACATCGCCGTCAGCTGCTTGCCCTCGAAGCATCGAATATTGGGCAGTACCGCCTGGTTTACAGTACATGCATGCGTGTGGACTCGTACTAATGTGTGCTGATAAGCTGGGCGAAACGAGGTCGAGGCGCAGCCAAGGTGCTTCTGTTCCGTGGCTGCGCAGTGTATCCGAATAACAGTGCGTCACTCACCTGCTGAAAAGTGCCTGGATGGAGCGTCTGATTCCATGGTCTGTTGCTGGATAAAGACGCACTGTGAGAGAGAAGTGTAATGTTGAGAGTTGCATTGGAGATGCGAGGGCATGAGGGAATGGGAAGAGGTCGGATATAAAGAGAGTTAGGAATTGGGGTGGCTCCGATGCAGGGGAAAGGAATGTGTTCTGTGTTGATGTTTTCTGTTTCACACGTGTTGCGCATTCCTCATCTCCGGTCCTATGTGGAACTGCGCTTCCGGGATACATCAAAGCACTGGAAGAGTCAGCAGAATTGCTCTTCCTCTCTCACCTTGTCAGAGGAGGAACAGCCCTTGTGCTGTATTCCCGGGCTGATCACCAACAGGCGCCCACAACTGCTTATAATCATCTACTGGCCTTTCTACTCAACATCAAAGCACAAGCATGTTTAGTGTCTCTTCGACCCTCCGTGTTCCAGTCTGGGCAAGGCAACCGACCCCATCCCGCAAATCTCTTTTCTCCCGGACGCACCTCTCTCTGGTAGTGCTGCTAACCACCCTCGTCCTCCTCGCACACCTCTATCTCTCCCACCACGCAAGACACATCGTACTCACCCCTTCGCCCATTCCCAGGCGGCCGGCATTCGAAGGCTGCGCACCGACGTCCATCGAACTCGCCCCGCGAGCAAACGGGGCTATCCTCCTCCTTGTCCGGGAAGGTGACCTTCCAGCTCTTCTCCCCACGTTGCGAAACTTCGAGCATCGGTTCAACGCTCGCTTCAAGTATCCGTACGTGTTCCTCTCAGCCCCGGACGAGCCCCCTTTCTCCCCCCATTTCCGGGCTAGCATAGCGGACGCTGTCCATCCGGGAGCGTTGCTAGAGTTCGGCCAAGTACCGGAAGAACACTGGAGAATCCCTGAGTGGCTGGACGAGGACGAGATACGTGCTGGGTTCCTCCGACAAGCGGGGGAGGGGGTGCAGTATGGCGGTAGGGAGGGGTATCATCACATGTGCCGCTTCTACTCTGGCCTGTTTGCGAGGCACGAGCTGCTCCAGAAGTATGAGTGGTACTGGAGACTAGAGCCTGGTGGTGCGTCTTCCCACTCCCAATCTTGTAATGGTGACAGAATGACTGATGCATGGGATGGCGTTGACAGTCCGGTTCTACTGTTCGGTGACTTACGACCCCTTCCGGTTCCTGGCACAACGTAACCAGACGTACGGGTTCGTGATCACACTCATAGACGACCTCAACACCATTCCCTCGCTGTACAAGACCGTGAAGCAGTATGTGCAAGAAGCGGGGCTCACACCAACCGACATGTGGGACTTCTTCACAAGGGACAAGAATGGCGCTAGTGGGTACAGTGAGTCTCTTTCCCTGTAGGACCGTGCAATCGAGCTGTAATCACGCACAGATCGCTGCCACTTCTGGACCAATTTCGAGATTGGTCATCTCCCCTTCTTCCGTTCCCAACCCTATCAACAACTCTTCACGGCGCTTGACCGCTCCGGCGGATTCTACACCGAACGATGGGGCGACGCGCCTATCCGGACGATCGCCTTAGGCTTGCTGGAGGGCACGGATAAGGTGCATTATTTTGAGGATTTTGCATATAGGCATGATTGGTTCATGCATTGCCCGGAAAGGAAGGAGATGGGATGCGAGTGAGTGTTTCTTTTATTTCTGGTTGATTTCAGTCCTCGCTTTCTTTCCTACTTCCCTGACGTGTACTCCGTGCCTGTGATGGGTGATTTGTGCTCCCACTTTGTTCCTGTCCCTCAGTATTGGCACGTGCTGACGATATGCACAGCTGCGACTGCCCAGCATTCGACACTGACCATGTGGATATCGACGGCCAATCCTGGGGCTCCTGCGTTCCAGAATGGAAAGACATATCAAGCGTGCAATGGCGGGAGAAACATCCGCTCCCTCTTCCTCATACCTCTCCCGATTCTGCTTCGTTTTCGTTTCCATCTAGTAGGAAGGGGGATTGGGAGGAGACGAACGTGCCTGTATGAGGACGGTGATTGTGGAGTACAAATTCTGCTGACGACAGTAGACATCATTGCATCACAGACTTATTCTGATTGAGGAAAGAATGTTGTACAGTACTTTAGAATCATCTTTTTTGCTGATGTTGTGCTAGCGTTGCCGAATATCGCTGTTTGGCGGCTCATGGAGGGCGGGCCGATAAAACACGCCAGGGACGCCCCTTATCGGGGCTCGATCACAGATTGATTATATAAGCCGATCGTCAGCTCATTCCAGAACTTCGCGTTCTGCAGAAAGAGAGCCTTGACTGCGCGCTTCGTCCTCTTCTGTTCTCCCCACCATGCGCGCGCTGTAACCGCACTCAAGAAAATTATGCGTAAGCACCGTAGACGGGACGCCTCCTCCTTCATGTCTACCGGCAGCACTCGTCTCCCATGGCGGAGTAACCAACCCCGTCGGCGCCCTCGACGTACTTTCTTCCTCCTCTCTCTCTTCCTGTGCGCACTCCTCTTTTTCCCTCTCCGTGGCCCACTGCGCACATGGATACGCACATACAACCAGATTCCCTCCGGGTCGTTTTCCCCTTCCGCATACCACGGGTGCGCACCCATCTCAGCTCTGCATCAGCCTAGGGAGAAGGGCGCTATCCTCCTCCTCCTACGGGAAAAGGACCTTGCCCAACTCCTACCCACCCTTGCAAACTTTGAGGAAAAGTTCAACGCCCAGTTCCGATATCCGTACGTGATGCTCTCCTCGCCTGACGAGCCGTCCTTTTCCGCCCATTTCCGCGCTCAGGTCGCGCTCTCCCTCCCTGATGGTGCGGAGGTCGAGTACGCGGAAATAGAGGACCACGATTGGCGCATACCAGACTGGCTGAACGCGACTGAGATGAGGGAGGGGTTTGCTCGTCAGGGAAGGGAGGGAGTGCAGTATAGCGGTAGGGAAGGGTATCATCATATGTGCCGGTTTTACTCTGGCTTGTTCGCGCGGCAGAAAGTGCTTGAGAAATATGAGTGGTATTGGCGCTTAGAGCCGGGTGGTACGTCCCTTGCAGTTTGCTAGAATGACACTGACGGGATGTGGTGGCAGTTCGCTTTTACTGCCGGATATCATACGACCCCTTTCGGTTTTTGGCTCTGCGTAACCAAGTCTACGGATTCGTAATCACCATCGTCGAGACGCCTAATACGATACCCACTCTCTTCCGCACACTTTCAACTTATGCCACAGACCACTCCCTCGTTCCCGGAGCCCTGTGGCCTTTCTTCACCAAGAGCAAACATGGCTCCATGGAGGGGGAGTATAATATGTGCCATTTCTGGACAAACTTCGAGATTGGGGACCTGAGGTTCTTTAGAGGGCATGAGTATCAAGACTTGTTTAATATGCTGGACAAGAAGGGTGGATTTTATACCGAGAGATGGGGCGACGCGCCCGTGAGGAGTATGGCCCTGGGCATGCTCGTGGAACCGGAGAGGGTGCATTAGTGAGTCTTGCTTTTCTGGTGAAGGTCATGGAAAGAGCTGATTGGACCAGCTTTGAGGACTTTGCGTACAAGCACGATTGGTTTATGCATTGTCCGCCGAAGGAAATGGGCTGCGAGTGCGTCTCTCCCCCATGTAGCCCTGTGCTTGAGCTGACAAGGGATAGGTGCGACTGCCCAGCGTTTGGAGACGGCTATACGGACATCGATAGGGATGGGTGGTATTCTTGCCTTCCGGAATGGAGGGGCGTCCAGGGAGAGGCGAAGGGGGGAAAGGGAGTGTGAAGAGGCCCGTTAGCGCTGAACATCTGAACTCAGCCGGAAAAATGATGCGCGAAGGGTGTTGGACTACTCGGGACATGTGAGAGTGGGTATCTATATTATCTTTTGTTGGTTTGGGTTGTCCGACTTTCGGGCGGCGGTAATTAACTTTCATGGACTGCATACGCTGGGATGTGGACGGTAGAAGGGGATTGTCGCTAGCGGGGAGTGGAGAGGTTTCTTCTGCCCATATATGGTCTGAATAGGCGGAGTAGAGTCTGCGATCTGGCCGATCGCCGGCTCATTAGAATATCATATCGGGTCCGATCGAGGAACTGCCCGATGGAAAGGAAGCTCAGTCGAGGAGAGATCGTGCAGGGAATAAGTGGTACCCACCCATACACCTAACGTGATGAATAAAGGAACACATACACGATGTATTTCATCTACTCTGAAGTGAGCTCTGAGACTACTAGGATAGGTGCCAGATGCACATCTGGCAGATAGGAAGAGGCCTCGACCAGCTCAATAGTATTGCAGACTTCGTATATCGATTGAGGAGCATGCTTTTTTATTTTAGAGTTTGAGCACGAATGCGACACAAGATCGTACGTGTTTCGTAGGTAGACATAGATATGCGCGGGTAGCGGTTACGATTGCGGAGGATGCGCCATAAGGCCAATGAATACACCACGTACCGTCAGCAAACGAATCGAGTTCGGGGCATATGTTAGGAGGTTCGCGAAGAAGAGAACGATGAAGGTAGTAGACAGCCGACTTCAGAACGCCAGCGCAATATTATTAACCAGTATTAGATAACCGGAAAGACGGGGTGCGTTATGGATATCAATCAATTATCAGTACAGTAACTAGGTGCACCATATGCCGGAGCGCAAGGTTTTGAATTTATCGGGTGTTTAAATTATAGACCATCCGATATTTGTATCCGGATTTCTAAAGAAGGTAACCGTGAAGGTGTTTAATTTTGATGAACCGCCGCGGCGTTGCTGGATTATAATGATATGGATATCGATTAGAGCTGCTCGGCGTTTACCCATTGGGATCTGACATACTGACCCTTTGCTGGAAAGAAGTTCTTAGATCGGACACTCTGATGCACAATGGACGGCAACAAGACGCATGGGGACCCCATATTTATAATGCGTGGCACCTGACCATTGGGTAGGAGCTTGTCACAATCCCCGCGGCCGGCACCTCACGGCGTGTATCATACTATCGATGGCGCAATAATTCTGGGTTCTGGGAATATTCTGTCGAACCCGTCGCCCGAACGGGCTGCCGTACTGATCTGTCCGGCAGCGGAACCCATATTGGGATATTATGACAAGCCACCGCGCTGGAGGACATGACAGGGTCACGATCACTGGACGCAAGATCGTGTTGCTACGGTGGACCCAGGGAATAATATTGTCTCCGCAAATTCCTTGTTGAGAGCATGCCTGAAACAGTATTTAACTTTGCAAGACGATTCACCTTCGATGGTCGAAAGGAAAGGAAGGCTTGATACCGAAATATATATTGAGAAGAAAAGAGCCGGTTAGGGTTTCCGTATCGCCGGGTGACACATGCAATATTGAGAGCTGTTCAGTTCAGAATGAGATCAATCAACAATATGATGATGTTGTTGGGGAAAGATTTCTTTGTGCGTCGATCGGACTGGACAGCTCGATTGTTTCCGGCACAGAGAAGCAATTTCCGGACTTTAGGGCTGCCAAAAAGGCGTGGACCCCTCACGTAAAGTGCTGACTAATAACTCCGCTTCCGCCCTTTTCATATTGCTGTTGCTTCCACAAGCCCTGAATGGTTCAAACGGCGAAGATGGCTGCCACCCGGAAGGTATCCGTCGTCCCCCAGGCTGCCCAGCCGCCGGCGTGATTCACTTCCGGACCGACAAAGGCGACGCGATCACCTCGTTGTCGACACCGAGGACTACCGCTTGGCTTGCTCCTCTGCGCACTTGCGGACGACCATCTCGTGTCCGCCCTTGTGGGTGTCATCTGTGCTCTACTGCGTTCATCCCGGCGGCAATTGTATCTTGTCTTACATACGGGTCCTCTCTATCTCCGCTGGATATATGCGCTCTTGATCCGGCGTCGACATCGAGACGCCACTTACATACATCTCAATTTGACCTCAGACCAGCATATACAAGCTATCGTTACATCTAACCTTTTCCCAAAGCCTTTCCACAACAAGCCATGGATACCACAGACCACGATATAGCTGGTTCTCCTAATTACGAAGACATGGAAGAGTATTACGAGGATACGCCGTCCACAAGCATCAGCGGGGGTCGTTCACACCACGTACCTGAGCTCCCTCAGCCCATTAAGAAGAAACGGCGTCGCGAGGCGCTCAGCTGTTCAGGTATGTGCCGTATCAGACCCCATATTCATGAGCCAACTAATCGAGCAAACAGAGTGCAAGAGGCGCAAGATCGGATGTGATCGGAAAAAGCCTTGTGGTCCGTGTGCACGTCGAGGCGAAAGCGACATGTGCAAGTGGTCTGTGCTCCCACCAGTGTGAGTGATCTTTCCTCCTCGCACATAATGGTGACGGCCCTCATGCATTCCCCTTCAGTGACAAGCCTATAGGACGCTCCTCATACAACGCGCTCAAAGATCAGCTTACGTCTACGCAGAAGGTCTGTAAGGAGCTACAAGCCCTCTGTCACAAACAAGCGGACGAGATGCAAGCACTCCGCTCCCAAATCGCTGCTCCATCCAGTCCAGCCTCTAGCCCGGCCGCACATCTACAACACAAGCGACCAGTGGGTCCCCTGGAGCAATTTCAAGCTCAGGCCGAATCATTCAAGTCCGCCAGAAAGGACCGTGCTCGCGTTGCCTCATCCTATACCCACTCCAGTACCTCTCCTCCTTCCACGGGTAATGGAGGTGCACCTCCTGTTCTCATCCAAGCATCTGAAACCTTGGATGGCTTCCCAGCCTTCCCGGATGTCGATGCTGGGCTGGGAAGAAGCAATCAACCTGAAATTAATTCTGCTAGCGATGTTTGGACTGGGATCCCTGAACGTTGGGTCTGCGATCAGTTAACCGACTTCTTTGTGCGCACCTTTCCCCCGCCTTTGCCGTACGAGCTTGTAACTGAATCTGCATCAGTTCTCTGATATTGAATGGCATATATGCATGTTTCATCGACCGACTTTTGACAGCAACTATAGAAAGTTCTGGTCTCTCAATACAGCTGCCGAAAGAGCCGAGGTTGTCAACCCTCAATGGATGGCGCTGTGGTGGTCAATTCTCTGCTTAGCTTTGACAAGTATGGGCCCAGAGGAACCTATCGTAAGCGTCTATCAGGCATTATAATCATATCTGACAATCGGGGTAGAAACGAGGCATATGTGTCGATCGACAAACTTGGAAGGGAATGGGAAAGCGCTTTTGGCTCATTGCCGAACAAGCACTCAGGGATGCAGACTACATGTCGAGTCAGAATATCGAGACAGTCCAGGCTCTTGTCCTGTCTTCCTACTGCAACCTGTCTCTGGACAATCAAGGGTCAGCACGACCATGTTGGGTTTTGAGGATCTACTGACATCAGGCTAGCTACAAGAGCCAAGCAGCTATGACAGCTTTGGCGATACGAATTGGAATGAATCAGGGGCTGCACAGACTTGGCCAAGAACCGCATGGAGTTGCACCGCCAAAGGGACTGATACAAAGAGAGGTGTGTTCATCGTCAAAAGCTCTTACTGCTCACTAATCCCATGTGATTAGCTCCGCAGGAGAGTATGGTGGAATGTGGTTTTCTTGGACTGGAACATATCCACTCAAATGAACTCGACGTATCTCATTCACCCTAATCAGTGCAATACCGCAAAGCCTATGAACCTAGATTGGGACGATATGGTTGAAGGTCGGCCGTTGCCCACCAAGCCTACCGTCGAACGTACGGTACGACATACGATTAACTAGTCAGCTTCCATCCAACTCACAGCCTCCTCCCAGAGTGCCTCCATGTTGTTGGCCAAAGTCGGCTTAGCCGGCACTGTCAGAGAACTGACAGATCGAATCAACAGCATGAATGGAGTCCTTGATTCGGCCTATTTGCCTATACACAAGGCTCAGCAGGATGCTTTACTCCGTACGCTGCCGATGTGCTGGAGAGTACCAGATAGTGCCTTGGAAGACAGAATGCCAGTTGTCAGGGTTTGTTTTTTTTCGCTCTTCTGTTATGTTAGGTCCCCGCTAATGTCTTTTCACCTAGTGGGAGTACCTGCAGTTCAATCTCCATATGCACAATCGAAGGATACGGATGCACCGACCTTTCATGCTCGATGGCTATCGAGATGGCACTTATCACGCTCATCCTTCTACTGGTCCTTGTGTCAGGGCAGCTCATGCGATCCTTGTCCTCTTCAAAGACGGTCAGGAGAAAGGTTTCCCTGGATTCTACGTGCGTCGTAATAATTTCGCAAAGCAAAGAAGTCCACTGAATGCCACTTAGGCTTGGTATAATTTGATGTATTGTTGGATGGGTAAGTTTACGTGTACATGTTCTCAGAAGAAAATCTAATGGCATACGCCATAGCTGCTGTTATTCTTGCCATGGACGCTTTTTACTTGCCCAATGAAAAGGTAATCGGAACAGAGATACAGGAAAGGTCGAGGAACGACTATATCATGTTCGCCATCGAAACGCTGGAAAGGTCGAATGATATCAGCGAAATTGCTTCTAGAGGCGCACATGTCCTGCGATTCTTACTCGCCGAAGCACAGAAACGGACAAGCGCCGGCGCTCAGAACTCGCCGGCATCATCTCAATCAAGCCACCTATCTGCAGGTATGGGGCCGGCTACCGTGCAATATCAACCGCAATCGAACCTTCGGACGGTTCAAGATCTGCAGTTCCCTTCCACGAATGTGAACGGAGATTATGCCAACATCTCTGCGGAGCAGGCGTGGATGAACTTCGGTGATTTGCAACCTGACTTGCTGAACGAGTTGAGCATGACTATGCCTTCAAGCAATCAAATCACACGATATGGAAATTCGACGCAGCACACACTACAATGGGCTCAACACATGATGCGCCCACACCAACCTCAACAGATGATGCCTTAGGAACGGCCATTGGAGGATATCTTTACCATACCATACAATCACACCATGTACCATAACGCATCCCTATAAACCACAATGTACAGCAATGTAAAATCATGTTGCGGCTTCAAGAATTGCCTTGATCATCTGAGATCCGACACGATTTGCCTCTGGGAAGCGCGATTCGAAGAATGTCGCGGTATGGGTGAAACGCTCTCGGTAGAGCTCAAAGCTGCCAAAAGAGACACACTGGCTCCATCCCCGGGCCGCAACTACGAACTCGAGGTCGTCCGAACGATGAGAAACGTCATGCACCGCTGCCTGCACCGCTGCGTCGAGGCGGTCGTTTGATCGGAAAAGATATTCGGCAACACCAATCCACATCCGGAAGATTGGGGTTGCTGCCAAGTCTAGATGCTTGTACGGTAATATTCGCAGAGCTGCCCAGCAGTCTACCATGGCCAAGAGACTCAGATGCGAGTTTGCGCTTGGTCGAGTTGGTGTCTGCGGCCTGACGCCGAGGCTAAATCGATCCAGGATCTCCTCACTCAGGAGGATTGGCGGTCGTTGCTTCTCAGAGCTAGAGAAGACGATCTCTCTCGCCTCGTACATTCGCTTCTTCAGGGCCACTTCGTCGCCTGATATCATCATTTTGAACAAGTCGGTCACGCTCTGTGCGTACTGATCGATCTGCATGCGCGCTGAAGGATTTAGGATAGCCAGTCCAGCATAGACATGCCACTTGTTCGCATAGATACGCAGCATGATATTGACTTTGACCGTTTCGATGCCACCGACATACTGGCCCATCTCCCATGGATATGACATGGAACAATGCCAGGCCGTTCCCATACTATAAAGCGATTTAGACCGGCATAATTGCATGAGGTGCGATGACAGCACACCTAAGAAAAGCGGCATGTGTGACCGCCTGAGTATTCGCAGTCACGACATCATGTTCGTCGTACGTTAGGTAGACGTATCTGGACTTAAATGATGCCAGCAGGTTTTCCATCGCATGCAATGCCCAGTCGGGTGCCCGATGCTGGATCAGCACCTGCGAAGTGTGTGAGCAAGACACGACATCACGAAGGGCATACAATGCACACCAATGGTTGGCCTTCCGTTGACACCGTCGGTCCATGGAGGGAGTGGCAGGAGACGATGTGCACGTCATTCGGCAAGTACTTCTCGAATGCGAGCTTCTCTGGTGACTTTACACTGGTTTGACCTGCGACGATCGCGCCGACTTTGGTTGCTACAATGGCTCAATCCCCGAAAGAGAACTTGATGATGATGGTACGCACATTGCCCATATTCCGCTACCACCTTGTCGATGTACTCCGCCTCGACCGAGTAGAAGATGATATCGGAGACCCGCGATACGAGATGGCCATCTTTGAGGACTGATACGCCACTGAGGCCTAGTAACTCGTATGAGCATATTTGCCTCCCCCAACAATTCTTCATACCTTGTACGTCTGCTTTTAGATTCTCGAAGTTCTCCGGCCGGTCGCATACGTTGATGCTAACGCTCAATGGTGAACAAGCAAGTCGACGTGACAGGTAATCGTACGCACTGTGCCCAACCCGCGTTAGAGAATCTTTTGCAGTACATCCGGCCCATCTCTCCCATCCCTATTAAGCCGATGGACGGTTGTCTTTCTTGCGACGCGCTCGAAGAGACTTCATAGGCTGCCATTATAGAGAAGTGAGGAGGAAATGCTGGGGGAGAAGACGAAAGAAAAGGGCACAATCTACGGAGGGCGGATCGAGTCAGACGTGCTCGTCAGGTACTGTCTGGAAGCGTTTAGGCCAAGATGTCTCTGACCACTGATGGGCATAAATACAGATCATATTGGTTCATTCTATGGAAACAACGCATGGGGCGCAAATGGAGATAGTCTTTGCAGACACATCTAGAAGTGCAGCAAAGACGTATGCGAAGCGACTTGATCTGAATGCGACAACTATTATGACAGATGGAAGGTCCCCGCACCCTCTCTCATCGCTACCTTTAGCTTCCTCAACATTACCTCCTCCGACGAATACTCCGGTAGTTTAAGATAATTCACACAGGTCATGACACTCGGCAAATAATCATCTGCGATAAGCGGGGGCTCGTGGGGCTTTCGTACTACCGTCAAGGGGGGATTCAAACCACGGAATCCTGGTCCAGGGTCAGACTGGTGTGCACGGTGTAGAACTGGTGCTTACCCCCGATAGGCAGCTTCGGGCTCCCAGTTAGGAACTGCAATAGGTCACGACGACCCTGCAGATCGAGGTTGGCCATGATGTTGATGAGATACCTGATTGGGCGACTTTCCAAGGTGAAGCCGTGGTCAGCTTTGACCGCCACGTTAAGAGCTGGAATTATCATCAGTTTCTGATCACTCGAACTGGTAGATATGCGCACTATCGGCAGACCAGTCCTCGTGCGAGTTGCCAAACATCATAACGAGCTCCTCTGCAGTGAATGTCTGCAGATCCCTGACAGGGATCGAGGTGGAAAAGCCATCTTTGAATGCCTGCACTTGGCGGGCGACACCTTGACCGAGAAGAGTTTCTAGAAGTAGCTCCAAATACTCCTCAACGTTGTCCATGGTGACAGCAGTGCTCTGTCCAAGGTCCTTCAACTCCATGTCGTAGCCAGGGACAGTGAAGTCAAGAGCAAGATCGTCGAGAGCAGCATCGTTGATACGTAGGTCTAAGATGGCGTCTGATTTCTCATCCTCATCCTACAATATTGTGAGTTTTTCTCAGACAGCAGGGCCCGCCGGCACGTACCATAGTGTCATCAAGAGTGATAATAGCCTTGGCATCTGCAAACGCTTGTATCTGAGCAACAGACTTAGCAAGAACAGGATCAATGGCCTGTGTATCGATGTCAGTAACGAACGCAGTAGATAGGGCGTGAATGGCTTACTCGAAGAGTGTTCAGAATGAGAGGGACCTCTTCCCCTCGGATCATCTTCATGAACACGCGATTGAAATGAATGTCGATAATCCGGGAGTCCAACATGGCTTTGCCCACAAATTGACCTAGAACACGAAATAGATGCAGCCTGCTCTGGACCGCGTCGGGTTTCAGGCTTGTAGGGAAAGGAGCTGGGAAAAGTCCGTTCGGGTGATAGACATAAGCGCCATGTTGTTGTGAATCAGCATCTCTCCAAAGTCGTAGGTCACGACGGGCGAATTCCTTGAATGTCAGGGCGTAAAACTCTTGTGTTGGTCCTAGGCCAGTACCAACTTCGTCATAGAACTCGATCTCAAGGACAGAAGAAGACATAGAGAAGCCCATGTCCATGATCTTGATGGCGGTCTCCAGCAGGAGTTGTCTCGCCACTCGCAACTTCTGCCGCCTCAAGTGGCTCAGCTGACGACTGAGTTCGTTTCGTCTGGAGCCCTCCGACTCTCGCACATTCTGGTTCTGCCACCTCAGCAGGAGGCGAGCATAACCTAGTGATGTTGACTGAACAAAATGATATCGAGTAGCGAATGGGAAAAGGAAGGGAAAGTTCTGGGGAAGCTCAATTGCCCAATCTGGAAGACACGAACTACCAAAAATTACTCAGGTCAATCCCCTATGGCTTGTACAATGCGGAGCCAAGCTTACCTCGCAACAATCATGAGTTCTTCCATCTGTCTGGTGAGCTTTGCCGAAAGCTTGTTGTTTACGAAGGCCGACTCCGGAAGCACCTCGCCAGACCCAGTAGGCAACGCACGATCCGCCCATTCATCATTCAGCTTGTGCAAAACGCGCAAAAGCAGCACGATAGAGGAGTGGGTAGCTTCCCGAGGAATGCAAGACAGCTGAGGAGATCCACCCAGACGAGATGAGCCCTCAGAAGTTCCTATACGACGGAGTCAACACCCGTCCGCCATACAAAACCTTCAACACACCTTCTAGTATTGGTCCAGGAACCTTCTTGAACTTGAGAGTATGGGACATAGACCAGAATATCCCCGGTGCAACATTTAAAGAGCTGCCTGCTTTCTGTATCTGCGCCTTATACAACATACCGAAAAGAGTCGCGTCCATCGGACAGGCTTGGCCATCTAACGTGAATTCCAAATGCCAGTCTGTTGGGGGAGCCTTCAACACTGCAGCATATGACGAAGGTCGGAAAGGTGACGGAGGTACCCGTGCGTGTGTGTTCATACTTGGGGTCGCTACCCTAGTACCTCCAGGAGTCTCTGCAACAATCCCGGTCCCATCAGGAGTGACTCGGAGATCAACTGTTGTCTCTGCTGGTGTATTGTCTTCATCTTCATCCTCGCCGATGATGTCATCGTCGATAAAAACTCCCGGGTTACTGGAATCGTCCTCCAGTTCATTCTCTACGGGTGTTTTCGGCTCTGGCTCTGGTACAGAAGGGGCAGACGTAGGAATTGCAGCTTGCGGAACGGGTGCTTGGATAGCACTGCCTAGACCGCCTTCGCCACTCAACCGTAAACTTCGCCGTGTTCCAGCTGACCGATTCCTTGGGGGAGCGGAAGATGTAGGCCGTGATGAACTGGCCGCAGCATTTGATGGACCTTCGCCGACATCACCTCTGCTGGCCGGAGAGGGTTGGGCAGCGGGGGTCCCAAATGCGCTCATGGCGTGAGACATTCGAGGGGGAGTTGTCTTCAAGATTCTTTCGTGAAGATAAGATTCCAAGGCTCGGAATGTTAAGATTGCGTGTGATTGAGTTCCAAAAGACAGGAAGTGACGCGGGATATCACTTGCCTCTTCAGCCACGAGGCGTAGACGAACTTGACGTGCCAGCATGACAGAGGCGCCGCGCTTCGGATCATCTGAACTAGATATAGTGACAACCTCAAACTTCTCCATTCTCGTTAATAATTCTTGAAGTCTTTTCACCAGGATTGCAAACGGTGTACTGGCAGGATAATGCACAAGCGGCATAGA
The DNA here is from genome assembly GCF_000292625.1 of Dacryopinax primogenitus. NCBI lineage: Eukaryota > Fungi > Basidiomycota > Dacrymycetes > Dacrymycetales > Dacrymycetaceae > Dacryopinax > Dacryopinax primogenitus. The sequence goes on from NW_024467202.1 coordinate 28,063, forward strand.
GAAGACTTCTAAGAACAGAGCCTGTCGGCGGGATGCAGGAACTACAAGTCATAAGAATTGGCTGAGTACGTAGCTAGAGGCTCAGATATCCGGAGGCTCACCTGCTACGTCAGAGCGAGATATGAATTCAAGAAGAGCCTGCACAAAATCGGTCTTCATGAGCTCAAAGCTGGACACTGATTCGTCGGGCGGGAAAAAAGCAGCAATGCCTTTCAATGTCTTCTTGATTGAGGATTCGGTGGTGTCCGAGAGGCGTAAAGAATCAACCAATTTCTTCAGCTGCGTCGTGGTGACACTTCCTTCATCGTCCTTCATGTTGATGAGATCTTTGGCACGAATAGTTCTTGCTCTAAGGGTCACCACATCCTGTGGATCCGGAACGTGAGAGTGATGTCGTTTGCTACTCGGCACGGGAGGAGGAAGAGGAAGATCTGATCCATCAGCAGGAATTGGGGGAACGGCGTCAGCAGATGATTCCTTCTCTTTCTTCGGAGCCGGCTTCTTTAGCTCCCGATCTGCGAGAAACTCAAGACTATCCAAAACACCCTCGCGACGGAAGGATGGTTTATAGACGTCTGGTAACTTGGTCAACAAGAGTTCGATGAGCATTTCTGCAGAGACCACCAAGTTCGTTTGATCGTTGGACGAAATTATGGAGCCGATGAAGCTGGCCACTGGGACATACTGTACGCGTACAATAAGCGACATTTGAGACGTAATCACAGGTCAACGTACCCGAAGGATGTTATTCAGCTCATCCCCACTGAGAAAGGCGATTGCTTTGAGAATACTGGCCATCGCTTTATTACGGAGGCTCATAGCCACGCTCGCGGCGTATACGTCGACTAGGATCGGGAGGATGAGGCGCATAAAACGCATCACAACGTGTTCATGTTCTCGCAAGATATCGGTCCGGCTCGGTGGTGCATCAGGATCTTCTTTGATAGAAGGCGTTGCAGATCGCGGGGGGATATCTTCTTCAACCGGCAGACTGAAGAAGCTATCGTCTTGGGGGTCAAGAGACGGAGATGCTGAGCCACTCTGTCCTTGAGCTTTAGCAGCACGGGCGGCGGCGCGCTCTGACTTCCGCTTCGCCTTGAGCGTCTTGTTTAGCGCCTTCTCTGTATATTGCTTTGCGTCGAAGATGCCCTCCTTTGGAAGGGGGGGCATTAGCTCACAGATGAGTGCAAGACTCTCCTCTATCTGCTCTCTCGGCTTGTGGGCTAGATTCTCCATTACTGCCATATCTGCCAAACCACCACCAAGGCCCTGCCCTCCTTCCCCTTGGCCTTGTTCCTCGCCGTTTTCGTACGCAGGGGGGAGAACACCAGTAAGAATCTGGTATAACGTTTCCGTGATTCCGCCATCCAATAATGTGATCGTCACTTTGGGACTGGTCTTAGCTGAAATCGCGAGGGACCGCAGCATCTGAGCATAAGATGTTGCTGAAACCAGTGGAGAACCGCCCGAAGGATGAAGAACGGTGTTGATTGCCCCGACGAGATCGCCATCGACGATGCTTTCTAGCAGGTCCGGTCGGTTTCGGTAGGAATCGAGGATCCTGGTGACGCAGAGGCAAGCTGACTCCAGTAGACGTTGATCGGAATACGAAAGCACATTCCTGATTATTGGGAAGACTTCTTTGACCATGGGCGCGTTCTCCGGAGAAAGACCACGACAGCAGTTGGCGGCGGCTGAAAGGGCGGTGCGTTGAACATTTGTGGAGAAGAAATCGAGATAGGTCAACAACGCAGAAAGACCGCCATTTCGGGCAACAGCGGAAGGAAATTCCTGAGAAATCTTCTCAAGAGTCTAACAAGATGCATTATTTTCAGAGGCCGAATGTGAGAATGGAGCATGCTCACGGTCAACGTCTGTTCTGCAAGATCAATGTACTCAATCTGTACCAGCTTGCTGGTCAAAACTGGTACAGCGCCATGGTAAACGACAGTGTGGGCACAACCAGGAAGTGCTTCGAGCAGATTTGCTAGACACCGGCATGCCAGTACCTGGGCCTCTATATCAAGGCCGTTCATCAAACTGCCGCCGGTGCTGAGTGCCATCGCGGCGCGCAACTGAGCATCCTCATCTTCGAAGTCACCAAAACCGAACGCATCTCTACCGCCTCCACTGACAGCAGAACCACCACCAACACCCTGATGCGCTGAACCACGCCCAAGACTAGCGTCATTGTCATTCTCCCCCGCTTTATGCTCGCCGCTGCCACCTTCCCCAGCGCCGTCCTCTTCATCCTCATCCTCAGGCATGCCAGTGCCCCCCATGATCTTCAGCAATTCAGTGATGAAACTCTCGACCGCGAAGTGGCCAGCAAGGGTTTCTTCCGTGCTCATGCTCAGGAGCTCACTCAGTTCCTGCAGCGCCATCAAACGCTGGGTGGGGTTGGCTTCCTGCTTGAGATTGTTGAGTATCCCCTTAAAACGGGGTGATAGGCCGAGCATGTATCCGGTGATGCTGTTATAGCTTCCACCGAAAAGTGCAGCAGCAGCATCTTCAAAAGCACTGAGCCTGGGTGGGGCCGCGGACGGTGCAGCAGGGGCGCTTGTGGCGGTATCAAGTAAGATATGCTTATTGCCTTCCTGGTCTTCGTCGGACTTCTCGGATTCGGAACCGCTTCCTTCGACTTCTTCGTTTCCATCTTCGCTGGTATGGATGGGGATATGTTCGTGCGCCTCTTCGTGCTCATCACCAGACGCAATACTGCTTGGGCCAGACGCCATCACCACATCGCCCTCCTCGTCCATTAGTTCCGATGCTGGCTCTATGTCAGCCTATTGCTGCACTGAGGATATATGCGTACCAGTCTCCTTAGCCGTTCCCTTCATGACAGCAGGTTCTTTACCTTTGGCCGAGGTCCTGAATCTGAGATTCAGACACGTGGATATGAGTCACAGGGTTGGCGCTTACTTCGCTTTCCGGGGCATAGCAGTGGATTCTTCCTTAGATTTCCTTCCCTGTGCGGTACTGGCGCGTGTGGATTCCGTGGTTGCTGGCGCGCTGCTGGTCGTTCGACGCCTTTTAGTGGTTGGACGTTCCTCCGCCTCGGACGAGCTTGATGGGGCCACGCGTTTCTTTCCCTTCGGGTCAACAGCGGGCTTGTTGATGACGATGCCGCTTGGAGCAGTAGATGTACGCTTGGATCTAGGCATAATAAAAAGATAATAGGAGGGTGAGTGACGGTTCATCAAATGCAGAAGGAATAAATAGGTGTTACGCCACGACACGCCAGTGCATTACACCGGCGAGTCAAAGCAGTTGGGAGAGGCCAAGAAGCTCACTCATGACGGATCACGCGAGAACGTGATCGATAATGTAAATCCTAAATAAACTACTTACCGTTTATTGGGTTTCGCTGGTTCTGGAGATGCAGCACGCTTCTTCCCTTTGTCCCTGACAACGGCGACGACGGACGATGAAGGCGATGACTCGCGAGGCGGGTGAGCTTGAAGCTGCTCAGCTGCCGCTGAGGCTCTCGTACGTCTACGACCAAGAGTTGCTCCTGTTGACGATTGACTAGATTGGGGAAGATCGAGAACGGGCGTGGAGTTTGCGGTTTCGGCGACCTTGACAGTATTCCGGACACGACCGGCGCGAGAGGAACGCCCAGAGTGTGTGACAGCTTGCAGCGTGGAGGTTGATGCAGATGCACGGGATAATTGATTTATGTTGTCGGTCTCGTTTGTGTCTTCGTTGTGGACAGAATCCATTAGAGTTGCACGGTGGACATAATTGAAAGAAAAAGAGAGAAAAGAGCATTCGATGGCTGGGAGATGGCCATCTACTGTGAAGTGATCGCCCTCGTACCGCACCCGCATGTAATGATCCCGCCCGACCACCCCCGGAAGCATCAGGGGGTTCCTTGCTCCAAGCCTCACTTCTGCCTCACCACCACTGCCTGGCAAGTCGAAATCCAACGAGCTTTCCATATCACAGACTCAATACTGCTTATATCGTGTAGCTTCGGTGAAGGAATCAGTGAAACCTTGCTTCTATACAGATCTTCTTATATGGTGACCCTTTGCGGTGCAACCCGAGGCTCGCGCTGGCCAACCTGGCCGACAGCCCTATGAGTACCGTGGATCCCAGTAACCATGCTCCGGATCATACTTGTGCAACGTTCTGGATCAAAGAGGAATTTTCTAACCCAGAGGTTGCTTCGGTCGCCGCCAGAACTGAGCGCGTACTGGGCGCCTTCTAGCGCTCACGATACAATTATTTCTGGCGACGCTATCTGCTCGCACCTGCTGGTGTCTCTGCATGCTGTATGGCCGCCATTGGAAGCTGCCTGTTTGGAGGTTCTGTCGGAAGAAGCGTGAAAAGGCAGCGCTCAGAAGCATCACATTCCACCATCGTCTCAGTGCAGTAGATGCGGCGCACGCACGCCAACTAGTTGCTTCTGATATACAAATCCGAGCCCCGGATTTCGCTTGCATTGTACGGCAGTGCTGGTTGTGATGTCTTCTTCGAAGGATACTCTGCGCGGCATTGTTGAATGTGCGTCGGGTCCCGAGGCGGACCGATCAACATTCAAAGTCAACTGGGGCAGGATCACGCGTCCCCAAGAACGGCTCACTCTATTGTTCTGTTATCAAGGGTGCCAGAGAACGTGGTCTCTCAAGATTTACAATAGTCTTCTGTTGCGCTGTGTGGACGGTGGAGGCGATTCCCCACAGATTGCTTACGCAGCATGGCATATCATATTGGACATAATACATATGTGGAAGTACAGGCATCGACGACTTCGCTTGAGCCGCTCCCTGACAGCATGGTGAAGGACATAAAAACAAGGGAAGTGTGTTGAGGCTACACATCAGCTGGAGTCAGAATTCTTGGACCACAACTTTGTCTGTGTGCTATGATGCACGTTCAAACTTGCACTAGCCTTCGGAGGGCGTCTCAGTTCGGCCAGTGGCATCCGAAGATGGCTGCGTCTGGCCTTCTTTACGCCTTTCGTCGATGCCGGTGAGTAGGCATCTCTAAACAAGGACCACTTGTGGTCAGAGCAGAACTGACTCCCTTGACAGGACAGCGCACAATTGCTTTCCCTTCTCTGTAAGACGCCCTCTCGCAGCGCAGACAGGCTTCTGTTGCATTATTACGACTGGCTTTTGACATTGTCGTAATGGGAGTAGTGGTAGTGGTTGGTGGGGAGAACGGTAGGGAAAAGAAGGCGCTAAAGAAGGGAGATGGTAGGCGGTGTGAGGCGAACTCTGGCTAGTAAGCCTTCCCAGGGCTGTGGCTTTATACCCTCACAGTCTATTACAGGTGCCTAGGACAAGACCATTTGGCGAAGTCAGTTCCATGTGCCGCCAGCCTGAAAGAAGCAAAAATCCGAGAACGTGCTTTCCCGGCAAGTCAATCAAGGTGTTACAATGCCGTCTACTGATTGAAGAATTATCGCGCGAGCATTTGTGCCCCTACTCTACTGGTCTAGTCAAATAATCACGAAAGGAGGATAATGATACCTTGCCGGCCACTGTAATGCGTGAGGGTCGGCGACCCAGCACCAGTGAGTCGACTTGCCAAAGCCAGGAATGCGCAGAATGCTCCGGGATGAATTGGGATCCCGGTTTCGACGACTTATATGATGCTTCATATTCTCTCTACCACGCGGCATTGGAAGGGCCTCATGTCGCATTGCTTCCAATCTCACCGTATTATTTGATAAGCTCCCCTCCCGTCATCCGGAATATCGTGTTGTGTGCTGATTTGAGTCGATTACTGAACACTCAGACAAGGCCCAAAGCCTGTCAACTTGCAAAAATAGAAATTCAGGTGCTCTCACTAATACTAGTGGGTCATTCATACCTCTTGTCAGGGTTAGAGGAAGAAGAATGGATGTTGTCTACGGTCCGTCGAGCTGTGCCAACAGTGGCATCCCACACACATCAGCGGGCTGGGAAACCCCATCTGAAGTATCATTGCGGAGGCATGGAGAGAGACGTATTTGCAGGGTTCCTTTCTTCCTGCTGTACCTGGGAACAGTGCAGCTGAAGCAGTCAAGTAAAGCGCTCGCCGAGGGCCGCCGACATGTGCTTCTTTTCCGCACGGGTTCATGTACAGCGAATCACATCCAGCGAATCGCCTGCCGGCTCGCGACAGCTTGCGTGGACGTTATGCTGGTCTTTCTTATCAAAAACTATTATCCCCTTCTTTTCTTCGACCCATCCGATATTGAGGTCAAGTGTGTTTAGGTGGTGCGTCTACAGGAATGCATTTTTCTATGCATGCACAAAATACAGTGTAAACTCCAAATATGGCAGGTGGTGGAGAGAATTCAGAATATCAAGGTTGGTTTGACAAAGAACTCGACCGGTGCAACAGCGATCGGTTTATTTCAAAATATTTGGATGGGCTTTAGTGGGTTCCCCCCAGGATTATGAAAGAATGGGAGATCCCGTTGGCTGCCTCTCTTGTCCAGAGTGACACTAAACTGCATGCTTGCACATGTTCAACGCTCGGCAGCGCGGCAGCGCTACAATCGACAACCTCACCCAGACCGCTAGTGCATAGTTTTAAGTCTCGTTTAAGGGTATATACAGCCTTTTCCTTGGATTCCTCGTGCCACACTCAGTAGCCGTGGGCGGCACCTAAGGGCGCTTGGTCCCATAGTAACTGTGATGTGGAGTTTCCAACATCCTGATGTGATCCGAATGATTCCCAATATCCTCGGCATTCGATCTGCTTCAGACAGCAATCGCCAAGAGGTTTCCCATATCTCCGACACATAAATGGTGGGACCGATATTGGGACTTTGAGACATGTAAAGGTGCGGTACGCAATATGTTGTAGTACATACAACATACGTGAAAACTGTAGAGTTTCGTACGTGCTTGAAAATACGCAAATTTGCGATATATGAGTGGACTTTGATGTGCATGACATATGTCCACATTTTGTTCTTGGTGTTATGGCAAGGAGCACAGAATTGTATAAAAAGCTGTACGGCCATTGTCGCTTCCGCAGACTGTATCAGCCCCAAAAAGACCTTGAGCTTTTATTAGTCAGCCTCCACTTCCATTCATCTGGCGGAAAATTCCGCCGACACAAATCAGGGACGTCAACGCCGGCTTCCTTCAGCCCGCTATGTTTTCCCCCAATATCCTCGGACGCTCATCTCTGGGCCATCTTCTTCACCGTGGAATTCATGCAGCGCTGGCGTGTACACTCAGTGGAAATGAGGGCTTACTGCATATCTCCATAAGCGTCTCCTCTTGAACCTCTACGAACGACAACTACTATGGATTCGCAAATGACTCTTAGCAATGGGAGTGCTGGGGGAACTCACGAAAAGACACGGCCATCTGGCGAGGGATCTTTGGAGCTTCCAACACCATCCTCTATCGAGGCTGTAGTCCAGGGGCAGGAAAAACCTGCCGATCGCGCATCCGCACCGACGTTGCCACACCATACGTACCCGGAAGGTGGCCTGCGGGGCTGGCTCACAGGTGGGGATAGCGAATCATATAATATCTCCTGATTTGACACTGACTACTTTGGTATAGTCGCCGGTGCTTGGCTCTGCCTTGTCTGTACATTTGGTTACACCAATGCCTACGGCGTGTATCAGTCGTATTACGTGCAGACGATGCTTCCGTCCTCCTCAACGTCCGCAATCTCATGGATCGGCTCCCTTCAACTCTTTTTTCTCTTCGCTATGGGATTGCCAACGGGGAGATTGTTTGACGCCGGATACTTCAGGCATTTGATGATAGGTGGGATGGTGATCATGGTCGGAAGTTTGTTTGCGCAAAGCGCTGCGCAACACGACCAATACTATCAGGTGTGCATCTACCTACCTTGCCACCACCAGGCACCCAACATGATGTTGGTATAGGTCTTTCTCAGCCAAGCAGTCGGGCAAGGAATTGGCGGTGGGATGCTATACCTCCCGGCCATCAGTATCATATCCCACTACTTCCAGAAACGACGCGCTCTAGCGATTGGAGTTGTTCAGTCTGGCTCCTCCACCGGAGGAATTGTCTTCCCCAGTCAGCCTTCCTAAGTCCTCCCAATGGCTTATCTCTGATCCGTGGCCCAGTTTTGCTGAGTAATTTGTTTGTTGAAGTTGGATACGTTTGGGCGGTCCGTATCACGGGTTTCATTATGCTAGGGCTGTTGTTGGCCGCCAACCTGCTGGCTTCTCCACGCTTAGCTCCGAAGAAGGATCATCCGAAGCCTGATTTACGCCGCTTCTTCACCGATCCTCCGTACATCACCGCAGTACTGGGAATGGTCCTTGTCTGGTGGGGTCTTTGTATGTCCACCTTTGGCCCATGTTCCTTGCCAATTCTTACCCAAGAGACAGTCTACCCTTGTACGCTTTTATTCCTTCTGGTGACTTTCAGGCTCTGGATATGTGCTAGTCTTCTACATTCAACTGTTTGCTTCCAGTCACGGCTTATCAGACAACTATGCATTCTATACCGTGTGTCACATATCAGTTGCCGTCAGCGGCTCTCCTGATTAAGCGCCTGCAGATTGCCATTATCAACGCAGCTTCAATGATAGGGAGGTAAGCTACGTGTTTTTGGGTTTCTGCCTCCGCCATTGAAATTGTCCATGTAGAACCTTGCCAAACGTCTTCGCGGACAAGACCGGTATAATGCCTTTGCTTGTTCCGTCAACTGCGGTATCGGCCATCTTATTGTTGATTCTGATTGCGTGCACCAATATGGCAGGAGTCACAGTCTTCTGTGTGTTGTGAGCTGTCGTGCCGTGAGGACTTGTGACAAATGACTGACGCTGCTCATCAGATTCGGTCTGTTTTCCGGAGCCTGTACGTTCACCGGTGTATTATCAACCTTTCACTTACACATTTGGCGTTAGTTATCAGTCTTATGGCGCCCATGTTTGCCATCATGTCAGACCACGTCTTTGAGATCGGCATTCGGTTCGGATTTTCCATTTTCATTATGGCATTTGCTGGTCTCACAGGAACACCAATCACGGGAGCACTAGTGGGCAATAGTCCACCGTACATCTGGTACAGGCCATGCGTGTTTGCCGGCGTAAGTCTGTTTTCCCATGTGTCTCCAGTGTAACTGAACATTCCACGAGGTATGCATGCTGGGAGGGACGGGGCTTCTTACCTTCTCATGGTTGGCACTCGGACGGAAGCAGGGACATCTGATGGTGTGATGCATCGTAAAGGTGTTGACATAATAGAAAATGATATATTTCTCCATTTTGCACCCTTTAACATGCAGAGCGGCTGTGTCTCAACCCAAGGAGAAGCATCAGAGCAACAAAACACATGTTTCCCTGGCGTGAGAATTGCGAAGCCATCGACAGGGCGATTGAGTTGCGGCAAGTAAGCCAGTTTGGACGGGATCAAGATATGTTCGGGACAGGAACAATATTTGCCGTGAGCGCTTATAGTGTGAAGCGAGCTCGCTTACGGGATACCGGAATTATTAGGCGGGTTGGTTCGCATAACATACTGAATCCGGGGCGGAGAGTATCATTTTCACACCCTGCCTCTAGAGACGACGCCGAAATGCAAATATAGAGAAAGTGCTGCCATATGATTTCAAAGATCATCGTGATAAAGGGGCTAATGTGGCATGCGCTGTCGTAGGAACAGAATATGCGGAGACTTGACGCCTTTGGCCTTTCGGTTGTTCCTGTCATTACAGCTGCCGGACGGACGCAATGTGTCGACATCTAGTCAGGTAACATCTGACCATCTTGCAATTCATACGCAACCACAATGTTTAACTACGGATAAAGTGGTCTCCCCTGCTTGATTCCCCTATCCTCCATACTCCTCCTTGTTAGGTTTGCGTCTAAAGTCACATAAGCCGGGTTTTTTGATGGCAGAAATTCGGCAACATACTGTGGCCATCACCAACCCCCTGGCTACACCCAAAGGACTAATTGCCGCTATTGCCGCTTTTATTCCTCCCATCTTTGCCCCAAACACATCCAACCTATCGCCGTGCATCCATCAGCATGAATGGCTAGTATTACAGACTCAGTGATGAAGGCGCACCCCAGCGGTCTCGCAAGCTTTGCAAGTGCCTGGAGTGCTTCCCGCCTCACACTTCTTCTTCCTATGTTTCACGTTAGAGCGCATCCTGCATGTTGGGAAGAAACCAACGATTTGCGGCACTTCTCGCAAGCCATAGACGCGTGACCGCCGTGTTGAGTGTAATCAATTGCATCAGCCATTGTTATGTCGTCGACAGAACAGGGTATGTTATATGCAGGAATACTTGTTCGGTTGAGGAGGCGATTTGAGTTCGGTTTCCTGAGGTACAACGCTGCATGACAGAGGGCATTTATACCGGGCTGACGAATGAGTGAGCTAGAGGAAGTGATGCACTTCTATTGTTGCGATGATGGTCACGCACTCGATTATCCGTGCGGCAATGATACGCCCACCATTTCCGTGGGATGGCATGAGCATCGTCTCATTATCCAATACGTCCAATCTCGGGAGAGCAGGCGAACCAATGTCCACCCAGAGGGCTCGCTAAGGCTGGTCAGTGATGAAGAGAGTCATGGAATAGTCATCCAGATAGATCGGCCAATGTTCTTCGGAACCTACAGCCTCCGGAAAGACAAACGCGTTGTTGTTATTCGCTTGCATTTGGTGTGTTTGTGATCAGCAGTTGATGTCGATGTTTCGGGTCAAGTTCCAGGTCTCGGTGGGAACGAAACCCCTGTCTAATCCTCCGAGCAACCAAGAATGGCAGGGTATCCCGTCGCCAACATCCGCCTGCTAAGCAACAGCATTTCCGACATGGCGTATAGGAGCCATGGAGCCGATTCTCATTCCAGCATAGTGGACATCAGGGCATGCGTGGCCTGAGTCTCACAGAAGTCCCAGCGGGATCAGGAGCACATGTATTCGGATCGGAAGTGCTTCTGACCCGCCGACCATTGTCACCCAAGAATTCCAATGGTCTCTCCAGGTCCCATTAACCGTCTATGTCAAGTATCCATAGATCAACGCGTCCGGAAACCTTGATAGGCGTCGCATAGCGAAGCGTGCGCCCGCCTCTGCCGACGTGCAAAGCTCCTGCCGAAAGATCGACCGTGAAATGTATGACAAGATTGCATTACTGTTACCCCGCGCAGGTCCATACTCGTATCATCTCATTGCGTCCATTTACGTTCATAATGGGAAGTGATACACCTGGGAGGTGAGCGCATCATCAACGGCATCAGATATTGGCGTTACACCAAGATACGCAGCAATACGTTTTGCCAGCCATACGAGCACAGATAGCAGCCCAATCTCGTCAGTTGATGAAATATTCTCCAGCAGTCAGCCAGGGTAGAGAGGCAAAGGGGCACGTCCTGTTGCAGAGGGGCTGGTACACAGAGCAGCGCCGAACCGCGCGGATGCAAACAACTTTTGGTGATTTTGGATCATTGCAAAACGTCAAGACGCGGTATGCATTATGCCCGCGTAATTGCTAGGATTAATGCTGATGAGCTTGACGTTTGACTACTCCCCAACATCGGTGCCGAAGGTTTGTTTGCTGGCACAATTCCGTCTCGCCACACGCGGCGGGTGATCGATCGGCTGGTGCTGGCGGCTCGCTTAGGCTAGTTGGACGGCGTTAGCTACCTGCCGGCAGCGAGGCTGGATGTAGACGACGAGTCACGGCTGCTGTTGCATACTCTGGTACTACCCTGATTCTTTGATCCAGCGTGAAATCCAGAAATCGCCATATAGCAAGCGTTCTTCGTGGACGAAGCCCTTTGAATTCGAGGTACCCATGTCTGGAATTTGCGAACGTTACGATTCTCACCTTCCGCTGTGAATTCCCTTGCCCTGATTCGGTACCGGTGCTGGCCCAAGCATTTTCGTTGCGTCAAGTACCAACAACGCGCAATTCTGGCCTCTATCGTTAATATCTCATTCGCCGCGCGGAAATGAGGTGGAAATGCCTCAATCGTCCCACTCGCTTTCCAAGCTATAAGTTATCAAATAGTGAAATCGTTCACAAGACTTGATGAATACGGAGTGACGCAGCTAAAGAGGGCTGAGCGCGCTAGCCGCTGGTGGACCACTGCTATTTGAATCTGGCTATGGACAGACACTCAGTCACCGCTTGACATAGTTCGCTGTGCGCTCGATTCATTCGGGGACAGTTTAAAGCCTTCCGACAGCTGAGTGCACGCTTGGTTGCTTTAGGAACCTATCGGTTGGCAAATCAATGTTTCGCCGCTTCGTAGGGATTCCTGGCTCTTGTCTGTGCGAGTGTAACAAGATAAGAAACTTGGCACGATCTAGAAGGAGTTAGAGAGAGGATATGTATGCTGAAGGCACGCCTTAGCATGATGCGTCACAGGCAAGGTCTGAACTCCGTCTAGACCAATCCATGAGTAGGAGAAAAGCGAGAGCTGTTTCGTACGCAGGGTCCCCGCCATGCTAGTCGGACAAGAAACGAATGGAGAGCAGCAACGTATTGAGAGGAAGAGAAGTTGGACATAACTCAGGCGTCTTACGGTGCGCATCAGACTGGTCACATTTACGCAAACCTAGCCTTTTTTCCGAACCTATCTACATTTCACCACCGAGCGTCACTTATTCGCTGAGAAAATTTAAGCATACACATACACCGATGAAGGTTTGGAGCACGCACCTGCCATTTTTTGGGTGATGGGGCTGAACCGAACGACCCGAATGTCGGCCGCATCTCCGTCTTTCATCGCACCCTGTTGACCGAGATCAATCCTGCTCGAAAGGGTTCGGATTTTCCTCTACAGTCGAGTCCGCATTCGCCGCGGTTGGTGTTCCGTAAAACGGGTCGTCTACATGGGCAGAGGCGGTGATGTCTGCACCTGAGTCCGCAGCAGAGTTACTGGAAGAAGGATCGACGGATATGGTGGCACGTGTGGCTTTATTGCTTCGACCATCTCTGCCTGGGATATACCCGCATTCTTGCTGGGTGAAGACTTAAATACAACAGTTGGAAGCAGCAGCACGATACATACGTTTCGCCTGGCGCAGCGGTCACACTGGGGTATCTCTCCGGAGCACTTCACGTGCCTGAGGGAGAGTTAGGAGACTTGGTGAACACAGCATGGTCAATGACTTACGCTCTTTGACAGGCGAAGCATGCCTTCGTTACACGCTTAATAGGCTGTCTGCCACGTCGGAGGTTAGAAATTGCGCGGCGAGCAACAGTCGACATGTTGATATTAGGCTCTGTGCGACAGGAGATTGGTGAGTTATGGAGGGTGGACTAGAACTGGCATGCTTTTATAGTCAGTGGATCCCGGGATATAGTGGGAAGAAGGCGCCTGAGCTGCTTGGAGCTCAGTGTCAAAAGTCTCGTCCCAGCTGAGATTCTTGACCGTTCTGCCCTTCGCTGCGAAGTGTGAAAGCAGACGCTGAAAAATCGTTTCTCGCGAGGGCTAGCCCCTTCCTTTCCCGGGAGGTACGCTTCGCCAGCACACAAATCGGTGATTGCTAGCCATTGGATTGGAATCTCGATATGGATTGCATGTCGAGATTTCTGGCAGGAAAAAGAAGACAAAATGCGAGTGGAGGCCGTTCGGAGGCCGGGATTGGTGCACAATAGGTGCACAATAGGTGCCCTAAAATCTGTCGATCGTTTGTCAAGGTCGTCAATAGTGAAGGCATCTGGAATAAAGGCGTTGCAGGGCGTTGTTGCCTGCCCGCTATTCGGCGCTATAAGTCATGTAAAGAGACGCACTGGCATGCGTCATGAAGCCAAGAAGTGAAATAGAGTTTGAGCGAAGCTGCCAACATGGTGCCGCCCAAGAAACGTCGTCAAGAAAACTCGTACATATTCATGAGTTGCTACGTTCGGGTGGCAAGAACACGCAGCAGAGTGTTGATCGAGCGCCTCTCTTTTTCGCATTGATTTGCTTCCGTGGGGACCAACGTTTCGACATATAGAAATTCCAAATAAGGGTCGGAGATCACCGACGGCCAGCCCCATTCAATCGTTCTTCCACACAGCTTTCCCAACGTCCGTGGACATGGGGCCGCTTGAATGACAGTTCCGCTGCTGAGGACGGCTTCTGGGCTGGATTCGATCACAAAATTTCCACTTGTTTACCCCCCTGAGCAACGGGATATCTATGTAATTGCACAGGTCCGCAAGAAGACATATAGAACGACAGTCATAAAAGAAGAAAATCAGACTGATAACCAGGTATCAACCGTCCACCTAGTTCTTCTTCGCTGCCTCCCTCGCGGCCTTGATGAGAGGCGCGAGGGTTCTCAATGGTTCGGCGCGTTTGAAGAACCCATGCTGCCGCCGCACAATCAGTATTTTATTTCACGTGCACGGGATCAAAGAAGCCGTACCTGCAGGAGGGTCGGCGCATCTGGTCGGCGATCGACGTCCACGTCCAGACACCGCGCCATGAAGTCTTTGAACGTGTTGGACATTGCTTCTGGATGCTGGAGCGTGGGCGTGCCGTTTGTCGCGATCAGGTACAGCGCCTTGAGCGGGTTCTGATTCAGATACGGCGGCTCGCCGTCGACCATTTCTGTGCGCGTGTTAGCTAGGAACAAGGGTAGGCAGGAGGCGACTTGCCGATGGCCATGATTCCCAAGGACCAGATGTCAACTTTGGGCCCATATTCCTTCCGGGTCACGACTTCTGGAGCCATCCAGTACGGTGTGCCGACCATAGTGGTGCGCTTCGCGTGTCCATCAGAGATCTGCGCACAGAAGCCGAAGTCGGCTGGGAAAGAGAAAACACAAATTCAGCAATCCACCCTTCGGCAAGAGGAGTCACGTACTCAGTTTGATATCGCCCATCAGACTCAGAAGAACATTGTCGCTCTTGATATCCCTGTGAATGACGCCGTGGGAATGGAGATGCCTCAGGCCCTCGCACACCTCTCGACTGACAGCGGCGATCTGCCCCTCTGTCATGATATTGGCCGTGACGACGTCTGTCAAGCTGCCACCCTCCATATACTCCATCACTACCCACAAATCGCCCTTATGCAAGAACGAGTCGATGAAGTTGACGATATTCGGATGCCTACTGGAGCGCATAACGAGGATCTCGTTAATGATCAGGTCCTTCTTAGGTTGCTTCTCCAGGTTCATCTGCTTAATTGCCACGAGCAAGTTTGTCCCCACTTGGTAGGCGGTGTATACCCCCCCACTCGCGCCCTGGCCGATCTTGACAAGGTTGCGGTAGAGCTTTGTCGGGTCTGCGTCGGTACAGATCGCACGCAGACGCGCTTCGACCTCCTTATCGTCTGCTGTCCTGGTGGGCTTCTTCGGCTGCCTAGGACGAGCAGTGGGACCAGGGGTGTTCGAGGTACCAGGCACCTTGTGCAGCGCTGCGGCAGCCGCACTGCCCGGAGGGGGAGGAGCAGGGCGGGAAGCGTTCGGCAGACCATGGGGCGATGGCCCAGGCGGAGGACGGGGTGCAGGTCTGTGCGGGCCCCCGGGTACCATATGCGGGAGCGTTGCGTGCGGCTGGATTGGCTGGTGCTGATGCGCGGGAGGTATATGCGTCGGACTATGATGGGTTGTCGATAGGGTCCGATCGAGCGACGGGGGAAGAGGCTGGGAAGAAGGGGGGATCTTGTTGTTATATGGCGGGGAATGGGGGTCGCGTGCCTGAGGCTGGGCAGGCGTCGCGGGCGTAGGAATGGGGGGAGACACAAAAGAGGGCATCGCGCTGATCGGGGCTCCGCTGCCTGTTCCAGGCCGGGAACCAGCGAGACGCGAAGCAGAGCTTTTCTTCCTTACGAGAGACGGCGCCCGTGCGGGCTTCTCGTTTTCTCCTGGTGGAGGGGGAGGGGAGACCTGTGCCTGCTGGAGGGACATCATCCCCTGCGCGAAGGGTGGTTGGACGGGTGAAGCCCCCGAGGGCGGGGTACGGGAGCCCGTTCCCCCAGTACCAGCCCAGTCTTCCTCGCCGTCCTCTTCCGGCCCGCGGCCGTTGTCGACGATCTTCATCCACGGCTCGTCGGGCTTCCGCTGGCTCTCTTGGTAGAACTGGACAATGTCCATCACCGCTTGGGGGTTGGCTTCCTGCTCGTGCTTGCTGATGCCAGATTCTTGCAAGAGCATCTGCCATTCCTTTGGCAGGCCAATGAATTCTCCTGTGGAGGAGTTGAACCCTACATGCGTGAGATGCACCGGATCGTAGGGCGCGGAGATACCCGGTCGCTGATTGTTCGACATGAGCCCTGCAGAGAGAAAACACGCATATATGAGTTTCCTTCTTTCATGGCCACACGGAAAACACTGTACCATTCCAGAAAATACCGAGCATGCCCTTCTTGCTCTTCCCAAGGGTATTACTTCGCTGTCGTCCAAAAATAGGTTTCTTCTCTCCCTCTTCTTTCTGCGCTTCTCCGCTTACTAGGGTATAGTCGTCTTCTGCGCTGCCCACCATGGGACTTACCGGAAGGGAAATTGCACCAGGAGAGATGTCGCTCGGTGAGCCAGAGACGGAGGGAGAAGGGAGGGGGATGCTCAACTGCGGACTGGCAAGCATCTGCGATGACGGGAGGGGTGCAGACATAGGTACGGGTACAGACGGGTCCTCCAGTAGGTTGACAGTGTTCTGCCTGCTTGGCCTAGGCGGGGGTGGGCGTCCCGCATATGGGTTGGGCGTCGCCTGGAAAGAGGACAAGGCCCCTGCGGTAAGAGGAGTGGGGGTGATTGAGGGAGAAGGGAGGAGACCGCTGTTCGACATTTGTACTTGGGAAGACGAAACAACGCTGATAGCAGACATGGGCGACGCGCCGAACGCGTCCATCTTGTTCGAAGGCGGTGGTGGTGGAGGAGGCCGGGATGCCGTCAGAGGTGCCGGGTTGGATATGGTAGGAGCTGTAGATTCTCGCTGCCGCCCTGGATAACCGTTTCCGTACTGCTGTGACTGGGAGGGCATTCTTGAGATTCGCGGTTGTTGCTCCCCGTTCGCGTTCGCTGGAGGGGTGCCAGAGGGCGCGTCGGGAGGGAACGAACCAGGGGCTGGGCGGGTCTTTGTCAGCCGTTTGCTGTTAGACGGTTGGAGCTGCGAATCGCGTTCCCTGTCCCTGTCCCTGTCCCGCTCGCGTTCGCGGGGTGACAGCGGGGAGAGAGGGCTGCCATAGTAGTTCGAGTGCTCGCGTTCCCGTCCTCCAGCACTGGAAACACGTCGCATCCCAAACTCTCTCTCCCTCTCCCTTTCTCTCTCACGTCCCGTCGCACTCAGATCTCCATCAGGATAGTCCTCGCTGGAGAAGACCAGTGCTTCAAGGCTCTTTGAGTTTGGGTCCAGCCGATGGTACTCGATCGTCGTCGCGGTTGTGAGTGTGGAGCTCCGGCGGTCGTAGTCTCCATAAGGCGATTCACCGTAATTGCGTGAACTGTTTACACGCCTGATGTGAGGAGGGGAGGCTGAAGTCATCTATGCGGCCTCGTTGCCTACTCTTGAGTATATAGATTGTGCTGGCGGTAGTGAAGAGCACGTTGGTGAATAACCGTTGGTATAAAGTGAAGGTTGCTGAATGAGCAAGGAGTGGCGCTGACAGTTGCTAGAAAGGGGAATTGGGCAGCGCCTAGCGTGTGTACAGGGGTAGAGAGGGGTTAAAGCTGAGGTGAGAAGATGATGGCAAGGGGGCGACGGGTGTGTGTGTCCCTCCCTTTCTCCTTGAGTGTGAACGGGGGCAGAACACGAAAATGGCACTCTGCGAACGCGGCAACGCGCCAGGAGGAACACTTAAGGGTATCGGGGGGAGTCGGTGAGGTCGTGGCTGGTTGATGGGAGAGAAAGAGAGGCGACAGCGAGGACCCCGGGACAGGGTGACGACCGACCCTATAATGAACGCAACACACATCAACCCACAAACCTCAAACGGGGCCACTCCGCGATCTCCGCCCACACGGCCGATCGGCACGGCCACGAGGCACATAATCATCGCGCTCTCACCACCACACACAACATGTCCACTCCGGCTCGTACCCTACAACGATCTGACAGCGGGCGTTTCGTATACAACACAAAACAACAATAAACACGCCAGCTTTGACCAGCACAGCGACACCGACGTATGAATCATGAAACGAAATCTCCCGGATTTGGCTTCCATGCCACCCCACTCAGCACCTCACGTTCTTCTTTACACGCGTTCGGCCACGACATGCAATTTCCCAAGCGAACGGGAGAGTGCTGGAAACGGTAACATCCGCCTTTGCTGAGAGTGTCGTCATGCAATCGCATGCATACACCATACGGTCTATCCCGACGACATAAGATGATTGATGTAATTTAACTTGGCTTCTGGCAAGAAGCAGCCCAGAAGCACGCGCCGATGTGGCTCTGTTCGGCACAACAACGGACAAATCACGTACGTAACCCACGTGCCCCTACACCTCGCCGATGCCACGCCTTGCTTACGACACCGGACGGTATATAACCCCCGCTTGCATCCCTATCCCTCTCATCGTCTGTCGATACAATTCACCCCTATCACACGAACATCCACACATTACAATGCTGCGATCCTTTTCTAGCCTCCCTTCCACAAAGCTTTGGATCTTCCCCAGGCTACCTTGACGACTGTGCCTATCCCTAACTGCTACAGTGCTCTCCTGCCGCATACCATCAGCAAAACCCACATGCACAGGGATCGGGCCGAAACGGACCTTGAAGATCTAGCAACATCTGATCCTGCCTCTCGAAATCCTGCGATCCAGAAGTGGCGACTGCATCGTTCTTGTGCAACCTCTGCGCTCTGAAGGAAGGACAGAAAAATCAGGCTGCAAGTCTGTTGCACTCCTGCTTGTACTCTGATTGGCGGTCAGCTTTTGCACGCGACCTGTGGAAACAACGTGGAATGGAAGAGATCCATCAGCACTGGTGCCGATGCTCGACTTTGGATACTCCGCGCCGCGGTCAATACCAACAATCGGTTTATCTTCGGGCACAGGACGGTCGTCGACGCCTTCCACATGAACGGCTTGCCCGCCAGTACAACTCGGGCACTGTGTCCGACTTGCAATACCATTCCGGTCGACACCGATCTTGATCAAAGTTACTGGATAGGATGATAGACGTGCGGCGCGTCTCTTACCGAACAGACTGTCCTGATCTGTTATGTAGACTCCTGACCAAAACTTCTAGCACGCAATCCTATAGTGGCACGTCTATCAGGGAAATTCTTGAAACACGTATACGCGGCTTCCCGTCAGACTCATACATATCACCGCTGCATATCATACAGAGCACCATGCTGGACCAGCAGGACATCTCAGACAACGCAGTAAAATGCAAATTCACAAAATGACACAGAATGTGGAACAAGAAGGCAGCCTTCACATGCTCGTCGTTGAATGGTACTCCTTGGAGTACCTTCCAACGACAAGGGAGTGTGGAGGCAGAAGTTCAAGAAGTAACCTTGGACGCTCTAACCTTGGCTTCAGAGCCCCTTGTCTATATGCGAAAACACAATCCATAACAATGTTGCAAGCGTTAATTCTGTATGAAACATAATACGAAGGATGCCAAGAATTCCTCGCTCCACCTTCAGATGGGAACGAGACCTACTAAGACGGGCCGACAGCACAGTTCATCACCGTTTGACGTAGGCAAGATAAATGAATTCGACACGGGAAGCAGCTAGGTTGATGGGCCCACGACCCAGGATGAACAGGATCTAACAGTCACCCCGAGAAAAACTTTCTATGATTATTGGGACGACGTTCAAGGGCGATTATGCAAGGATACAATTCAATAAACAAATCCTTTCTGTAAGGAGCTGCGCCATTACTCAAGCAACGCATAGCTACACCGCTCGCTCTTCTCCTTCCTTAACCCAAGTCTCCAACACCGACCTCTCGCAATCAAACCCATGCTCCCGACGTAAATGCCGCCACAAGTCGTACACTCTGCTACAAGTCCAGACGCATGTTCCACGTCGCTCGGTGTCGAAGGGTTGCTCGAGCAGGTCGGGGAAGGGGCATGGGAGAATACGCCGAGCTGGTTGAACGTGTCGCGGTGCGCCCGTCAGGAGGGAGATGATGTCCTCAGGTGATGGTTCCTGGGCGCACACATTTGGGACCGGAATGAATCGGTTGTCAGCCGAGAGCAATATATCTTCCTGTTCTACCTTGATCCTCTCTCTGTGTTCCGGATCAACATCGTTTGCCGCACTGACGGGGGCATGGTGTCGCTGAATGTGTTTTTGTAGGACATGCTTATACCCACATGTATATTCGCATTTGGGCACATTGCACGCGAAACGCCGCAAGCCAAGATGGGAAATTTGTTTGTGCTTGTTAAGGGCAGCTTGCTGGAAGGTCAATTAGCGATCGTTCAAAAGCATGAGTAAGGAGCATACAGCGCGGAAGGACTTGGTGCATCCGTCTTCTCCACACTTCCACTCCCCCCCATTCTTCCTCCTCTTGCGACGACCTTCGTCACTCTCATCGCTCTCTTCTCCAGACTCATCAAGTGCATGACCCTCTTCATGCATTTTCATGTGCGCTCTTAAGTTGTCTTTTCTGCTGAACATTTTCCCTCTGCACATCTTGTAGGGACATGTAGGAGGATGCGCTTCCTGTACATGGCGTCTGAGAGCGGTCCATGTAGGGAAACGGTCTAGCGAGGAGCATGAGGGATGTGAACAGACATAGCGTTCAGCTGGAAGTGAATGAGCACCTCAATACTAGGAAAACGGGGCAGGAAGACATACTGTCATGTTTCCTCTCATGTGCTCTCAGCTTTGCACTATGAGCAAAGCTTTTCGTGCACCCCTCATGTATACACCTAAACACCTTTGTCCCTGGTGGACAATGCTTGACCGCCACATGCCTCCTCAATTGTGCATTCTTCGCAAATCGATCTTCGCATTGGTCACATGCGAAGGGCATTTCACCTCGGTGTGTCGCCGCATGCGCTTTGAGCTGCGAAGAGGTCCAGAAATGCTTGTCGCAAGACTCTTCGGTGCACACATAGGGTTTCTCTAAGTCGGGTCGGTGCGAGCGTAGGTGAGCAGAAAAATGGGTATCGCGCATGTAGGATTGTCCGCATTCCTCGCAATGGTATGGTCGCTGGAAGATATCAACGCGTGGCCAAAATGCGCAGGAAGCAGACGTACATGGCCAGTGTGGCTCCTTTCGTGCTCCTCTAGCCTGATAGGCTTCGTATAAGCCTTAGCACATCCCGGCCATGTGCATGCGTAGTTCTTCGCCTTCTTCTTCTTCTCATTTTGTACGAGCGCGCCATTCACCAGGACGAAGGAGGCGCGTGCAGGAGTCGATACACCGCCGCCTTGCACTCTGAGGCGAGAGAGTCCAAGGTCTGGGGTATCGTTCGCCTGCATAGCAGAGGCATCGAGTTTGAGTTCTCCTTCTGAGGAGTAGCCGTCGTTATCATCGCCCGATAGCTCGTCATCTGAATACTGCGACTCATATGCCGAAGGTTCGCTCTCAGTCTCTGACACGCTCGAGGACTCGTCAGTCTTCGTGTGAGCTATCCGAAAGCTAGTTGGCGCGGCTTTGCGTTTGCCCAGAACGCTCCTACTGTGAAGAGCAACAAGAACTGCGGCGGCCATGTTGGCCTGAGGCGGGGAATGGGAATGACGGTGGGAAGTTAGTGAAGCGTGCAAGGTCAGGAAATTCACAAAAATCCGCCTCCGTTATCTTTCCTTTTTTGGATGTGGTCGAGATTCGATGCTGGATCAAGAACACTAGGCTGCAAGGCTGATGTGATATGAACGCTCATTGCAAGTACCAATCAACATGAATTGAGAACTGAGATTACTAGTGGAGGAGAGGAACAAACTGCCTGTTTAAAAGCGAGATTTGTGCCGAACGCTGATTAACCACCTTTGCTCTTGGGATGTGTGATAGAGCGATGGTATGCCCAGCGAATGACAGTTCATCTACTCGAACTCTATTATCAGTATACGTCGTCTAGCACACTGGGTTAGATGCGTGTTCGAGAGCTGTCAACTTCTCACCTGCGGAGAAATCGCAGATTTTATGCCCTACACAGGGTCCGTGCGCGTTCTGACGGAGGCAAATTCGACATTTAAGGGCACGCGCTGATGTGAAAAAACACTAATCGAAAGTTATTCCCTCCTGGAATTACATGGGCGCTTTACCAATTTTCTCTTGTCAAAAGGAGAAGGTGGAAAGGGTGTTGATTCTTGGGTGGGGAGACAGAGTTGCCCGTCTCCCAAGATCGGCTCGACTATAAGTGTTGAGTGCGGCCCGTACGATGGACACAGTTTACTACCCGATTAATGATAACTACTTTTGCCTTAATTCAGCGTATATGCGTTTCATTGATCACTCTGAGCGGACTTTGATGATCTGAGCTTTTGATCACGGATCACACAATGAGGTGATGTTTTAAGTGAAGGGAATCATGTGACTCTTAATGAGCATTATCCCATCTGTGGGCTTTCCACGAGCAACATCTCCGACAGGGACACGAAGACAATCATCAAGCTGTATTAATATTTCACTTCTAGAGCGCGCTTTAATTTCCAACGACTCGGTACAGCTGAACTTCTCCTTTGACAACTCTTTCCTGTCGCCATCCACGCGCGTGCTCGTGGGGGTCGATAACCATGTCGCACAGGTGACAGCAGTCGTACCTCCGTTCATTTGACATCCTGTCCGATGTCCACTTCCAGTCCAATGTTCCGCGACACTCGGATCAGAACCTGAGCGTTAGAAGCTCCACTGCTTCAGATGTGCTTCCAAAGTGCTTCTCGAAGGAATCACGGCCGGTGACTGTAGAAACGCCATGTATACAAGGCGGCTATCATACCGCGTTCGTGCTTTCGGAAGATGCATCGTAGCGTTCGTCATTGAATGGAGTTAATAGATAGAGATAGCCTTGCCGTTAGTTCAGCATGAATGGTTGAGCCGTGAGCGGGGCGGGTGACGTCGGGCGTCCTGGCTCCCTGAGCCGCTTGTGTAGTACATTAGGCTGAAAGCTGATGGTGTGTGTGTTGGTGCGAAGGCAGCATTCCCTTCCCACAACTGTCGACGTGCGATACTCCAACGCCCTCCTTGCTGGAACGGTCGACAGAAGATATTAGATAGACAGAAGACGTGTATATTACGGCTTTGGCGGGCCACAGCTTTGGTCCCGCGGAGATAGACGGATGCCAGGTTTTCCCCAGCGGCCAGCCGATGCCGTATCCGGGCGTGGACCGTCCCTTTGGGGACTAGAACAACCTTCGTCAGGGAATATCATGTTCAACCACTGCAGACTGTAGAGGAAGATCTAATCAAACTCTCCTTCTTTCATTTCTGGGTATCTACTCCTTGCTTGCCTTTGCTCTTGTCATCCCAGTCCTCTCATCTACTTTGTATTTCTCTGGTCGGACATGAAGATCACAAAGAAACTTCAGCAGGCGGAGCACGAGGGCAGGGTTTGGTGGTCGTTCGAGTACTTCCCTCCTCGCACCGCTCCAGTACGTGCACGGCAGCTCTCAATTACAGCACATGAACTGATTCCTATCGTAGGGTATGCAAAACCTGCTGGATCGTATAGAGCGTATGAGGGAGCTTGGCCCAGAGTTCATCGATATCACCTGGTAGGCATGCTGTTGCCAAAGTGATCACGCGTCCCTGACATTGGCACAGGAACGCTGGTGGCCGCACATCTGAGCTCACCTCTGAGCTCGTACGATGCTGCCAGAGGGACCTGGGCATCGAGACATGCATGCATCTGACATGCACCAACATGCCTGCAGCCAAGGTCGATATCGCGCTCAAGGTATGTCGCCACGTGTTGCACGGTTTGTCCGGCCCGGGCTGACGCACACTCGTAGGAAGCTAAGCAATGGGGTTGCCGCAACGTTCTTGCTCTGCGCGGGGATCCTCCGTTCGGTCAAGAGCAATGGACCAAGACGGAGGATGGTTTTGAGCATGGAATCGACCTCGTCAAGCACATCCGAGCTGGTTATGGAGATTACTTCGATGTCGCAGTCGCTGGCTTCCCAGAGGCGCACAACCGCCACGATCGTGAAGATGAGATGAAGTTCCTAAAGAACAAGATCGATGCTGGTGTCGACTTCATTTTTACCCAGATGTTTTGGGATGTCGATTTGTTCATTGACTGGGTGAAGGCCGTCCGTGCGGCCGGTATCACCTGCCCTATTGTACCAGGCATTATGCCCATCCAGACATGGAACGGCTTCCAGAGGGCTACATCTCTGGCCAAAATTTCCACTCCTCCCGCCTTGCTCGCTGCTCTGGAGCCATATAAGAACGACGACGAGAAGGTTCGAGAGATTGGCACGCAGATTGTCGCGGACATGTGTCGGAAGATTCTCGCGGCCGACATTGGCATTCGCGGCCTGCACTTTTACACCATGAACTTAGAGCGCGGCACGCGTATGCTTCTCGAGGCGCTTAACTTTGTTCCCCACATCGAGGTTGTTCGCCCGCTGCCTTGGCGGCAAGCGCTCACACCTACGAGGAGAGGGGAGAATATCCGCCCCATTTTCTGGGCAAACCGTGTCAAGTCTTACATCCACCGCACAGAGAACTGGGATGAATACCCCAACGGACGATTTGGTGACTCTCGTAGTCCTGCGTATGGTGAATTGGATGGATACGGTATCTGGATTAAGCAGACTGTAAGTGTTCATCTGGTCATTCCTGCAGGAACCAAGAGTACTCATTCCGTTAAATAGCCCGAAGAAGGTCGCCAGATCTGGGGTGCGCCACAGACGTTCAATGACATCACCGAGCTTTTCTCCAAGTTCTGCCTTGGCCAACTCAAGGCACTTCCCTGGTCTGACACCGCCCCGGCGAGCGAGACGACTATCATCTCTACGGAACTCGCCAAGCTGAACGACCATGGCTATCTGACGATCAACAGTCAGCCCGCGGTGAACGGGGCCAAGTCGACCGATCCAGTTCACGGCTGGGGCCCGCGCAACGGCTACGTGTACCAGAAAGCGTACCTCGAGTTCTTCTGCGATAAAACGAAGTTTGAGGAGCTTGTCTCTCGCATTGAACGCGACCCCATGATTACCTACTATGCGATCGACAAACATGGGAACCTGCGCACCAATAATCACAGCGACGGGCCCAACGCGGTCACCTGGGGTGTCTTCGCTGGCAAGGAGATCATCCAACCTACCATCGTCGAAGCAGTGTCATTCCTCGCCTGGAAGGACGAAGCCTTCGAGCTCGGCATGCAATGGGCCAGCATATACGAGCCTGGATCAGTCTCGCGCAAGCTTATCGAGAGCATGATGGAGACGTTCTACCTCGTCAATATCGTGCACAACGACTTCCAGAACCCACAGGCGATCTTCGGCTCCTTCGGTACAGAGACGAAGAAGGTTGTCGGGGCAGTGAACGGCAACGGCCTCTCGCACGCCATACTCAACTAATTGCGTTGTGACTAACCCTAAGTCAAGCTCTGCCTGCGTTAACGGCTGGACCAGCTCTCACCCTTCAATCTCGGATTTTCCACTCTCAATCATGCATTGTTCTATATCTGCAATCGGGCTTCAACAGTCCTGTATTTCTGTCATTCCCTCTAGATTCGGTCTCACAAGATTCCATACGATACTCCTTCCGCCCGCCCGTCCACGTCACGATCTTTCGCCCCCGGCAACATTCCCGATCCTTCTTCCCGATTCGCTCACTTTGGGCTCTGGTTGCACAGCATTCCCTGCCTGCACTTGCACTCCTGGTTTCTGGGGATGTGGGTGGTGGTCGCATCCCGCGGTGGTGGCACTGAGGAGTCTAACTTTGATGTCGCTGTGAGGTGTTCAGCGTATATAATGTAGCAGTACATGGCCCGTATGGGCTGCGAGTGATTCAATAAAAGCAACGTTCAACACGCACCTGTCGCTTCTGCCTACCTCTCCTCTGCAGCCTGGATACCCGCGGCGATTAACCACCGTCGTTGATGCGCCCATTTGTCATGTACATATTTTCGGCCAAGCAAACGTCGTCGATCACGTTCACGTCCCCTTTCATCACTTTGCTTCCGGGTAGGGTGCAAACGTTTGTGTCGAAGCATGGGAAAGCCGCCTGACTCGGTGCATTTCTGCTACTACAAAAAACACTATTCTCTGCGGACAACTTGACGACAACTCCTTACTTTCCTTACTCTTGCACTTCTTCACTACATTCATGTCAGCCCTTAAGCATGCCGTCCAAATGCTGGACGACCGCCGTGTGCGGAACGTCAACCCTCTCATCCCACCCCAGATTCTTATGGAAGACTACCCATTGTGTGTCTGCACGAACTTGATTATATTCCTCACCATCTCACGAGACTTCCTGTGTCAGAACTCTCTTAGCCGCGCATACGGTACTTGAGGGACGCCAGGCGGTGGAGGCCATCTTGCGCGGGGACGACGATCGGTTGGTCATAGTTGTAGGGTGAGTTATCCCTTGAATGGAGGAACACGGGGTTCTCATCAGGGATTATAGACCATGTTCGGTGCACGACCCCGAAGCGGCGCTACAGTACGCAAGGTTGCTCAAGGCGTATGCGGATCAGGCGTCGGATGACCTGCTCATCTGCATGCGGGTGTACTTCGAGAAGTGTGTGCCCTCTTTGCCGTACCTCGGTGTGAACCTGACATTGCGATCTAGACCAAGAACAACCGTAGGCTGGAAGGGTCTTATCAACGACCCCAATATGAACGGAACCTTCCACATCAACAAGGGGTTGCGGCTTGCTCGCTCGCTTCTCCTCGACATTGCCAAGATGGGTCTGCCCGCCGGCTGCGAGTTCCTCGACACTATCTCGCCGCAATACACCGCCGATCTTGTGACGTGGGGTGCAATTGGCGCACGCACCACTGAGTCCCAGGTACACCGGGAGCTCACGAGTGCGCTCAGTATGCCTGTGGGATTCAAAAATGGAACAGATGGCGGGGTGGAGATTGCTATTGATGCCTGCAGAGCAAGTGCGAGCAATCACACCTTCTTGTCCGTGACGAAGCATGGGCTCAGCGCCATTGTCGAGACAGAGGGAAATCCGGATACACATATCATCTTGAGGGGAGGCAAGAGCGGGCCGAATTACTTCGAAGAAAACGTCAAGGCAGTTGCAGCAAAAATGGCAAAGGCAGGGCTTCCACAAAGGATTATGGTAAGCTCCATCATGTTTGTTGTGCTTCGGACGGCATCTCATCCGTTCACGTAGATCGACTGCTCGCACGGTAACTCTTCCAAACAACACCAAAAGCAGCTGGAAGTCGGTGCAGAAGTCGCCCGTCAACTCGCCGAGTCCGACACCGCACGCAGTATCATTGGTGTGATGATCGAGTCTAACCTCGTCGAAGGACGGCAGGACATCCCCCCTGAAGGTCGGGCAGGACTCGCCTGGGGCCAGAGCGTAACGGACGCGTGTATCTCCTGGGAGGCGACTGTCCCATTGCTAGACCAACTCAGGAAAGGCGTGCAAGCTCGCAGGCAGAGGCTGGCGAGCAAACGCACCTCCAGCATGAACGGGAAACTTGCAAGTCTGGCGACGCCGGCACCGCATAGCCCTGTACGCAATTTACCGAGTGGGAAAGATGCGAACGGATATGCTTGATCTTGTGTTGCCGAGGGATTCAGCTTGCCGCGAGGCCATCCTCAAAAGACTCAATTGTAAACGGGTCGTTGAATGTAATATGTAGGAAGGAATATTATCGTGTCTGATGGAGCGTCAACGTCTCCGCGAAAATGGCGACCGTGAAATTCCTCGCTCTTTTAGCATTGTGCCAGAGAGATTAATGGCATCCCTGGCCTTGACGAATACAATGCAATCAGGATTTTATAAACAAGATGATGAACGAGGCCCCAAAGGAAGAGGTGTTCTCCCATCTTCTCTACTGCGCGGTTTTTGATAGCGTCGCTCCCTTGTCCTTCGCCTTCCTGCCCTAGGTAGGAGTGGGAGCGAAACGTCTTTGTTTGATAGTCGCACAAAAAGGTAAGGGAGGGACGATCGGAGGCAAACCAATTCTCCTTTTGTTTGCGCAACTTTGTTTGAGCCAGAACACACGTTGGCTTTTGCATTCCTTTTCACTGCGATGCCCGCACTCACCTTCCTTCCTCTTACCTCTCTCACTCACTTGCCTTTCCTCCCCGCCTATCTCGCATTGCTCTCTCAGCAAAATGGCTGAACCAGACCAGGGTCAGATGTATTGCAGCTGTACTCTCGTAGATGGCTGCGGCTTCCCACCAGACTGCCGTTGGCACCCTCCCCGCCTCTTTCCTATGTTCCCCTACAATACCATCGCCGCTCTTCTCGCCACCAAAACCCCGACGCAGTTTGTTGCTGCTCTCCCTCCCGGTATATATAACTTTAACCGGGAGGCGCCAGCATTCGCGCGCTTTGCACAGCACACCTGCATCGTGGTTAAATGGGCTTGTTTGCAGCCCGTCTTGCACTACTTTTCTAATCTGGCCAAGAATCTTACTCAAGTATTGGAGAACCACGTTTTGATCAAGTATGGTCGCCAGACCATGCCTGTTGTTCGCGAAATTTACGTGTCGTCGGATTTCCCTTCCACGCTCGACGGCCCCTCCCAGTTCCGGAAGTACATGGCGTTAGTACACATCTCCTTGGATTCCGTAGCGATCCTCATCGATAACCTTTCATGGAAAGAGTTCATTTTTGCTGCGAATGAAAACGAGTATCTGTAAGCGACCCACCTCTGTAACGAGTCTTTATCACTGACGATAATCTACTATCCACAGGAGGCTTGTATGGCATGAACCGGACATGCGAATGAAGCTGACTGAGGCCATACTCAGTAAATCGGAAGAACAATGCCTCCTGGCTGCTCGCACCCGAGAAAATGGCGCGTCCCGCCAGCCGGTCACAATGCCAAAAAATCTCTCATTCACTCCAATCGAGCAGGGTGCCATTTTCACCCTTGCGAATCTGCAGCACAACCAAGATCTATCCTCCATCAAGGCCCCCGTGTCTTCCCCATCCCCTGCCGCTCCAATGGCGACAGCCGCACCTGTTTCCTTGAGTATGGAACCACCCGGGCACAGCCAGTCGCGCCCGCCCGCCCCTTTCACATCCGTCCCATCACATCTAGCAACACCTCAAGTCCAGGCAATACCATCCATAACGATTTTGCCTTCTACGGAAGAAAGAAAGTCGCACGAGGCACCATGCGATCCTTTCTTTCTTCGTCGACACCTGGCACCAATCGTCGAAAAGGGGGCGACGCAGGTTATTCATGCTGCTCCTCATCATGCAACCAACACGACCATTCCGGAGCCAAACACGACTTCTCAGAGTTTCACATGGCCAAAGACGAGCACCTCTCAACCCTCAGGATTGCTTGTCCGAACGTCGCATCCGTATTTTGATCAATCTGCAAGCTCCAACAACGGCCAAGTTTCCAACCCCGCTGGTGTGGGACAGGCTCCCTCGAATCCCGGCTCTGACTACGCCAATGTTGCTTCTCACAATACATCTGCGCATCATTCTCATCTGATGGACACGAGCTCCTTCCACCCTGGGCAATCTGAACAGCTCCCTGCCAGGATGTCTCCTCAGGATCTCGGCCAATCTTCACGAAATCATCCAGAACAAGCCTCTGTTCCTCAAGTTCCTTTCTCGTCCGGGGTAACCGGTTCCACCGCGCAGCCAGCTGCATTTACTTCACACAACGTACGTCCAACCGAGAGCGGGATCAACGAATCGAAAGAGCACCAGCCAGTGCCGGTGAAAGCCACGAACGCTTCAACTCGTGTTTCTCAGGAATTTTACCCTCTACCACAGTCTATGAGCGATGTTCCGATGGTGATTCCCTCTGCCGCTGACTTCGAGATGTACATCACGTCCTTGGTCCAACCGATGATAGAGAAGATCACGTCCACGGAAACCCGGCAGAGGCCACCGAACGGGTACATAAGGAGACCTCCGCCGCGCTATCCGACGTTCGCGTCATTCGATGAGGTCGAGGGAGAGAACAACTTGCGATACAGGTCTCCCTCGGTGATGCAACATGCGCTGCCGAGGCATACGACCCCTGTGTATGTAAGATGCATGTCGGTTAGCCAGGCCGGTGCCTCCGGTGGTCCTTTGGAGACGATTTCGGAGAATTGCACGGAGAGGACATCGAGTAAGAAAGCTAGGACGAACGAGCCTGAGCTAATCGCAGAGGAGTTGGACGAGACAGAATCGGTTGAGACATTGGAAACCGAGATGGACATCGACGAGGTTCCGGGTGGCAGCGCATCTTGTCCTGTTGACCTGACGGGAGATGATGACTGAGGGCTTCGGACGGACGTACTGGGCGATCATTTACGCGGATTAAGCATCGGGATTACTTGGTAGATGTGGGTTTGGCAGATCATTCTCCTCTTTTCTTCGAACAAGATTTGTCCTGCCTGTTCGGAATCTTGAGGAGAGTGTGTATTAACATTGCATTTACTTACTCCAGATAGCCGAACCTTCTTGTGTTTTATAGTACCGGCATTTGCAATCTATGGCATAGGTTTAAGAGTTGGTTTGGTGAGATGTATCCCTGCATCTCGATCCCTTCAAAGAAATGTACAGCGACTCATTGTTCCTTCCCGCCTAACTGTGTACTTCGATGTGGTAATCAAGCAGGTGTCTCGAAAAACTCCATTCAATCGTTCTGTCAGGAGATAGTGATATACTGTTCTGTCTCCTACAAGCAGAGGTATCGCAAAAGCAACACAACTGCTGATCATACATCAAGGCCATGCCCATAGTACTGCTCGGATACCTGCTGGTGATGGAACCCCTTATGCTGGTCGACTTTTAGCGCAGTATTGGAGTACATTCACTCAACCAGGGTAGCAACCGAGCTGGACGGCACTGCGCTTGAGGTGGCAGGACAGAAAACAAGGAACTGGATTCAGGAGTGCTACTGGATGAATCGATGGAGAGTGTTCGCGTGAAGCTTTGGAAACAACGGTTAGTAACCCTAGCCGCGAAGATACACGAACACAAGCTCTCCTTCACAACTCCGATTGTAGGATCGTCCTGGTCTCAAATGGCAAACAACCTACAGTACTCTATAACAGCACTGGGCCTGTGGGTCAGATCGCTCCACGTGCTTCTTGAAACTCTTGAAACTCTTGGATCATTCAGTCGTCGGAGCAGGACGAGATATTGTCCAAATCGAATTCTTCTCCTGAGGCATGACTCACTTGCGTAGCTGGCCGTTTAGGAGCAGGTTTTGGCCGATTAGGTCTCGTCTTTGCAGCTATCGAAGCCTGAGGCTTAGAAAGTGATAGGGACCTGGGCGGGATAGACAGTCGCCGTCGACCATTGGCCGTCGAGACCTTGTGCAATGAGGCTCGGCGCTTTGCTGAGACTCTCGCAGTTTTCGGGGCGGATTCTGAAGCAGATAGACTAGATATGTCGTCAATATCTAGATACATTTCTCGCGCGTTCTTCGGAGAAGGTATGTGTCTATTGTGCTCGTTCTTGGAACCCCTGGGTTTCGAAGCGTGCATCGCAGATAAGCCTGGTTTCGAGACCGAGAACGCAGGCGGTCCTTTTCGTGTAGGAAGAGATCGGGCAGGGCTTTGAATGATTGACTTTGCTAGCGCCAAAGGTCCCTCTTGCACATCTAAGCCATCCTCGTCTTCATCATCCTCGTCCTCATCCTCTTCCTGTTCTTCGTTGTCTTCTGCGGTCGTCGGTAAACCGCCTTTTTGTCGACGATAGCATCCTCGGACGATGTCTCCCCACAACAGTGTGTGTCCGCAGAGCTTGCACGTGCCCGTTCGAGGCATCATAGTATCAGTTGGCTTTTGTTTAAGGAAGTCTCCAGCGAGGCATGAGATGTGTGATGTTGCGGAGCATGATCCAAGAGGGCACAACGCGGTTGTCAGGGCTGGGAGACTGGGCAAGAGCGCCTGCTCACAAATGCTGCAAGTGTGCAGTTTGGAGGTACCAAGTATCCGCCGTAGCTTTCTGACATGTGCTCCGGCAAATGCCTCGTCGTTGACCTCTATTCCACCGGCTCGGCCGGTGCCCCCTCCAGCCTTGCCATCCACACCCTCGAGCTCGAGTTCAATCCTGCACATTGTTGGCAGCGGGGGTTCCCCCTGAAAGTAAATTTCGGAGGCTCTCCATGCCTTCAAGCCGTCCTCATGAAATAGCTTGACGTGTAACGGCCATGTTCGGTAAGGGGCGTGGGCCAACATAGCGCGCAACACCTTGACCTTTTCACCCAAGTAGTAGGCATTTCGCTTCACTTTGAACTCCTCGCGCATATGTCGGCTAACCTCGGGATGCTGCCAGGCCCATTCGAATTGAAGCGCATGCAGCTTGCTGGGAAAGCCATACACGATCATTACCATCACCCAAGGCCGATGCTGACGCGTCTTCCACGCGCCTTGTGTGAGCTCGCCATTGTGTTGTCGAATACGACGAAGGGGATTCGGTGTGCTGCCTATATAGGTAGTTCGACTGCGAGGACTTGACAGCGATTTGAGTAGATAGCACGCGTAGAATGGTGGGTATGCGTGTGAGGCGAGTGATGAGCGTGAGTCGCCCTTGGTCATGGTTCGTGTTACGTGTATGTCTGACGCGAACTCCCTCAATCCTAATTCCCCAGTTTACGTCATCGGAAGCAGGTTGCCAACTCCCGCGACTTCCTCTATGACATCCCCATCTGGTATAAGTTCTCACCCAGTCCTCGCCGAAAAGACGCATATCCAACACCGCTATGGAGCAAGACAGAGAGCGACTGGATGAATGCGACGCACCAGAGACGAGAAAAGATGAAGTTGGCCAAGGACCCGCACGACGACTCATTTCTGGAGCGGCACCTGGAGCTATTCTATCCGGCCTTGCGGCGATTGGCATTCCTAAGCCTTGCTCCTGGATCGACCGAGTGGGAGAGAATGATAGGGTTGTGGTTACTCTGGATGGGACGGTGTTATGACTACATTATGCTCATACTGAAGAGCGCTGGGTCCAGCTAGGTGCCTGGGGTGTCACTGAGGGCTGCGATATGGAGCCGACTCTTGAGATGAGTGCACCTATTTACATCAAGACTGGTCAAGAGATACTGGTCACTATGACGCAGAAGAAGGAATCGACCGATCATTCAGCCCTTCAGCACATCCTCACACTCAAGAAAGTCGGCGACTCTCTGATCCCACATCGCATACGACGCACATGGGGTATGATTCTAGCCTACAATGGCGAGTGGTTCATATGCTGCGACGAAAATAGTCATGGAAACATATATGCCACACGTGTGCATTCCGAGAAGAAA
Organism: Dacryopinax primogenitus; assembly: GCF_000292625.1. Taxonomy (NCBI): domain Eukaryota; kingdom Fungi; phylum Basidiomycota; class Dacrymycetes; order Dacrymycetales; family Dacrymycetaceae; genus Dacryopinax; species Dacryopinax primogenitus. The sequence goes on from NW_024467202.1 coordinate 61,243, forward strand.
GTGGAGCTTCACTGCCGGGGATGGGTACGTGAACCCTCCCTGTCCATGGTATATTATAACTGATCCATCTGTTATTCTAGCCAAATCAACGTAGATTGACCGCCCGCTTCGTAAATGATGCTCTCGTGATCGTCAACTACGACTATGTATGTGTGGAAGTTTTCGCGGGCTTCAACGAGCTTGCGACTGCAAACGAGGATGCAACATTGGAAGCAACCACAAGTACTGAATTTCCAGATAAGTTCTTCGAAGCCACTTTTGAAGAAACCGAGACGGGAGCAGTCCTCGCCCTGCGCTTCGACTGCTGGATTACCGTGTACCGTCTTGTGGACCTACATGACGGTGCACAGGGCCCTCTGCTGCAGGTGTGGACACTTGATTTCTCTTTGGAGGATGAATACGCCACACCGCCATATATCACCACCATGGCGCTGGCAGAGGAAGGCGCTCTCCTGTTGGTTCTGGAGCACTCGAGCCAGATGGATCCCAGTGTGTCCGCAGACTCCCATCTGGGTGCCCTACGTTGTCAGGGACCGAAGGCCTCGGCACTGGGAGAAAATTCTGAGGTACTTACACCTTCGGACGAGTCCTGGGTTGTCGCTGGGGAAGGAGAGGAAGATCTACTCCGGCACGTTAATCAACTAATATATCAACACGGAGGAGTAATTCTTGGCCGCCAAAACACCTTCTTGTGGATTGAGGTTTGCCTTGGCGAGGGTTCGTCATCGGAACCACTTCCCCAAATACGGATTTCCCCGATCAGCTTGGATTCGATAACAGTGGGAGAGATGAAGAACAACACACTCTGGGTAAGAGCACAAAGATCGATTCCGCCTACGGCTCATTACTGATGGGAAGTAGATTGCCGACTGGCAGGAGAAACTAAGGCATGCTCGCAAAGGGTGGATGCAACAACTGCAGTCATCAATATCAGTCCTGAAGGTCTCCCATCTGGCTTCATGGCCGGCAACGATCTCGCGTCATATTTGTCTGACTTCGGGGCTCAGCCATATGGAGACCGATGGGTGTTGGAGTTTGGCTACGGCGTGCGGTATCGGGCCAGGCTGGTACTTGTGTATCTCGGTGCTTTTATGAACTATGCCGTAATCCTCGTCGACTTCCCGACTGGACCGAAATATCTGCGATTGGACCGGTACCACGAGCGACACTACTTGGCTGAGAGGATCTATCTGCGGTACTGGAATCAGACAGACTGGCACGACTGCCTGGACGAGGTCGCCTCGCCTACATCAGATGGCTCGCAATGGACACTGCATGTGGACGCAGTTCAAGCGGAGGACGCCTCGGAAAATGACCGCCAGATCATGTACAAGGCGCTATACGCCTGCAAGAAAGATGACACCGTTTTATCACACCAGCTTCTTGCAGTATGGTACCGCTTAGGAATGAGCCCCCTACCAATCCCCTCAACCCTGGAGAGTACCGTCTAAGGAGAGGAGCAGCAAGCTGGTTTGTGTATTAGTATTAACTGTTATGCTACCTATCACGCGTGTACTATGTCTATGAGTAATACAAGGGTCATTCCCGTTACGAGTTGCTTCTGCCACCTCAGCACGGCCTGGCTGATTCCTCCTTTTCGGCTCGAACGACCTCATCTTGTGAACTTTAGGTTGGTGGTCAGTCGGCGCACAGCTGACCAGCCCGGTGACTGTTTCTCACTCTTCGACAACATAGTGTTTCCCGATGTTACAACAATTATGATCAATTGACGTGGCTCTAGCTCTCCCTGACAGTGAGCATGTGGCCTTTCGTAAGGGACGTTTATAAAGTTACAATGGAGTAAGGTGTAATGAATGCAGTACTGACGGAGAAGAAGAGCAGGTTCGGCGTTTGTATTTCTCACAAAAGGTACAGGTCCAAAACACTAGTCGTTGAGCTGAATGGACCACTGCACGGGAACCCCATCAAAAATGAAATGGCCGCTCGTTATGTCCTCCAGGAAAGGGGCTTCCTCATCAAAAGGGAAGTCATTTCCAAACTCCTGGTTCACAGAAGATAACGGTGGACCGGCTAAGTTACTCTCATCGGAATCATGGAAATGCATTTGGACGGGTTGGTCGTTCAGACTGAGTTCGTTGACGTATTCGCGGAACTGGCCACGTGTCTCCTGGAGGATGCGTATATGCGCATCTTGTACGCTGAGACTGGAGATTTTGGAAACGCAGTCGGAGTAGCATCGTGAGCGAATCATGGATCGAAGGCCGGTCATGGTATATGGGTGATAGTTGGCAATATCTTCAGTGCGAGTGTGTTTTATGAAAAGTTTGATCAATGCCGGGCAACTGGTGTTGGTACGAGGGTGCCTCGCCTTCATTCCCTCGACAGCGTCGCGTCCAAGGCAGGATTCTTCAAAAGACAATCTAATCAGAGTCGGAACACTGGAGAGGAAATCCAAGAGTTCATTTGTCTCATACGTCAATCTCCTGAGGTAAAGGGTTTCAAGAGGGAGCTTGTGCCTTGCCAAAACCTGCATGATGCCTCCAGCTCGGAGTCCTTCATGGTTTAAGCCTCGCAGGGTGAGACTTCGAAGGGCTGGTGCCTCCACATGAGACATGATGTCGATTATATGCTGTGATGGTTCCACTTGATCTCCTATCATTACGTCGATAGCTGAATCCCGGCTGCGAGTTCAAGGGAATCCAAACGTGTGAACGTTAGGGTAGCAAGATCCTCGGGTGGGGTCGCTACGAAGACATACTGCAAGGTAAGATGCCTGAGGTTTGTTGCACCCTGCAACACCTGCAAGCTGAGTAAGCTTTGCCTTTCGTCCATCAGATTCGTCTGCCACGTCTTCTTCAATGCATCCAGCTGTTCGGGTTTGCGTTCCGATTTCGTCGTCACGATGGATGAATGGTTCATCCTTAGTGAGCTCACCTGGGCGAGTTGAGACAGTGTCACGGGGTGTAATTGGACATAGCGAAGCTCAATGGACCTCAGACGCTCGCTGCAAAGAGGCATCGAGATGGTCCATGCTTGACTGTGCGCATCACCACTTAACGAGAGTTCCTCCAGCTGGGGCATATCTTGAATTAGCAAACGGGCGAGGACAGAGTATGATGCTTCTCGCGGTGGCAAGCAGACTTTGAGGGAACGACATGCAGGCAGCAAGTCGCTAACGATCTCGAGCTCGAGGCTGGACAACTCGGGTAGCGGGTATTCTCCGGGCCGATAAAACAATCCAGAAGACAGTTCCATGTCAATGGGAGCTGCCTTGGCACGGCGAACATGCTCTAGTAACCCCTCGATGTAATTTTTTTGACGTGGCCGACTCCTTCCTATTATCAGGAAGATGGAGGACCAAAGGCGAGGAGTAGTAAGAGCAACAGCTCGCCAGTGGTTTGAGACTTGAGATACCACGGTAGAAGTGGTCCGGAACGTAGGGCGATCGCGCATTATTCCACGGTTCTCCTTCGAACGCGCATGTTCTTCTTTAGAAGCAAGGTCAAAAATCATAGAGAGGCACTCGTTCGGTAGTTTGGAGACTGGCGATGCAGCGTTTCGTTCTTGACGCAGTTCAGATCTTCGGCGATGAAGCCAGTTTTCTTCTTCGTCAATCTTTCGGAGCTCTTCATCGACTTGAAGCTGTTCGATCGAATCCATCGGGCACGCGATGTGAGGGATAGAGGGTGGGAAGAAGCTCATGTTCGCGTTTTCGGAAGGTCAAGAAGCGGTTTGTATGTGCCAATGCAAGGGATGACCGTAACAAGCACCAAGGATAGGGATATTGACCTGTGCCAGGTATATGCACTTTCCAGAAGACAACGGTGGCTTCGGTTTGAAAAAAGGCTGGGTTCTCAGACTGGACTCGTGCATGCGGAGGCTTTCCCAATTGACGCGTGCGAACAAAAGCCCGGCACACGTACGCACCAGGCCGCACACTAGTATATGTGGGTCAAACATAGTATATACACAAATTACATACACAAAATAGTCAAGCTCTAAGTGTCCTCTCATATTGTTCACGAAGTCCATCATCCGCCCCTAAATGTCGGCGCCTAAGCCGTCTTAATATTGCTCCTGATCTCGCTCAGTCCCTCTTCCCTCTCCCAGAACCCTTTCCACTCATCCTCGCGATTCTCTGTAGGATCAGGCACAGCAGCACCAAGATCCCGTCCTACTTCATCAGGATTGCTCCCTCCTGCAGTGGCGACGGACTTCTGGGCCCAGAGCAAGCGGACCTCCCTCTCTCGCTTCCGCAGGCCGACCTGTGCGGGAGACCCTTGCCAGAGCAGTTTTTCTAACACGAAACGTATGGCGCTCTGCGCGAGAAGGAAGGCGTGTGATGCGGCCAGCGCAACCAACAGCGCGGGGAGTACCGCAGTGATAAGCGTCTCTGTCTCGCTCGGCAGATGGGCGCGAGCGAGCTTAGTGGTAAGGAACTGACTTCCCAGGCCAGATCCATGCACAGGAGGAATGTTCTCCTCGGTTGGCTTGAAGAGGAATATAAGCGCCGCAGTCGTCAAAGCCCCAAGCCAGCAGAGGAACGACAAGCTATCGAGCCAGGGGCCGATGCTCTCCGTCCTGCTGGGCAGTGGGCGGCGATAATGCGCGGTGAGCTTGAAGGCATCCGAGCGGATCTCCACCCAGTTGTTCACCAGAGCGCAAAACGGTGCGAGCGGCCAAGCGACGGACCAGAGGACGACATACCCGAACTGGGTTACCATTTCCGCATAATCGCCGAAGAGCTCGTAGTCGGGCAATGCGGCTTCTTCCCGTGCTTGAAGGAGAAGGTCTCGCTCTTGCACAGAGATGCTCTGCTCCTCCGGGGTGACAAGACCCTTGTTTCCCAACAGCCCTTTGCCTTGCTGCAAGTTGCTGGCAGCACGAGTAACGTACGGGAGGACAATTTCCATAACGAAGTTGACGGCTTGATTTGTGACCGTGTATGCGAACATCTGGTTATGCAAACGATCGGGGCGGATTTTGGCTTGTGCGTTAGAGAGCGAGTCAAACCGGGTACCATTGACCACCTTCGCATCGGTGGACATTGTATTTGCGGTAGTGGGCGGAATGTCTGTCGACATCCGTAGCGCTAGAACCTTGGTATACACCCAGCCCATGACGTTGGGACCGAATGGAATGTACACGAATGCGGTGAGATACAAGCCTAGGTAGGCGACCACGGCCGATAGCGTGAACGTTTTGAGCGTCAAGCTGGTCGCGTAGGAGCTTTGATGCGCGTGATTTTCCCAGTTGGTGAGCGCCTTCCCACTTGCTTGATACATCTCCAGGAGCTTGGGGATGAATGTGAGGAAGATGACGGTGGGGATGTAGCCGGCGTAGGCATGGCCCGGGCCAGTGTAGATCTGGGTAACGAAAGCTTCGAATACGAATATCGCAGTCAGTACGAGTCCCAGAACGAAGGATTCGGTGAGGATGACGGGGATTGACGCTAGTTTGCGAATTTCTCGCTGCCACCAGGGGAAGCTCTCCACACCGTCCTCGTTGATGGTGCCGTTGAATTCCGCACGCCGGCGTTCCACCCTCTGAGAGTTTCGGGTTCCCCATTGCACGGCCAAGGTACGCTCGCGCAGTCGGAATAACTCGACGAAGAAGATACTCCACAGACAAAGTGGGATCGCATACCAAGGCGAGTAAGGGAGATTGAAGTACCAAGCCCCGCCTCCCAACCAACTTGGTATGAGAAGAGCATGCGCGTAGCTGCTAAGGAACGCGTAGTAGAGTGCAACGGATTCTCCGTATTCGTCTTTGACTCGCCCTAATTCGGCATCGCTCATCCACACCCCAAGGCGACTTAAGGTCCAGCTCCGAATCCATTCGTGTTCGAACTGCTTGTTCTTGAGGGCCATAATGCCCTTCACTCGCTCGTGTCCAGACGCGCCAGGTGCAATTCCGAGTCCGCCGTCGGGAATACTGGTGGTGATGTATGAATGAAGCAGGCGCAGTCGGTCCGCAGGGGTCAATGTGGCTTCACCCACGGGTCGTTCGAGAGCAGGCATACTAGCGGCGCTTACACTGTGGAGGAAATCCTCGGTTCTCTGCCGGTCCACGAGCTCCTTCATCTTGTCCCATGAGCAGCGAACAAAAATGAGGAGCTCGCTCGGGGTTGCGCCGGACTTGCCGACAGCCTCGAGCCCACCTGCGGTGAGCTGGGAGAGGAGAGAGGTATATGCTCGTTCTGCATCTTCCGACTCAGTGCGGGATTTGGGTGAAGTACGGAAGATGAGGATGAGGTCGACGGGAGATGGTGTGGTCATCTTGTTGGTTGTTGATTGTTGTGCTCGTCGTTGAGAGACAGGATGCGAACTAGCGCCGACCACCGAACGCGTGGAAGAGGGACGGAAAGAACGATCGCCCCTCTTCTTGGGTGACATCACCGCCCCATTGCTCCCGAGGACCCTATGTTTGCAGGCGCCGAAAATAGCGCGCCCAACTCGCTTAGTAAGCGCCCAACTTGGTCCATGTGAAAACGTGACCAAGCCGCACCGGTCTGAGGGTTTGTTTCCGGTGCATGTGATAACCGGTTAACGTTGGAGATCATAAGCAGCACCGACTTCCCCGCATCCGCGTCTCCTCTCTCTCAGCCAGCTCTGCTGAACCTCTCCTCTTCCTCCTCGACCTCCTTGTTGTCTCCTGTTACTTCAACTAGTAAAATGGCACAGTCTCGCCTCTCTCAACTCACCAGCCAGATATCTACCAGCCTTGGTGTGGGCAAGGCAAAGCTGCTCATTCCCTATGACAATGATGTCGTGATCGTCGCGGCGAAGAGGAGCGCT
>NW_024467202.1:68178-107433 GCF_000292625.1 Dacryopinax primogenitus
CGGGAATACTGGTGGTGATGTATGAATGAAGCAGGCGCAGTCGGTCCGCAGGGGTCAATGTGGCTTCACCCACGGGTCGTTCGAGAGCAGGCATACTAGCGGCGCTTACACTGTGGAGGAAATCCTCGGTTCTCTGCCGGTCCACGAGCTCCTTCATCTTGTCCCATGAGCAGCGAACAAAAATGAGGAGCTCGCTCGGGGTTGCGCCGGACTTGCCGACAGCCTCGAGCCCACCTGCGGTGAGCTGGGAGAGGAGAGAGGTATATGCTCGTTCTGCATCTTCCGACTCAGTGCGGGATTTGGGTGAAGTACGGAAGATGAGGATGAGGTCGACGGGAGATGGTGTGGTCATCTTGTTGGTTGTTGATTGTTGTGCTCGTCGTTGAGAGACAGGATGCGAACTAGCGCCGACCACCGAACGCGTGGAAGAGGGACGGAAAGAACGATCGCCCCTCTTCTTGGGTGACATCACCGCCCCATTGCTCCCGAGGACCCTATGTTTGCAGGCGCCGAAAATAGCGCGCCCAACTCGCTTAGTAAGCGCCCAACTTGGTCCATGTGAAAACGTGACCAAGCCGCACCGGTCTGAGGGTTTGTTTCCGGTGCATGTGATAACCGGTTAACGTTGGAGATCATAAGCAGCACCGACTTCCCCGCATCCGCGTCTCCTCTCTCTCAGCCAGCTCTGCTGAACCTCTCCTCTTCCTCCTCGACCTCCTTGTTGTCTCCTGTTACTTCAACTAGTAAAATGGCACAGTCTCGCCTCTCTCAACTCACCAGCCAGATATCTACCAGCCTTGGTGTGGGCAAGGCAAAGCTGCTCATTCCCTATGACAATGATGTCGTGATCGTCGCGGCGAAGAGGAGCGCTATCACAAAGGTACGTTCGCAGCATTACAAATCCAGTAATATTCTCATATGCAGTTGTTCAGGCGAAGAAGGGTGGATTCAAGGATACTTGCCCCGAGGAGATCCTCTCTGGTGTCCTTCGTGCCGTCTACACCTCCGTCAACCTCGATCCTTCTCTGATTGAAGACGTCGCGGTTGGGAACGTTCTTCCCCCCGGTGGGGGAGCCAGTGCAGCGCGTATGGCCTCCCTTCACGCCGGAATTCCGAATACTACAGCTGTCAATACCCTTAACCGCCAGTGCTCCAGTGGCTTGGCTGCCGTGAACCAAATCGCAAACGAAATCAAGACCGGGCAGATCGACATTGGCATTGGTGAGTCTCAAATACCGGTTGTATGCTCTAATATATCCTAATTAAATTTCAGGTGCCGGTGTCGAGAGCATGACCAAGGGTTTTGGTCCTCAGTCCCTCCCCACCGAGTGGTCCGAGGCTGTCCTGTCGAACCAGGAAGCCGCCGACTGTCTCATCCCTATGGGCATCACCTCCGAGAATGTTGCAAAGGAGTACCGCATCTCCCGTGAAGCACAGGATGCATTCGCTGCATCCTCGTTTCATAAGGCAGCTGAAGCCCAGCAGGCTGGAAAGTTCAGGGAGGAGATCATCCCCCTGCAAGTTAAGTGGATCGACCCTAAGACCGAGGAGGAGAAGATCATGCTCGTCGAGGCCGACGATGGCATTCGTGGGGGTGTCACAGCCGAGTCTTTGGCCAAGCTCAAGCCTGCTTTTGCGAAGGACGGTACCACTCACGCGGGTAACGCCTCCCAAGTCTCTGATGGTGCCGCTGCCGTCCTCCTTGCTCGCCGTTCAGTCGCCAAGAAGCTCGGATTGCCCATCCTCGGCAAGTTTGTCGCTGCCGTCGCTGTTGGTGTACCGCCTAGGATCATGGGTATTGGCCCTGCTGCTGCTATTCCAAAGGTGCTCCAGAAGGTCGGTATCAGCAAGGACGACGTCGACTTCTATGAGATCAACGAAGCCTTCGCCTCGCAGGCTGTTATGAGCGTGGAATCCATCGGCATCCCGTTCGAGAAGGTCAACCCTGTAGGCGGAGCCATCGCTCTTGGACATCCTCTTGGTGCCACTGGTGCAAGGCAGATCGCGACTGGATTTTCACAGGCCAAGAAGACCGGTGCGAGGATCTTCGTCACCAGCATGTGCATAGGAAGCGGGATGGGCATGGCTGCCGTGTTTGTCAACGAGCAGTAGTCGGATCAAGTTGCTTCTGCAATACATCACGTCAGAGGAGCTACTGTAGCAGGATGGATCGCATGTATTATCGATAACAATTGCATTTCGTTGTCCCGTCAAATGCACACCAATGTCTCCTGCTGGGACTCTTCTACCTCCGGGACGCAAGCAAGGCAAGTAGCTCATAAACCCATGTCATAGATTCATATGGCTTATTCTACTGTACAACAACATTTGGAAAAGGCTAGGTATTAGTTCAGCTATCTTTCGTATGAGAAAGCGGACACTTTGCTTGATGACAGTCATAGTCGAAAAGATCGGCACTAGAGCCCAATTGAAAGCCAGAACACGCAAGAAGCTCACCAGCAGACCCAACACCTCATGCCCAAAGAATGGGCAGGGAACAACCTGCCAGACACCTCCGCGCTGAGAAAGCTAGGAGGGCAAACCACTGTTTAATCATCCCCCGTCAGGTCAACCGGACACGACTCCGTCCCTCCAGTCCAGGTCTGCATGTCAACATCCATCCCACTATCCTCCATACCGTGCGCGCCGCCACGCTCCAGCCTAGGCTTCTTACTTGAGGACACCCACTCAATTTCTGCTGATCGTTTCCTCAGCCAAGGACCGGTTGGGTTCTCAACCATCCGTGTAGCTTGTGACTCTGGCTTTCCTGTGTCGAAACCATCGCTACTCGGCACGCATCGCACTGACAACGGCGTTGTATGCCTCGGCAGGGCGCCTCCCACAGGCGCAGGCGAGAGATATCGCACGTTCTCCCCCTCCACACCCTCGTCGAAGACTGTGAACGTCTGGTAATACGGTCTTGTCTTGGTTTGCCCATGCCGTTGTTTGCGACGTTTTCCGCGCATCGAGGAGCCGGGTTTGCTTAGTGCGGGAGGGAGCATGGATGCGAGGTACATCTCGATGTCTACAGGAGGGGGAATGTAGACTGAAGTGTCGCTCGAGCGTCGAGCAGGTGGCGGGTTGGTCGTTCGTACTGGCTCTGGCTGGGGAGGTTGAGGCATGTCGACCCGCTGCGGAACGACGGGAGGAGGTACAACAATCGATGCAGATGCAGCCGGCTGCGCGGTAGATGGCGTCGAGGTCGAGGCCGCGCTCTGAGCAGCAGCCTCGTTCAATCTCGAAGCCTGGCCAAAATACTGCGGACACAGCTTGCTAACAAGAAGTCCCGAATCTCGGTGCGGCATGTCGGTCAGACTCAAACGAGTAACCTCGGCCACAGGCGCACTCTGAGCCTCTCCTAGGTCGCTAGAGGCAGGTTGAGCATTGTTGAACCTTGCCGCTTGGTTGAAGTACTGTGGACATAGTTTCCGCACCAGCAGATTAGAGCCTCCCGAGGCACTGGTGTTCAGGCTCGGCCATGGGAGGTTCTGACGGGCACTGGCCTCTTGCGCTTGATTGAACGGTTGGTTGAAGGGATGAAGACGGGCACGGGCCGCTTCTACAGCCGCTTGTCCGGCTTGGGAGGGGTTCTTGTGCAGGTTGAAAGTGTGCGAGGGCCAGGTGGATGTAGGGACTGCGGGACGCTCTGGAGGCGTGCTGCTTGATGGCGTGGGGTCTTGTGTTCCTGTTGGTTTCGCTGGTGTTGGGGCTGCTGAAGTAAGGGCGGGAGGTTGAGGTTGAGTCACGGATTCGCCTTGGAAGTGAACAGGTCCGCTCGGCGCTGTCGGGGGTGTTACCGATGGGGAAGACACAATGGTCCTGTTAGATCCTGGTGACCCATGCGTCTGTTGAAGACTTGCGAGGGCAAAGATTGCCCCCTGCTCGCTTGGGGTAAAGGAGAATATATCACGTGTTGGTGCTGATGCTACGGACGGCGAATTCAGGGGCTGGGGCGGCTCGTTTTTACTTGCTATTGCTTCGGCCAACAGCATATACATGTTATCGGCGTGCCATACGAGCCTCCTGGGCGATAATGACAACGTGTCAGTGATCATAAACCGTGACATAGCGCGATCACATACAGATAGTCATCCGCGTCCTTCAAGTAAACACACCTGGTGGAGTCAAGGTGATCGATCAGTATCGCCACGGAATCTAGCGATATCTGCACCAGTGACATATGTTTCCTATACTCCCAGTCGGGCTTATCCCCCGCAGGCTTGGGGTGAAAGACAGTCGATATGTAGATATCGCGAACGACGGGCATGCTCTGAGGCCCATAGCGCGTCAAGACGTGGTTGTTTAATACCTCGGCGAGATCCTTTGACAGATCAGCAAAACTTCGTGCGACAGGCTGCGGGCAAGCCCATTCCACGATGATACACGTATATTGCTTCGATTCGATTCGCTTGGGCTTCTCCAGGTTCAGAGCACAGATGTCGGACGGGAGGGCGGCTACGAGCTGCTCCTTGCTGTGGGCATCGCGGGCAGCGATATGGTGCTTATAGGCGAAGGATGGAAAGAGTCCGGGAGGGTGCCAGGTGCAGTCTGGGGGAAATGAACGGTGCACTAGCGCGCAGCCGCAGAACATCTGCTCGGGGTCTGGTTCTGCCATCTGCAAGGTGGTCGAGGTGGTCGAGGAGGAGGAAGGGATGATGCGCGCGCCAGTCACCGTCCAATGAGATGATGAGCCACTGACACGGATAACGGAAACAGAAGGAAAAAGAACGGCGCGTGACGTGGAAGAAAAGGAAAATTTCATTTTAGGCCGAAGAAGCCGTTCTTCCGACTCAAACAAAGTTGCAGAAAACGTGTAAGAAGGGGACATCTGCCTCCGATTGGCCCTTGAACTGCCTTTTTGAGATGACTATCAAAGGAATGAAAGAAAAGAAGCAACAACTCGAGGCATCACGTAGGCTTTGATATTGGATCCCCGTTAGACGGCGTATCTGTTGGACGTTGTGGGTGACGTATCTGAGACACGTGACCCAGTTGCCCTAGTTACCATCATCATCACCATCACTACTTAGCTCTTTACCAAAAATGCAGTCAGAGTCATTGCTATCTACCTCCTAGGCCTCTGCCTCATTCGCTGTTTCTCGTTCTCTGTTCCCGTACCTCGTTTGCGTCCCGTATGCTGCATTGATGAATTACTCGCTCCATCCGATAAACGTTTCTTTAAATTATTGAATTACTAGTTACAGCAGATCGATCCGATCTTCTACCGCGGAATGTGCGTCCATTCGCCGCAGAAGAGAGTAGCTGCGATGTGTGAAGGATAAGGTGGAAGAAGCGAGAAGTGCCGTCAGTTGTGTGCCCTGCTTCTCTTTCCAACTCTGATCCCCTTCTTGCACATCTGGCACTTGTACACCTCATATCCTTGCTCACTCCATTGCGCCAACATGATGTATGTCCTCGAGAGGATATACAAGTACTATCGTAGCGTTGAACCCAGAATGTTGGCCGAGTTCAACGCATCTAGTTCGCTTCCAGCCCGGTCACTCTCCCAACACCCCCATTCCTTCCCCATTCCCAGCAATCCAATACCCAAACGTCGTTCCCATCGCCCCACTATTTGGAAAGCCGAACAGCGACTAGAAAGAAGATAACAATGACATGAGGCTGCTCTATCGATGAACGGGGCTGAAGTTCGGGTGGCTGGCTTGTCCATTGGATGTGTTAGAGGATGAGCAGGTCATGGGCGTTTAACGGACCTGGTTGTACGTCTCTTGGTGTACCATCAATGCGCCGCATAGTTCTCATCACCGCCCTCGCAGCGCTCTTCTCCGCGCTAGCGTTTCTCAGGCTTGTCCTCTTCCCGTCGCCCTCCTCTATCTCCTTCTCCATCCCAGCCTATGCAACCCCGCCTTCACAGCAATACACCTCCCTCCAACGAGGGCACTGGGAGCCGTCCCCTCTCTCCTCACACGCCGCACTGCAAGCTCAATTCGGTCCTCTGGGTCCTTCCTGCTTCCCCATTCCCTCTCCTTTGCGCAACTTAAGCGCAGAAGAACTGCATGCAGAGGGGGAAGCGCGCAAGGTCGTGGTGAGCGGGTGGGAATGGGTGCCAGAAAGGGGGAGGATGAGGCCTTGGGATGCAGGACGAGTGCTTAGAAGGCTTGTCAATTCCGAGCGTGGGCTGTTGTTAGTCGGCGGTGAGCACTTTCTTGCAGAAGGTAGGCAAACACTGACATCCGCACAGATAGCATCACAGGCCAGATGGCAGCCACCCTGCACTCGATGCTTCTCCTCCCACCCCTTTCCCAAAAGACACCAACACACATCCCCCTCCTCCTGCCCAGTACCGAGCTCAGCGGCCCGCCACACCACGCCCTCCTCCGCCTCTCCCTCACGCTCAACCCCTCCCATCCATTTACCGCCTATCTCCGGCATGCCCACCCCTTTATCCCGTCTTCCAGGTTCTCTAATCCTGTCGTCGGGTTTCTGAGGAACGATCTCCTCCTCCCCTTCCCTGAGATTGAAGCTCTGTTCCTTTCCCAAGGCATAACAGGCTGGGTAGGCGAGCAAGCCGGGTTCTTCGCGCAGCAACCCTGGTTCTCTGCACTCCCCTCCTCCCCAAGCTGGGAAGGGGAACAGCCCTCCCTTCTAATCCTGAACACGGGTGCCCACTGGACTCCAGACCACTTCTACATGCCTGCAGGGGAGTATATACAAGGGTACGCAGCGCTTGTGCACTCCCTGGCTCCTCGGCTGCTGGCCAATCCCAAACTGCACACGGTATACCGTACGATCTCCCCCCCTCACACCGGCTGCTCGCGCACATCCGGCCCCGTATACCCAGCCCAGCCTCCAAATCCAAAGCAGTCAAACCCAGCCTGGGGATGGCTGGCCTTCCCCCTCCTGGACACTCTCTGGCGGGAAGAACTAGACGCGCTCGCCCCTTCCGGCATTACTCAGGCTGGGGGGAGAGTAGGATGGCTAGATGTAGGGGAGATGGCAGGCCAGAGACCGGACGCGCACCTCCTTGCGGTGACCGAGGGAGGGGAGGTGGACTGCATGCATTGGTATGGAAATGGGGTGGTGGGGGAGTGGGTGAGGATGTGGTGGGAGATGGTTGAGGACCCGTGATGATTGTCCTCTTGCAGAGATGTTCCATTTGTTCCATGTACGTGTAACATTATCTGTACATGTAAGTATATTGACAGTTGTGATGACACCCAGCATCGCGGAGGATCCTCGTACGTGATCAAGGACGTTTCTCAGATGAGATCTCCCTGTAATGTCCCAGTACTTGCATACAATACATTGCTGTGACCCCCCCCAAAAAACCAAGCATCTGTCCACAACGGAGCCTCCACTCCCCCTAGAGGATATGCCAAACCATTTTCGCCCATGTCCCCGGCACTGTAGGCCCATACCAATGCAAACAATCTCCCTTCCCATCAAACCCGAGCACATGATCCTCCGGTCGCTGCGCACTCATTTCCCTCACATCTAAAATGTCCACTCTGCCACCAGCACTCCCCTTCCCCTCTGGGGCAGCCTCGTCCAGCTGCTCAGCCCACACCTGATCCAGAACAGGAAAGTGCGCCCAGCCCCAATCATACTCATGCGCCGGGTCTACAGGCAGGCCGGGAAAGACCGGCGCCGTGTGCTCGTAGCAGTTCGTATGGGGTGAAGCGGTGCCCCGATATACAAGGTGCAGCTTAGGTGTCCCCAGCAACTCGGGCAATAGATGCCGCACTACGGCCCGGTAGCCTTCGGTATACGCTGCCTGGGGCACGCCCCATCTTGCGGGGGACCAGTGGGCACCAGTGTTGAGCACGAGAACGCTATCCTGTTCTCCGTCCCAGCGCGAGGGGTTATTAGGCAGCCGGACGCGCCAGGGAAATTGGGAGGCGAATGGCCCGTACTCAAACGGAGCATGCGTGAACCCCACTTGCTCGAACACAGGCTCCAGCTCAGCGTACGACAGCAGGAGGTCATGCCGCATATACTGGACGATAGGCTCTTGAAATCTCTCCTCGAGGATGTGGGGAAACTGTGCGCGGAGCTCGGCGTATAGAGGGTGGAAAGGATGGAGAGTGACATTCATGTGATCGATGACGACGTGTGTACCAGTGGTGTAGTGCGCGCTAGGAAGGATTGCAGGGTAGGAGTTGTCTTCGGATCCGGGAATGGGCAGGAGCAGCATCGAGTAGAGCACGTCCGCCATTTGCCCTGTGAGGGAGTCTATAAGAGGTGTCGCGGTCAGTTTGCGGTGATCATAAAGTGGATATAGGGAAAACGTACCTCCAACAAGGAGCATTCCGCGCTCTGAATTGACCAGCCGTGCGATGAAGTTCCGTACATTCCACTCTCTCATCTTGGCTCCACCAGGCAATGATGGCACCCATTCCCAGCTCGTGCAGCGAAGTAGCCGCTCCCGACCGAGTTCTTCTCGTTCTGAATCTGAAAGGAGTTGCAGGTCTTCTCGGAACGCAGGTAGGCAGTAGTGTCCATGCGAGCCCCAGAGGGTGTGCAGCGCGGGCAATGATCCAGGGGGAGAGGCGAGCTGGTGCCAGCGGCCGGAAGAGAGTGGCCGGTATTTGACTGAAGGGGGGAGGGTGGTTGGTTTGGGAGGCGGAGGAGGCAGGGATGAGGAGATGACAGTTGGCTCTGGGGCGGAGGTCGAAGATAAAGATTGAGCGACACCGGGGAACAGAAGCTGTTCAGCCGTGTGCCGCGCTTCCTCTGAATCGGAGGGCTCGCTCACTGGTACAGAGACAGGAAGGTTTGTTTCATGCTCGAGCGGCACATGAGCAAAGGAGAGCCTACTGGGCACGGCAAAGGAGTATTGCGCCGTCGCTTGATGTCTGACGTAGAGGATCACAGCCAGGACAGCCAAGAGAGGAAAAAGCAGCGCTCGTCGACGATTTATTAGAGGAGGCATCCTTCCAGATTCCAAGCCAACTGCCGTCTTGGGGGGGGGGGGAGAGAACAAGAAGAGAAGGGGGGAGAGAGAGAAAGTTGCGGGCGCTTTACGATGGCAGCACATAAATTGCTCTCAACAGCCTGGGGGTTCTGTCAAAGTCTGCAGAACAGCCTAGGCGCATCTGTCGCCATCTGTCATCCACCAGAAGAAGAAGAAAAGCCCCAACGGCGCTTTGGCGGCGAGGCTGAATGGGTTGCGGCGAGGAAGGACTCGGAGGGGTCGGCGTCCGGCTATCGCCCTCCGTGGCGCCAGGCCCTTAGCGTTACGGCAGGCAGAGTAATATTTGAGGTTTCCTGAGCATCCAGGAGGTACCGTTGCCATAGATTGGAAGGATCAGCAGCAGATGTCTGGCAGTTATTCCATTGTTCTGAGCAACACTGATAAACATTTGGGAAGGTTGACATGTGGCGCCTTCTTCCAAAGAAATTCTTTGGATTATTGGAGCACGTGACTTGAACCCTGGTGCCTGCCAAGCCCAACCATATCCTTTCAACAGATAATAGTACTAGTGAGAGGAGTACGTAGTGGAGGCAAAGGATGCCAAATACAGCGTTGGGAAATTGCACAATACAAATTTCTTTCCCTCAGCTGAAATACCATCAACAGTCCAAACAGCCATTACCAGCCACCCGTTTTGTGGTAACGGAAGCGCTTTTAGTTTGAATTGATCCCGTGCACCACTTTGATCGGAATCAATCTATCAGGCTCTGTTCCTTGTTGTTTCTGCTTAACTTCTTGAAGCTGTACTGTACAATGGCCCTATGTTGTAACAAATCTTGAATTACATCTAACTGGTATTTATGAGTCTTCGGGATCTGGGACTTGACGGATTGGCTTTGCAGCCCCGTGTTGCTGCTATTCTCACAAAATTGGTTCACGAGCGAGACGAGTTGAAGAAGCGGACACGGCACGACAAAGCTCGAGTATACTCGGTATTCTGCGGATTGGTTCCGGAACTGAGTCCTTGTTCAGATACAATCATTACAGCAAGAGGTGGAAAGGGTCACTTCGCTTGCTGGGGACTTGCAGGATTCCTTGCGAGATACCTCGGATGCCCTCAGCGAGACCAGACTTGATCAACGTAAACAAACAAGTTCTTTGGCCCGATCCAACACTCTCCTCACACAACGGATTCGCAATCTTGAATCTACTGTCGTTGATCTGCAGCTCGAGAGAGATCGCTTGACCGAAGCTGTTGAAAGGCTGATTGAAGAAGCTGAAGGGAGGATAAGTTCTCATGCCTCCTGGCCTATGCTAAATCCCTTTTGCAGTGCACGGGCTTAGAAACCTGTCTGCCCATTGTGTTCTCCATCGACTTGACCCGCATGTCAGTTCACTGTCGTACGATCGTCAGCTTCATCCTGCAAATGCCTTTGATCAGCCATCTGAAGAATATGCCGCATCTCTTATTTCTTCCCTGGCAAGGCGGCTGGACGCAACACAGGATGCAATGGAAGCTTTTCAGGAAGACTCAGAAACTAGCGTTAGCATCCAAATCTTTCCTCCTTTACGGTTGCATCTGACAAGTGAAAAGATTGCAATCTTGGAGGCTCGAGTAGCAGATCGAGAAGCACAACTTTACGGGTTCCTGGTGTCATCCGATCAGACACAGCCAGGGTCGCAGCATTCACAAGGGCAGCTGCATCGGCCACTACCGGTTGAAGCATCTCGAATATCCGGAGTGCGCACTGATATCCTTCAATCTGAGCTCGAGGACGATGTGCGACGTATTGCGCAGAAGGTGAGCCATGAGTCTAATAGGTCGGATGTCTTATCAATCTTTTGCATCAGTTAGAAGAAGTGAGAGCATCTGTGTCGCACATCACTACAAGAGATTTGCCGGGAAGCGTGCTTCCATCGACTGTGCTCGCGAACAACATATTGGAAGATCTAAACACCCAACCACCCAACTTTTCTTCAGAGACAATGGACGCCCCAGAACCTGGTAATGCGCTCAAACTGGAGATCACCCCGAAAGAATCAATGCAGCCGCTGCCTACTAGTATGAGCCCCAAATCGCCGCGACGCAAATCGGTGCTGAAGGACTTGGATGCTGAGATTGGCCGACTGACAGCGGATCTGCATGACCTTGAGCTAGAGAGGGAAACAATCTTACGAGTGTCTAGCAACCCTGTTGAAACCAACGACGTGAGTTGTTTGCTGTCATACTCCCCACACCTCATATTCCCCCAGCCTGCGACTGGACAATTCCCCCAACATGAAGTTGGACTCGGTATCTCACTTCATCCACTTTCCGCTGCATCACATGACAGCCCCAGAGCGCCAGCTCAGGAACCTGGACCTCCATCCCCTCAGCCGCATCACGCGCCGCTTCCCATATCCCCGGAGGACACGACCCTCGCCTCCTACTCCGAGGACAAAAGCCGTGAAATGACGCCGGAGCTGTTCTCTTCTCTTTTTGTAGACCGATTGGAACTCATCGATCCCGCGAAACTTGAACAACAATTGGTAGACGCTCAGACGGCTCTGATCGCGAAAGAAGCTCATCTCCGCCGCCTGCAAGCCGAGCTCGAAACCATGCTCGTCTATCCACATGGTTAGGTCTCACGCAGTGCATCCAAGGTATGTCTGTTCATTCATTACAAGCATACAAGCATACGAGACTAACGGGTATCCTACAGTCCAAGATTTGCACGCCTAGAGGGCAATACCGATTTCCTGCCGTTTGACAGGAGAGTTGAGAGCTCTGATACTCTTCCTTCTGGCGATTTCGCTCTGCTTCGCCCTTCTTTGGAGCTCCATGTTCGGACGAGCAAGCCCGGCAGCAGCCTTGAGTCCCAGAGACCGCCTGGAGGAGGTCCTAGTTGCGAGTGAATGTTTCCTAGGCGATGGGGTTCCAACAGCAGCAGCAGCATTGCGCCTCTCGTTAAGCTTGCTGATGACGTGAGCGCGCGAGATCCTCGGTTTACGCTTCAAGCCCGTTTTGGAAGGAGAAGGCTTTGCAGGAGAAAGATGGTGGAAGAAGGGCTTAAGAGGGGAGGAGAACCTGAGTGACCCGGGGCGGGGGACGGAGGCGGTCGGCAGGCCTCGCTTAGATCGGATGGTCAGAGGGGTGCGGGGAACGCCAGTCTTTGGGGTGGGGAAAGCTTGCGCCTCCGTGGGGGGACGGAAGGGGGAGAACGGCTCTTCAGGCCGCAGCGTAGCTTGCATACGCGCCAGAGAAGAGATTGTAGGTGCATGTAGAGTAGATTTCTTGGCTGTCAGAGGTGGTTCGCGTTCGCCCTTGTTCATTTGTATCTCTTTCATCGCAGCATGTGCCCTGAATGCGTCGTTCTTAGCCACCTGCGTAGCAGGGAAAAATGGCATGTTCTCCTTGTCGCCCTTATCATGGAATGTGGGGGGAACCTTCCGCACCGGCCCGGAGGGGATGCGCTGTTTCGTCGCGCCCGTACTGTTAGTCGAGCTGTTACTGGCGGTACGCCTTGTATCAGCGCGCGAAGCCGACGGTGTCCTCCCGGCCACGGCCAAGGGCCGACCTTGAGCAGCCGAAAGCCCTGCATAACCTTTCTTCGTCACATTCGGAACCGGTACAGGGAGCGCAGTTGGAGGAAGGACGTTCTTGGGCTCGTGTTTCTTCTCCTGCTTGCTGGGATGGCCGTGCTTGTCACCACCCTGCGCACTCCCGCCTGACCCGGAGGTCGCTGAGACTGGCACTTCTAGGAGGTTCAACATCCTCGGCGCGGGAGGTACAGGCATCACTTTCATCCCTGCCTTTACCGTTGTCCCGGCGACTGTGCTAACTGGGCCGGTGGAGAAAACACCTTTGAAAGCGTTCGCGGTCCGGCCTAAGAAAGTCGGTTTCCCAGGTGCAGCCGTCGTCGCTGTTCCCGTCCCAGCCGTAGTGCCCGTACCCCCTCCGGTAGTCGACAAAAGGTCCACCGGCAAGCGAGGCAGGCTCGGCCGGCGAGTTAACGACCGCCTCCTGAGAGCCGAGTCTAACTTCCTCCTCTGAGCAGGGGTGTCCCTCACCCTCACCCAGACTTCCGCTTTCCCTCCCGGGACAGCGGTTGGTGCTTCGCTAGTCCCTTCCTGCATCTTCCGCCTTTTGGCCCTTTGCGCGCCTTCGTCCTCTTCTCCATCTTCGCTCCGTTTAGCCGCTCCTGCTGTCGTAGAACCAGTAGGCGCGCGAGAAGGAGCAGAGATCGGATGGGTAGACTTGCGTTTCTTCTGAGCTTGTGGTTGTTCTTCCCTCACACCAACACGAGACTCCGGCCTGCGAGCTGCATAGTGGGTAGCGATAGAGTCCATCCTTTGCCTCGTCAGCCCGTGTCTCCGTCAACATAAAGCAGAAAAACACTAACAAATTGAAGCCTTTCTGATGACTCTTCTCAAACCTTGTCTTCTTCGACTGTTCTTCTTGCCCAGCGCTTTCCACCGCCGCGATACTCTCCCAGTCCCCGCCAAAGCTTTTAGTAGGGACCGCTTTACCTCCCGCTGCGACAACCCGCTTGTTGAGCTCGTCCAGTACGTTTCGCGTCACTTTCGTAAACTCCGCCTTCGATACTCCCCTCTGTGGCGAACCGAATATATACTGGAATGGGGTTGACGCCTCCTGCGCGGGCGCGGGAGGGGGCGTATAACCTTGTCCAGGCTTGTAGGGGGAGGGGAGTGGGTCAGTTGGCTTGTGCAGCCTACGCGGGGACGGGAACACGGAATGCTGGTCCGCATGGGCGGGGAAGGCGCCCGGTAACTCTGGGTCCAAAGGAGGGTACATGCGAGGAACGTCATCCACTTCCTCCCTGAGGGTCTCGGGCAAGACGGGGAACATAGAGCTCAGGAGCTGGTGGCTTTGGTCTTCCCGAGCGGGACTGTCTTGAGCACGTTGGGAGGAGACAAGTCGGATTGTTTGCGCTGGAGAATCGGTATTGGCGAATTGAGGAGCGGGGAGAGGTCCGAGCTCGTCGACTTGCATCATACTGCCGTCGATGTTGGTGTTGGTGTTGATACTCTGTGCATCTGGTGCACGCGGGAGGAGGAGCGTCTCCAGGCTATCATTTGGCAGGGAAGGCTTGAAATCCGCCAACTCTGCGTGTGTGGAACGTCCCGATCCCCGCTTGATACCCATAGCCAACTTCAAAATCCCTGTTCCTAAACTCGACGCTGTCAAATGTAAGGGCTCGCAGAACACAACACAGCAGAGGAGAGAGGCGTACATTTGGGTATCAATGTTGTTGTCTGGGTGCCTGTGAACAGCGTGGGAAGAACTTCGATGGTCCTTGCTCTCGGTAAAGAAGGAGAATCACCATCAAGTACCTCCCATTCCTGGTCCTGGTCCTGCACTTCCTGCATCTCCTGCGGTCCGACGACCAGCGGTCTCAACTTCGCCACCAGATCGGTGTTCTACCCAGAATGAGTCAGGCGAGAGAGAAGTATGATGAAATTTAGGACGTACCTTTCCCTGAACCTTAACCCCGTGTTGTTTACACAATCTCACAATCTCTGCTCGCTTGAGGTTGTCGAGCCAGTCCATGGTTGGATGCAGTGATATGACACGGGCGACGTCAAGGAGGGTTGAGACGCGTAGGGCAAAGGACGCGCTGAATCACGTGCATAACATGTGATGGTTCATTAAGTAAGCATTTATTTCCAGCACTTTCTCGGAGGGACGTCGCACAACTTCGAAGAAAGTCATCGGTCACAGTAAATAAGTAGTTCAAATTTCTTCTCCCTCCTTACTTCCTTTACGCGATATGGAGTCTCTCTTGCACTGGGCTATCCAACACTCCGACACCACTACCCCTCCCACCACCTCAACACTCGAAGCACAAGCCCGTCTCCGTTCGCTCGACCCTGGTATAATAGAAACCATCCTCGGCCAACCCGATGCGGCCAAGATGCGTCAATCACTCGCTCTAGCGCAGGACCAGGGCCGGTCAAGAGCAGAGAGGGTCCAGGCTCTGGATGACCTGGAGATGCTGGTAGAGAGCTTGGATAACGCGAACGATCTTGCTCCTCTTGGTTTATGGAAGCCGCTTTTGGGGCTGCTCCAGTCAGAGGAAGAAGAGATCCGACGAGCAGCGCTCTGGGTCGCAGGGACGGCAGTGCATAATAATCCTCAATCTCAAAGTGACTTCTTGGCGCTGGACCCGCTCCCGGCGGTATTGGGATTCGTGAGAGATGGGGAGGGGGAGACGAGGGCCAGGGCGGTTTACGCGCTAAGTGGTGCTGTGGGACATAACCCGACCGCCGTGGGACGGATGGAAGAGTTGGGAGGTTGGAGAGTTTTGAAGAACGCACTGGAGGGTACGTTTCTTGAGTTGAGGTTTATTGCTGGTACTGACATGGGGCAGATCCGGCACCGAAAGTGAGAGTCAAAGTCGCTTTCTTGCTGAACACTCTTCTCCTCCTGGATACCCCACAAACCCAGGATCAAGCCCACGCGTACGCGCATGATACTTCCGTAGCCCCCTACCCCCGTGCACAAAAAGAGTTCACAACTCAAACAACAAAAGGCCGAACCCGCGCAGCGTTCAAAGCTGAGGGGATCGTTGATACACTGATAGAGATCCTTTCCCGGGAGGGAGAGGAGGAAGAGGACTTGAGGGAGAAGACAGGAAGATGTTTGCTTACTTTCCTGGAGGGTGGGGATGACGCATGGACGGGGGAGCAGAAGGAGACTCTGAGGAAGGCTCTTGGTGTCCATTCCGGAGGGAAACTGGGCTTGGACCAGGAGGAATGGGAGCGGCTCACGGGGAGTGTACGTTGAACAGCCTCCTATCTATCGTTGAGCTTCAGTGTACTTTAACTCCAGGCTGCGAGGTGCCTGCGTCGGATGTGATCATAATACATGTAATAAGCATAAAGATGTGCAAGTTGTACATGGTCCCACTGTAAAGATCGTTACAAATCCCTGCCCCCAACCGGTCTCTCCCTGTATCCCATCTCAGTCCGTCCATCCCCCGGACTTACAAACCGAACCCCTCAGCCCAAACATCCAATACATCCTTCCCCTGCATCTGGAACGCCGCCCTACAAATCAACGGTCCATGAGCGTTCCTAACCCCCTCAATAAGCACCAGCTTCTTCCCCCATCCAAGCTTGTTCAGCTGTTCAGCACAGCGCAGCTGGAGGGAAGTAAGCATTGGCTGCTCCCCTGCGGAGGCAGCGAGTGCGTTTTCAGCGGGAAGGGGCCCGTCGGAGCCGTCTGACGTCGCAGCGAGGGTAGCGAGCTGAAGGAGGGAGGCGGAGGACGAGGATGTGGCAGGTTTGGGGAGGGTCAGGGCGTTGTTGTTGTTGCCGTTCATTGGGGGGCTGGGGGTAGGGGCGGGCGTGGTACTCTCACTGGAGCCTTGCTCCATTGAGCTGGTAGGTGTGGACCAGCCCGACATCGACAGTGACATGAGCGTCGGCCGCCTACTCAGCGCGAGGGAGGTGTTGTCTTCCCACTCTGAGTCGGACTCGAGCAACGCTATCCGCCTGCGGGACTCCCGTGTAGCTGCTGAGAACCGGTAAACTAGGGCTAGGAGTATGATGGGGGCTACGAAGGGTACGAGCAAAGGGGAGAGAGCGAAGAATACCTGTTTTCTATTAGTTAATTCTGGGGGTGGTAGGGGAAGGGACACACATAGTTGTAAGGATAGGAGAATTGCAAGTGAGGGGGAAGGACGGGCCTGGTAGGATAAAGAGATCGAAGGTATTCCCAGGACATGATCGCAAGCTGGGGCTTCTCTACTGGAACGGGCAGCTCCCACTTTGTGATCATATGCGGGTGTTTAGGGTCAAATTCCCTGTTCCGCGTTAGCCTATCAAGGATCGGGATGGGAAGAAAGCGTACAGTTGGATCCCGTTAGACTGATAGTGGAAAAATGGGTCGTGCACCTCGATCGCACTCGTTACGTAAGGGACGGTCACGTCTCCTGCGGCGTTGGCATAGACCTCTCTCCTCGCAAATCTCGCTAATCCCCTGTAGAAGACTCCTTGCGGGTCTGCCATCACCTCGAGTAGTGGGCGACCTGAAGTGCCCCATTGGTCGATGGCGTAGAACTGCTCGCCTGTGCGGGACAAGAAGCGCGGTCCAAGGGTGTAGGTGAGGGAGCTGTAAAAGGAAGGATAACGGGGAAGGCCGATGTGCGGAGTTGCGAAGGTGTAGAAGGCGCGGGGCTCGACGCGGGAGAAGAAGTTTCGCGTTTCTAAGATACTGTGATGGGTCAGTTCAGGGCTTAAGAGGTGCAGAAGCAGACGAACCCAATGAGATAGCGAGCGATGAGTCCACCCAACGAATATCCAACAATACTGAGTCGCTGGACGACCTTTCCCTCCCGCTCCAGCTTATCCACATAACTCAGAAACTCATCCGCGACCCTTTCCGCACCCCAATCCACCCCGTCGTACGTATGGTTTCCCCTGTTAGCTTCAGCGACCAGCACGTCTAACAGGGGTTGTCCGGGCTTGATAGAGGAGGCGGGAAATTGCTCGCGTAGGCGGGAGGCCATGTTGGAGAGATGTTGCGGGTCACCCCACATACCATGCACGAGGAGGACGAGGTGGACGGGCTGTGGGGATACAGAGGCTGGGGTGGGGCTGGTGTTCTCCATGAGCTCAAGGGGTGCGGCAGGCGGAGAAAGCGATATAAGCGGATTATCCATAGGAGTAGTAGTAGGCATGATTACTTCTGTAGCGGACTGGATTCGAAGTTTAGGTTGTTCCTTCTTTCGTTCAATGAGATCGGAACAGTTGTAAAGTGTGGTTGTCAAGTGTCTAAGCAGCAAAGAAAGGAGAGTTCGATATTAAGTAGTATCCAAGTGCACACACAGGAGATTTCAGCAATTAGAGAAGAGGAGGTGCTTAAGGAGTCAAGCGTCAAGTCCGTGTCAAGAGGAGAATTGCTCCAAACAGCAGTGTCGGGGTAAAAGGAGAACGGCCCCTTGCTCTGCTTATAGTACGCAATTTCCGGTTGACCCGACAGAAGGGAAGCGCCCGGGGCACAGCCACACGGCAATGACGTCTTGCCCCTCGGCTATGGTGCGGGCCGTACTTTGGAGCTTGAGGAAAAGGCGAAGAATTTTCGGCGTTATGTTTCTCGTGGAATGTATTAATACATAGAATACTCGTACTCAGCCAAGGGTTGAGAAACTCCAACGACTGAAAACCAAGCTGCGGCATAAAGGAGCGTACGACATTCAAACAGACACGAACCAGCTCAGCCACAGATGTTCGGGTACTCCCTATCATCCGGGTCTGATGAGATCCACCCTCCAGCTAAGCCAGCAGAGTACGACCAGTCATCCGCATCCTCGTTCTTCCAACACCAGTATATCCATCCCTGCGCCTCCCATTAGCACGCTCCAAACAGCCAAAGAAGATCACTCACATCACCCTGCTCGTACGTGCTGACCTGCGCCTCCCAGAACTGCCTCAAGAACGTCTTGTACTCGCTCGAAAACGTACTGCTGCTCCCACTCTGACCGTAACAGTTCCCAATAGCAGCCGCGCCATCGCCGTACGACCCGTCGTAGCGTGACCCCATCCCTCGTCCGTTGATGTATGTCGCGCAGTCGGTGGAGGCGGTACTCCACTCACCGACGATCGTCCAGAGGTCGTTGGATGCTAGATTACCCGCGTTTGAGCAGGCGTTCGATATGTGGTCATCCCAAGACATCTCGAGATAATAGTCTTCGAATACTTGGTAGATATGCTATTGGCTCATAAGTTTCTGTCCATAGCTCTCAAATGAACACGCGCACCGTGTCCATCATGACCCACGACCCGCCATTAGCCTCAGTCAAGAAGCCAGACCAGTATGAGAAGCTCTGGAACGCATCGTGCAAAACGACCACCAGACTCCCGTCGTTCCTCACGGTCGGGTACGTATCCGTGTAGTAGTTCCTGGTTGTATCGAGCAGCTCCTGACTATAATACCCCGCAGGTTCGTTAACCAGCTCGATAGCGGTAACGACGCCCTGATACTGCGATTGACTGAAGTCGCTGCTCATGGTAGCGATTATTGCCTGAGTGCGGGTCACGTAGTCCGCATTATTCTGCCAGTTCGGATTGCCCCGTTCGCCGGAATTGTCGTACCCGTTCTGCGAGCCAGGTACACCGTGCAGGTCCACGAGAACCTTGATGCCGTAGTTCCCCGCCCAGCCTACAGCAGTCTTAAGGTAATCATATTGATTCAGGTGGAAGTACGGTTCCCCTCCAGAAGTGTCGAACGCCCAGAAGCCGATGGGGATACGCACGTGATTCAGCCCGGCTGCGGCGATGGCTTCAAAATCTGATTCTTGCACCCACGAACCCCAGTGGTTCCAGAGGATGTTCGCGCCCGTGTCGTAATCCATATATTGGCCAAAGGTCCACTCGTCGACGATCGCGGAATTTCCGGTGTTGTCGAAGATTGACGGGGTGATCCATGGTTCTGTGCACGTGTGAGCATTGGAGCACCGAGAGGTGGGTGGAGCGCACCTAGGACCAACCAACCGCCTAGGTTCACACCTCGTACCTTGTCGGTGCCATACGCAAATCCAGGATCCCGCTTCGAAAGTGTGGAGTTTGTGTTGACCCAAGCTGGGGCGGCAAACGCGGTGCCTACAGCAGCGATAAGAAAGAAGGAGCGGAGTAGTCCCATGGTTGGTATGCCAGAAGCGGGGAATGCAGGCAGCCAAGGGGCTGAGGGGTAAAGACCGGCGGGAAAAAAGAGTGCTATATACCGCTCGCGAAAGAGGGGCGAGCAAGGTACTGAGAGATCCGAGTAGGCGCGCACAAGTCAGCTGCTGCTAATTTTCGAGGCGTTAGGAGAAGAGTTGTGGAAGAATCCCGCTTTTAATAGGATAGATGGACGAAGGAAGAAGGGGAGGGTATTGATCATAGTTCGTTGGCCAGAGTTATATATGATTATCCCCCAAAGTGCGGCAGTGGCAGGGCCAGAGGGCGTTGTGTACCAAGGCGGTAACCGTGCCTTGTTGTCAACGTGTTAGGGCGATGTTCTAGCCAATGATCTGCGTGCATCCCAGAGCTTCGGATAACAAGAATAGCCCTCTCTCATAATATCACACCATGTTGATATAAACTGAGGTGTAAACGGAGCAAATGTTGGAGGAGTTGTCTTTAGAGTCGTGCCTTGCTCCAGTGGAAACGGTGCGTACTGAGGACCGTTGGGTTCATGTTACAGCGCCTCGGTGCCAATAGGCGAATGCCACAGAAATAGCAACTTCGCGTGTATACTAGCAGGCTTAGCGCCGAATATAGCTGACCAGATGAGTTATGTGTTCCGCGTTAGGATGAATACACCAAAGTTCAACCGAGCGCAGGCCTTCGTTTTGTGCGCCATCGGACCATGATGCGGTCGCCTGCCCGTTAAGATCCATGTTCCACATGGATTCGCAAACAAAAGTTGTCGCCTCGTGGTCGGCACAATCTTCTAGCAGAAGATGTAAATAGAAGCAGGGAGATGATCGTCGAGCATGTTGACCGGTGGACGCGTCCAGCGTTTTCTGACTCTGACGGTCACATCAGGTATGTGGGACCCAAAACAAGGTGTACCCCTCTTCTTCGGCGGTTGGGAAACGAAGAACGGCGATCACAATGTAATTGGGGAGCGTGTCAGGTGCACAATGATCGACCGATATTTTCCATCCAACAATTTGCGTCGACACATGCGCTTCCATTCCCCCTCTCCGAAGATTCACCTGAGCCGATCTCCTATAACCCAGAGGAATCACTCTACTACATTCCATGTCTGCTCCTAAAGAAGGCCATCACGATTTGCTCGCTGGTCGGGTGACCTAAATCGATCTGCAATGAGGTACTCGTTTAACAACTTTTGACGACATTCGTCTGTCCTCCAACATCCTCATCCGTATTCCGATCTCGGATCAACCCTGTCGAGATAATAACTGCCTTCTTTACTTAGAATTCCATGTGGACAGTTGCCCCATCCGTCGATGGGGCTCTCGATGGGGCGAGGTTAACATCATATCAGCCTTGATTGCAAGATCTAGCTAATAACAATGTGATACAACAGTGTCCGCGAGTACATAATACGAAGGGTACAAATGAATGGGTCATACTTAGCATGATTAGTTGACAACCACGAAAGCCGGTGCCCAAATGGCAGCAGCAGCAACAGCATCGACGTTCGCGAACGGACCGGCCTGGTCAGTGACAGATGCGATCGTCAGGCCGTTCATCAGGTGTTCGTCGAAGGGGAAGGTAGCCTCGATTGTAACAGTGGTGTCATCGGCACAGACGTAGGTAGCAGGGACAACCACAGGGTTGTTCAGCTGGTTTACGTAGACGACGTTGTATGCCTTGCCAGACTCGTACTTGTCCTTAGCGAGCGAGAGGCGGACGTCCTCAGTCTTAGCTATGGGCGTGTCGATGAACGTGACCTTCTCGAACGTCTTCAAGTCGGCAGCAATGATGTCGATATTGGGGCAGCTCGTAGGGTCAACGAATCCTTGCAGCGCGGTGAATGCGAAGTCACGGTTCGAGGCGGTGGTGAACGGAAGCTCGTCAGGCACACGACCGAGGAGGTACCGGAAGAAGCCGTTCTGCTCGCCCTCGTTAGCCACAGCAGCCACAACACCACGTGTCAGGCCAGCATCGCCGTTCTCTGCGAAGAGCGTCACGACATCGCCAAGGACACCAAAGACGTTCGAGGTGAAAGTCATCGCGAGCGTGACAGCTTCCTCGAAGGTGGACACGGGGAAGTTGTACCGAGTGCAAGGCTCGATCGCGGTTTGGTTGAAGTGTGCGAGGGCATTGACCGCGTTCAGGTTGTGCAGCTCCTCCACGTGTTGGGTGACCGTGAGGAAGTTGACAAGGTAGTCGTAGTCGACCCAAGACGGGACTTCATATCCCGGCACGTGGTTGGTCACGTTGGCGAGGAACTCCTCGAAGTAGACAGACTCGATACGTTCGGCAAAGTCGATGAGGCGGAGGTTGACGAGGCCCTGTGCGGAGATGTTTGCAGGAGGCGTGGCATTCGAAAGAGTACCATGAGCCTCGACGAAGATCTCTTGTAATTGTTCGGGGCTCGGGGTGGGGAAGCCATCAGCGAAAGGGAAGGGAGAACCAGAGCTGCTGCCAGAGTTCGGCGCGCTGTAGTCCCGAGTGGCTGGTGCGGCAGATGCGCTGAGGGCAGCAAGACCGATAGTAGCGGCGGTGAGGATTGAGCCGTGCATTATGGGGATGATCTAAAGTAAAGGAGTAGGTGATGAGGGAATTAGGCGGCTCAAAGCTCGAGTAGAGTAGAGTAGTGTTTGATGTCGTATTGGAGACAGATCACCTCAGCTTTTATACCTTCTCAATCCAACATCGAGTATTTGTCACCTCACGGGAACGTGAGCTTGGCAACGGCGTGCTTTACGAGCATAGCATAGCAACGTATTGCCATAAAACGATATTCCGAGCCACCGTAAGACGTGAGGAAAGTAGAGGCAAACTGCGGCGAGAAGAGTAGACTTAAGACAATCGTTCGCGGGCGCTCGGGCATGGTTGATGTTTGCACTGCGTGACACTGCCTTGACCTGATTGTGTAGGGGATGATGGGCACCGTGTTGTCCGAGGAGTCCCTGCCTTCGCAAAGCACGAAACAACCCCCTTGCCCGAGCGCTAAATCCGGTCGGCAAGTTGGACGCATGAAACGAGTGGAGGAGGCAGAGCATGTTTGATGATGACGACGAAAATAACGGTTGTGTGTTGACCGGCGGCACGGGAACTAAAATTTTTCACATTATCTTATCTCATCACATCTTCCATTCCTTCGAAAATAAAACAAGGCATTACAGTGCATGCAAATTGTCAGTCAAAAGTGTTTAGTCCACAAAGTGTCTCCATCTGGGTGTGCCTAAACATAAACTCATTAGTTGACGACAATGAAGGCTGGGGCCCATATAGCGGCCGCAGCGACAGCATCGACGTCGGCGAACGGCCCGCTGCCATTCACGACAGCGGCAATGGTCAACCCGTTCAGCAACTGCGCGTCGTACGGGAAGGTGGCGCTGAGAGTCACAGACGTGTTGTCGGCGGAGACGTAAGTCGCAGGCTCGACAACGGGCACGTTAAGCTGGTTCGTGTAGACGACACTGTAGTTCGTCCCGTTCACGTATTTGTCACTGGCGACAGCAAAGCGGATCGTCTCGGTTTTAGCCTCGGGGGTGTCGAGCAGCGTGAGTGCGTCGAAAGTCTTGAGATCCGCAGCAATGATGTCGATGTTCGGGCAGGAGGTCGGATCGACGAAACCCTGCAGGGCAGTGAACGAGAACTCACGCGTTGACACGGTCGTGAACGGCAGCTCGTCGGGGACCTTGCCCAGCAGGTAACGGAAGAATCCGTTTTGCTCTCCTTCATTGGCCACAATTTGGACGATGTGCCTCGTAAGTCCGACATCTCCATTCTGAGCAAAGATCTGCGCGATCTCGCCAAGCAGGCCAAAGACGTTGGAAGTGAACGTCATCGCAAGAGTTACGGACTCGTTGAAGTTAGACACAGGGAAGTTGTATGTCGTGCAGGGCTGGATGGCGGTCTGGTTGAAGTGCGCCAGAGCGGTGACGGCGTCCAAGTTGTGCAGTTCCTCGACGTGCTGGGTGACATTGAGGAAGTTGACAAAGTAGTTGTAGTCGACCCAGGATGGTAGTTCGTAGCCAGCCACTCCAGTAGTCACATTCGACAAGAACTCCTCGAAGTAAACAGCCTCGATGCGCTCGGCGAAGTCGAGCAGGCGCAAGTTGACCAGACCTTGTGCGGAGATGTTAGCAGGTGGGGTCGAGTTAGAGAGCGTGCCATGAGCGTCGATGAAGATTTGTTGCAACTGGGCGTCGCTGGGATTGGGAAACCCGTCTGGGAAAGGCAAGGGATCGGAGCTGTTGGTGTCGCGCGGCTGAGGAGCAGCGTATGCGGTGATGGCAGAGCCAAAGAAGGCGGCGGCGAGGAGTTGGGTGAACATGATGGATATTTGGGGATGTGCTGGTCAACGAGGTTGCTCCTGGGCACTGCTGGTATTACGATGGAGGGGATTGCATTGGTGCTTTAATACAAATGTGGATGTGGATGTGGACGTAGATGTGGATGGCCGTCTTCTGGAAAGGCTGGTTGGTATTGTGTGAGGCGGCATGGCTGGTCGAGGGTTAGAAGCATCAGAAACCCAGGATGAGTGACGCACCCGTCCATCGAAGTCGGATCCGAACCAGAGCGCCTGACATACCGTCTGGGAAGTAAGACATGGGGCGTCACCGATTCGCCCAACAATGTTGAAAGAAGTGCTGGATCTAATCTGGTGCACCGCCTGGGTTTATGAGGCCCTGATAGGGAAGGAGAACCCATCTCCCCGGAAG
This sequence comes from Dacryopinax primogenitus, assembly GCF_000292625.1. NCBI lineage: Eukaryota > Fungi > Basidiomycota > Dacrymycetes > Dacrymycetales > Dacrymycetaceae > Dacryopinax > Dacryopinax primogenitus. The sequence goes on from NW_024467202.1 coordinate 92,407, forward strand.
AGGCGCCAATGTCCGATGACGTGCACACATTCTTCCACGACAGTTTCGCACCTCAAACAGACAAATGAAGACGTTCTCCGCGGTGGAGAATGCCTCGGACATTCGGTGACCTATGCTGTGTGCACGTCTGACTGACTTGACTAAGACAACGTGCGCAAGCCATTCGGCCCGGAAGAGTGAGCCAACACATACTCCATGTAGAAGTCTCAAACAGGCGAGACGGAAGGTCGCACTGACAGGGAGAGAGTCTGGTGCGGTTCCAGGTCGTCGTACGACTGCAACTTGAAGAGGAAAAACGTACAGTACGTGTAGCGGCTGCCGTCGTGCGCATGGGGCTCACTTATGTAAGCGATGCCCTGGTCAGGGGAATAGAGCGTCGGTACTTTCCGATCGTTCGATCAAGGAACGTGAATGACAGACTGGGCACGAAGGAAACATAAATTCAAACGTGCGTAATATAATAATTGTCCGAAAATGACTATCCGTAAAATACTCGCTACAAAATCCATTCGGGTCATAATCAAATCCCTTTTGGGAATAAGCGTCATCCGAAAACGATTAGCGGCGTTTAGTTGACGACCGCGAAGGCAGGAGCCCAGATGGCGGCAGCTGCGACAGCATCGACGTTCGCGAACGGACCGGCCTGGTCAGTGACAGACGCGATCGTCAGACCGTTCATCAGATGTTCGTCGAAGGGGAACGTAGCCTCGATGGTCACGGTCGTGTCGTCGGCAGAGACACAGGTAGCAGGGACGACGACAGGGTTGTTCAGCTGGTTCACGTAGACGACGTTGTATGCCTTGCCGTTCTCGTACTTGTCCTTAGCGAGCGAGAGGCGGACGTCCTCAGTCTTAGCCCTGGGCGTGTCGATGAACTTGACCTTGTCGAATGTCTTGAGATCCGCGGCAATGATATCGATGTTAGGGCAGCTCGTAGGGTCAACGAATCCTTGCAGCGCGGTGAATGCGAAGTCACGGTTCGAGACGGTGGTGAACGGAAGCTCGTCAGGCACACGACCGAGGAGGTACCGGAAGAAGCCGTTCTGCTCGCCCTCGTTAGCGACAGCAGCGACAACACCACGTGTCAGGCCAGCATCGCCATTCTGTGCGAAGATCTGCACGATATCGCCCAGCACACCGAACACGTTCGAGGTGAAGGTCATCGCGAGTGTGACGGCTTCCTCAAATGTCGACACCGGGAAGTTGTACCGGGTGCAGGGCTCGATCGCGGTCTGGTTGAAGTGTGCGAGCGCATTGACAGCATTCAGATTGTGCAGCTCCTCGACGTGCTTGGTAACCCTGAGGAAGTTGAGGAAGTAGTGGCGATCAACCCAATAGGGGAGCTCGAAGCCAGGCACATGGTGGGTCACATTGTGCAGGAATTGTTCGAAGTAAATAGACTCGATACGTTCGGCAAAGTCGATGAGGCGAAGGTTGACGAGGCCTTGAGCAGAGATGTTGGCAGGTGGGGTTGCATTCGACAGTGTACCGTGAGCTTCAACGAAGATCTTCTGCAGCTGCTGCGGTGATGGCGTGGGGAATCCGTCCGCAAAGGGGAAAGGTGATCCCGAGTTGGTCGACTCCGTGCGGGCGGTAGGAGCGGCGAAAGCTCCGAGGGCAGCGAGGCCAATAGTGGCAGCAGTGAGAAGAGAGGCGTGCATCTTGAACTAGAACGTGGGGATGAGGAAGGGAAATTAGTGGAACGGCACGTAACTACTGACTGGAAGACCCACCTCGGGGAGCAATATATAAGGCTGGAAGCCTCTATACAGTCCCGTTTATGGTGTACCATTGCTGCAAAAGGCAAACAGTACGCTCGCCCAGCACAGTGCTACACCGGACGACGGAAAATGTTCTACGCTGGGTTCTGCCCGCGGTGCTCTTTGAATTGAAGAAATGTCGCCGAGGGGAAACAGCTTTCGTGCCTGACGGCGCAGCCGGACTGTATCAGGTAAGACAGGCCGGAAGAGTCACCTGAGCCTTCCTGTATGAGTTCTAAAACCGGACATGGATACATGTACCGCCTCCTTGTGCAAAAGTTGTACGATGCCAATTGCAGATCGAGGTCCGTACGTCCTCCATATGCATGTATTGCCAGAAATTAGTCAGGAAAGATCAGGCCAATGCCAAGAGTTCACCGATGCCGACAATCAGTAGCCTGTATGTCTCCACACGAATAAGCGCCAAGGCCTAGAGATTCGATCAAGCTGTCCTCGTCGTGTCGGTTCAGGATGGTCGATGTTGAAGTGGCCTGGTGGCAGTGTATAAATGATGGTGGCAGTACGGTGACTCTGACGGAAGCACGTTTTGTGCCAAGATGACACAGGTTGGACTGCACCAGTCGGCGATCCATCAATCCTCCATTCAATACTCAACTTTCAACTTCTCTCGAGCAAAGAATCGCCGACTCATGCGTCCCTATGCCGTTCACAAGCGTTCTCAGCACCTGGCATGTTATTCTATTCTAGAATTGCGCAATGATAAATCTAGGGAGCTGGGGCATTATAACGTGAGAGCCTGTGCCGCGGTGTGAGCGCTTGATCTGCATAACGTGAGATACATGCGGATGCTTCCTCGCAGGCGAATCAGATCCGTGCTCCGGCATGTCAAGGATTTTTCTACACACCCGCAGAAGCTGGGACGTAGTTACTCAATCACACGGAAGATCCCCCGGCTAGGTCACGAACGCTATGCTACTTGTTACCCTTGTTTTGGAAGATGCTTTTCCTCACCGCAGTCGTAGGAGTTTTCTCACAGCGAATCGCCTGCTCGGTGCAGAAACTAGGGACCAGTCGGTCTCATGTACGGGAGAAGAAGCTAGAGGATCATGCGTTCAGCATTGAGTGCAGCGAGCGGCTCTTATCCCATAGGTGTGTGGCCACCCCGTGCCAAGGTTGTGAGGAACGATGGTGTGACATCTACTTGCGAAAGTTGCTTTTCCGTACGTCCTGCTTCGTGCTGCGTTCATACACAAAAATGTCACCGCAGACTTCTCCGGTGGCAATACCCCGGGAACCAAACTGTGTTCCGCGTCCTTCAGTTCGGGGTGCTCAATGTGCGGTATTCAAAGTCCAACGTGTATTCATGTCAGACAGCGTGTCGTAGGCATAACATGGGTATTAATGGTTTGTATATACTCCCCAAAAGTCCTTGAATGAATGTATGTATAATGCAAAGTGTACAATTGGAGGCATCATCGAAGGCTTAGTTGACAACCACGAGAGCGGGAGCCCAAATGGCAGCAGCGGCAACAGCATCGACGTTCGCGAACGGACCGTCCTGGTCAGTGACAGACGCAATCGTCAGACCGTTCATCAGATGTTCGTCGAAGGGGAACGTAGCCTCGATGGTCACGGTCGTGTCGTCGGCAGAGACGTAGGTAGCGGGGACGATGATAGGGTTGTTCAGCTGGTTTACGTAGACGACGTTGTATGCCTTGCCATTCTCGTACTTGTCCTTAGCGAGCGAGAGGCGGACGTCCTCAGTCTTAGCCCTGGGCGTGTCGATGAACGTGACCTTCTCGAACGTCTTCAAGTCGGCAGCAATGATGTCGATATTGGGGCAGCTCGTAGGGTCAACAAATCCTTGCAGCGCGGTGAATGCGAAGTCACGGTTCGAGGCGGTGGTGAACGGAAGCTCGTCAGGCACACGACCGAGGAGGTACCGGAAGAAGCCGTTCTGCTCGCCCTCGTTAGCCACAGCAGCCACAACACCACGTGTCAGGCCAGCATCGCCGTTCTCTGCGAAGAGCGTCACGATATCGCCCAGCACACCGAACACGTTCGAGGTGAAGGTCATCGCGAGTGTGACGGCCTCCTCAAATGTCGACACCGGGAAGTTGTACCGGGTGCAGGGCTCGATCGCGGTCTGGTTGAAGTGTGCGAGCGCATTGACAGCATTCAGATTGTGCAGCTCTTCAACGTGCTTGGTAACCCTGAGGAAGTTGAGGAAGTAGTGGCGATCAACCCAATAGGGGAGCTCGAAGCCAGGCACGTGGTGGGTCACATTGTGCAGAAACTCCTCGAAGTAGACAGACTCGATACGTTCGGCAAAGTCCAAGAGGCGGAGGTTGACGAGGCCCTGTGCGGAGATGTTTGCGGGGGGGGTGGCGTTCGAAAGAGTACCATGAGCCTCGACGAAGATCTCTTGTAATTGTCTGGGGCTCGGGGTGGGGAAGCCATCAGCGAAAGGGAAGGGAGAACCGGAGCTGCTGCCAGAGTACGGTGCGCTATAGTCCCGAGCGGTTGGTGCGGCGGCGGCGCCGAGGGCGGCGAGGCCGATAGTAGCCGCGGTGATGATTGAGCCGTGCATTATTGGTGGGATTTAAGGTAGAGAGTCGTGGAGGAGCAGTAGATATACAGTGGCTCGGGCTCGAGGAGAGTAGAGTGCTTGGTGAGCTTGGAAACAGGACAAACACCCGTCTTTTTATCCCCTCCGTCCAAGGCCGAAAGGCATCTGTCACCACACGGAATGAATGCTAAGCACCAGGACAAAGTGCGAGCATAGCAGGGTATTGCCACAGCCTGACCGCAGGGGCTTGGCAAGAACCATTCAATGGATGATGATCGGTGATGGATTCATACTTTGACGGGCGCTCAGGGAAGGAGTACGTTTCGCACCGCCGCCTCGCCAGGGACGCGCAAGTTTTCCGAGGGGACCACGGTCCCTTATTGTACAGGGTGCACCGCGTCGGGCCTGTGCGCATGGAGACCATACATTGTTTCCAGATTATTGACCGACATCCTGTGGGGGCATCGGTCCGAGGTGACAAACAAAGCCGAGAGAAGCTCGGAGAAGTGGAGGGAGGAAGCATAGGCAGCAAGATGGAGTTTATGAGTACCTGGACATGTGGTGCGGAGATGGTGGACGGTAACAACACACCGCGCTAGCCCTGTTTCTCAAATGTGCAGGTAGTTACCTCTGGTGTTCAGGGATGAGAGGTTGTTGGTAAAGGGCCCATGTGTAATGTCACGTCCCGAAAGAGGAGAACGCGCTTCTTTGCTTCCGTAGGCAAGTAAGCGCCCGCTTTACCGTCTCCCAGTCTCCTTCATCGTCTGCAGACAGACATGTCCCTTTCACTCCGCCTTTCCAGCCTCGAAAAGCGACTTAATCCATCAAGGCTATCCTCCTCTTCGACAGCGCAGGAACCATGTGGAATGTAGGTCTGTCTGTTCACTATTGTACTATTCCCTTGCTAACGAGAGGACGTCACAGATGCGGACGACAGTTCGCCAAGTACACCTGTCCAACTTGCAATACACCCTATTGCTCATTGACATGTTTTCGCTCAGAGGTACATTTAACTTTATGTCATGTAGTTCTGCAGAAGATCTTATGTGCTTTCAGAAACACGTACAGTGCACAGAGCCGTTTTACAAGCAATCACTGGAAGATGAGATTAAAGCTGGACGGTCGCGCACTGCGGACGAGAAGAGGGCAATGTTGGACATGCTGAAACGGTTTGAGGAGCAAAGTGCAGAGGCTGAAGAGACTCAACCTTCGGACGAGGAAGACGAGGAGTCGGACGACCTGGCTGCCAGACTAGCGGAACTGGATTTGGGCATGTACCCTGCCCCACCCAATCATGTTAAGGCTGACATTAGGAAGATACAGCCGATTATGGACAGATATGGGATAGACTCAGCAGTGATCAGAGAGCTGAATTTCTCCGTCTTGTTGGGAACCCAGACAGTGATGCTACGCGAGCCTTGCTCACACAGGCAGAGTCTGTGGACCAGGTCGTTCTACCCTGGTGGGAATTCACAGACTCTGATACGAATGAATCGAACGAGGCCCAGACAGCAGACACGAGACCACAAAGCAAGTATGGACATGAGCCAAAAATGTTACAGCTGCCCGAAGGAGCACTTATGACGCAACGGGGGAAGAAAGGACCTGTGTTGGCATATAACATGCTTGCTGTTGCGTAAGCCGGTTTTCTTTGAAATTCTATTACTGGCGTGGATTGAGATCAAGTCAGGATGGTATACGCGTATGCCACACGGTATTTTGGCATCTGCCCTCTCGCTTCTGCGAATTCCGTCGCAGCTAATCCGAATGAGGAAGTCTTGCAAACCGAAGTCTCCTCTCTCATGCTCAGTGCTCTTCCATTTCTCGCTGACCGCCGATCCACCCTCGTCTTTCCTTCTGTCTCTAGCGTGGTGCTCGATCTCTGGTCCCGGATAAAGGAGAGACAGGTATGTCCTTCCTAGACATGGCAGACTATGAAGGGACAAAGCACCGTCTTAACCTACATCCTTGCGTCTGCTATGACGGTGCAATTCCGGACATTGCTGACTTTCCTGGTTGAATTAGGAACCAAGCCACGGCCTGTTTGCCATTTTGCTGCGTGATGCGGCAGTTCTCCTCCGACCACAAAAGATCATCGAACTCCCAACACAACATCGAGAAGCGCAGCCTGCCTCGTCGTCCACGAATGAGGCATCACAAGGCGCAATTCATTCGACATCATCTCCCGCCCTTGCATACTCAAGCAGCCCTGTTCGCCGAGCTCTCCTGGTGCTATCTGACATACACAATCTCCTCATGCCGAAGAAAAAGGGAGCGGCACTGAAGCTACAGTTTTATGCCGCCTCCGTGCTGACATGGACAAATAATCTGCTGGAGGGCCTCAGTATGGAAGCGGAGAAGGCTGCTGAAAAGGAAGAGGAGCGACAAGAGGAAGCACGAAACGGGAGGGTCCCAGGGCTACGACTTTTGGCCAAATATAACATCTCTTCGACAATGAAACTGTATCCCTGACTTTCTCCCTTGAGAGATAGATGTCTTCTTATGTTGCGAACGTACTGAAATTGTGACCGCACTTGATTGTTCCCATTTACTGTGGCATAGTGTAATCTCTGTTGCTGTAATGATTACAGTTGTATCGATCATGTCCCGTATGTTGCTCTACTTCGGAACTAGAATATTCCTCCAAACAACCTTGTTGTTATTTTGTTTGTGGACACCACCGGGTTTGTCCGTTGGTTATCGTCGATGTCCCAAACAAGTCTCGTGCGTTGGGATGCCGAAACTGGAGGGGTCGGGGACCCTGTCCATAGCCGACGTCCGTCCCCCGTATCATCCCAGCGCCTGTCCCCACGCCTGTTCCTCCACTCTTTCCACAGCGCTAGATTAACTCATATCCCACCATTCATCAGACGCACGACGCCGTATTACTTGTACTACTATCTGATCACGGATTCCAGCAATAGTTCATACCCCTAGACGACATGCCACCAGCACAGTACGGCGCCTTACCTGCACACGACCCCGAGGAGGAAGTCAACGGAGTCATCAGTGAGGATGAAGCTCCGTATGATGAGTCGTCGTCTTTGCTCGCAAGGCAGAAAGGTGGCTCGAGCTATGGGCCTGCAAGCCTACTTTCAAGTATAGCCAACCTAGACAACACGGTGCGTTGCTATTTGTCATCACAAGACCATCTTCCCTGACTCAGTATTGCTGAGAAAGATCATTGGCAGTGGGATGCTTACCTTCCCCCTCGCAATGGCTTCATCAGGAATTATACCAGGGATCTTCACCTGCATATTCTGTGGCTTCGTTGCTGGTCTCGGCTTGTTCTACCTCTCACGATGTGCGAGCAAAGTTCGACCGCAACGCTCAGCCTCGTTCTACAGCGTTGCTCAGCTTGCTTTCCCTGCCGCCTCCCTCTTCTTTGATCTGGCGATCGCGATCAAGTGCTTTGGCGTGTCCATAAGCTATCTTATCATCATCAAAGGGCTAATGCCATCCGCAACCAAAGCTGTGTTCCATGCGATGAACTGGGGAGTGGTGCCTCCTGTCTTGGCCAGTGGGAGATTCTGGGTCACACTCATCACCGGCATGCTGGTCCCTCTATGCTTTCTGAGGAAACTGGATAGCTTGAGACACACCTCATACGTTGCACTCTTCAGCGTTGGTAAGTTTACTATATACAGCCCTGAACTTGGTTCCTAACGCACAGCGCAGTATACTTGCTTCTTGTCGTCATCGTCTGCTACTTCAAGCCACCTCCTGGAAGTGTGCCTCCTGGAGAGATACATTTGATCAAGCTTGAAAAGGATTTCATTTCCACATTCCCTGTTCAAGTGTTCGCATTCACATGCGCTCAGAACGTGTGTTCTCGTCCTACTCCTGACTCGAGATTTCCACTGAGTATCGTTACAGCTGTTCCCAATATACAACGAGCTTCATACAAACACACAACCGCGTTTGAACCTCGTAATCGGCACCGCTGTGGGGGGTGCCACGGTGATCTACGAGATCATCGCTATCTTCGGGTACCTCACGTTTGGTTCGCACGTTGGCGCCAACATCATTGCGATGTATCCGGAAACAACACTGTTTGTCGCGGTTGGGCAAGTGGCCATTGTGGTCCTTGTGCTGTTCTCCTACCCGCTACAGGTGCTACCGTGTCGGAATTCCCTCGATAAGGTTTGGGACGATGCAGACAAGGTTGTGCATAAGGTAGACCGTGCCATCGAGGGTGAGGAGGATGGCGGTATTGAGCCTCTCCCTATTCAAGTACATGATGCACACGACCCCAGCCAGATGGGGCTCATGAAGCATATATTGCTGACGTGCATCATCATTGCGGGGGGATTCAGTATCGCGTTCTTCGTGGACGACTTGCAATTGGTGCTATCGTTTGTGGGTTCGACGGGTTCGACTAGTAGGTCACTTTCACTTTCCGTCGAGGCGTTTGGCTAATAAACGATCTCAGCGATCTCGTTCATCCTCCCTGGCCTGCTTTACTTCCAGCTCTTCCGACGTGATCGCGACAGCACCCCACTGCTCAAGTGGGGCGCTCTAGCCCTCGCCATCTACGGGACGTTCATCCTCATTTTCTGTCTCTCGTTCAATATTTACAAGGTAGTGAGCAGTTCATAGAGCGAGGGCGCGCCATCATGGAACATATTTTCTGGAACAGGGACTGTATTAGATAGGATGCAGTTTGAAAACAGGCACACAGGCCGTTGTTTTGTACGAAAGCCTGCGCGGAGCCTGAATAAGGTTTCGGACGGGGTTTGTGAGCCCAGATCTTCACGGGAGCCGTACCGACTGGGATGTACGATGGTTCCCGAGCATCCGGCGAATCTGACGGCTAGGGTCAGCACAGTGATCCATCCAATCAGAGAGAACAGAAGGGCTTGAAAATGAAAGAGTCAGAAAAAAATGGATATGTCACATCAACGTCGTCCTCTTAAGAGGACGACGATCAGACTGACGTGCAAATGTCGTTTGGTTCATCATATAACCGCAAAAGGCACCAACAGAGGAGCATAGAACGAAGATAAGATGGAAATGGGGACTTGCCTCATATTCTAAATTCCAACCAGAGGCACGCATCAGAGAGTGCAGAATTTGGTATTTTCACAGGATCTGCAAGGTAACGTCGTGAATCAGTGAAGTGGTTCAATTGAATCCTGTTTGTTCACTTATTGAGCATAGAAAATGGAAGCTGCTTCTCCTATAAGTAGTAGAAGGAAGTGAAGACCACCCATAACAACATTGCAACGGTCCGAGTGAGAGTTGTCAAGGAGTAATAAAGACATGGAAGAAGGGCCAAGGGATTTGGAGTCGAGGCTGTGCAATCTGACGCATCCAGGGCCCCTGACACGGAATCCGGATTCCGGCAGGGGCGGTGCATAATTATAGCTCCGCTCACTAAGGTTAAGTAAGCACGTGTGTATAGCTAATCTATATTGCTCCCTGTAGTAGAATTAGTAGTAGAATTAGAATAAAAGTAATAATTAAAGGGCATGCATTACCAGGCATATGCCCATCTATTGGATCATGTCTGGATGCACACATAATTCACAGGCAGGAGGGAATATCAATTCAATCTACACTATCTGTGTATCTAGGAGAAATCTTTCCTGCTCCCTGTAGAGTTAGTAGTAGAATTAGAAAAAAAGTAACAACTGCAGGGCATGCATTACCAGGCATATGCACATGTATTGAATCATGTCTGGATGCACACATAATTTATAGGCAGGAGGGAATACCATTTCATTCTAGACTATCTATGTATCTAGGAGAAATCATTCCATGTGCATAACTATGTAGGTGATATGAAACTTTTTTTGGGGGTTTTAGGGGGAGGTACAAGAGAGAGAGGGACAGAAGAAAGGAGAGAGAAGGCCATAGCCTTACAAACCAATAGCACTAAACCACTTCTTATCCACAGGACAACAAACAGGGTGAATATTGATTTGACCATTTTCAGCAGTCACCTTGATCTTCAGGATATGGAATGCTGTGTCCCCTGGGTTTGGATGAAGCTCAAAGATGTCGTGCTCGCCATTGCTGAACTTGAGAACCACGTGCCCTTTGCAGTTATGGTGACACTTGAAGTGGAAGGACTTCTCCACTAGGGTGAACTTCTTGAACTCCATGAACTGTCCACACTTTGGACAGTTCAGATCCTCCTCATTCCCTGTGAGGTTCTTGCTTGGGGCACCCCAGGTATACCTCCACACCTCATAGTTTGGCCTGCAGAGATATATGTCCAGACCAAACAGGGGATTGGAGAGGTCATGGATATATCCCTTGAGAATGGCTTCCTCTCCAGGCATGCCATCTTGGTAATAAGCATGCAGGAACAGTGCTAGCCACTGCTCTGCCACTTGCTGTGCATTGAAGGAGTTGGCAGTAAAGCCAATGACATTGTCAAAGCCTGTGCTATAATACAAGTAAGAACATGTAGGGGTAGAATAGCAGAATGGCTTACATGCACATCTATACTGAGTGCAGTGCCTTCAGAACCATCCCACTGCACATCAAGAGAATGAGGGTGGAGTCATTGCACACCTCCTTGGGAACCACTGTCCCCAGAACACTAGCACAGGCCTTGTAAACTTGTTAGAAAAAATAGAATTCATGTAAAAGAAGTGAACTTGCTTGCATAGGAGTACCATAGGTATGGTACTTATTGGCCTTGTTATACAGTAGCTCACCATCACCATTGTTTGAGTGGACATCCACAATGGTGAGAATGCAGAATTTCTTATTATAGCTAGATACAAGATTAGTCCTAACACATATTCATAATATTGACTTGTTACAGTGCCTTGGCCTTGTTCACCAAGTCAGCAATGTGGGCACATATGAGCCGCATTCCATCTGCCTGTCTGGATGGCTGGTCATCAGCAGACCATGTTGCACCATGTTCTGACAGCACTATGTCAACATAGCATGCATGTTGTGCCTATCGGATATCAGAAGATAACTCAATCATCACAACTATGTAAGCTTACCAGTCGCTGTGACATATACATCTCACCAAGATAGGCCTGGACTATCTTGGATGACAAGTCTGACATACTATGCTTGCCAGATTCCTGCCAGTGCGCCATGATCATGATGACTGGATCAGCATGCACTGGCCCTAATGACCAGACTGGCAGAGAGCCATGATAATTATACTATGCATATCTTGAATACTAGAAATAGAATTGAAAGTACTTACAGGAGGAGCACACATTCCTTGATCCTTGCAGCACTTCACACATGCAATACCTCCAGCTGCCTCTATCTGTGCCAAACTCATCTCCACACACCCATGTGTCCCAGCTGTGTTGATGCAGAACATGTGGTCACATAACTTGCATTGGTGTTGATGCAGAACATGTGGTCACATAACTTGCATTGGTGTAGGGCCAGTGCTTCATGACTGGCATGGCAAGCTGTGTGGTGATGGATATCAACCAACACAAGAGTATCAGGGTGGCCCTCCCTCTTTGCCATGTCGAGCTTCCAGTAATTATCTTCTTCCTGCCATTCCCACACCCTTCCAGGCACATTAGGGGGCATCTGGTTTCTGTCCCAATGCTTGGGAACCCCAGGCTTTGCCCAAACCAATTTTGCATCAGTGATCTTGCTGTATTCATTGGGGAGATAATCCCCCACATCCTCATTGGTATCCCTCACAGGCAAGGCATGGTTGCAGTTATCAGCAGGGTGGGGAGAGGGCTTCCTGGGCTTGGTGAACACAGAACGGCAATAGTGAGTTCCATGAGGCATTTTGAAGATGAAAGGTTGACAGTTGATAGAAAAACCGTGAGAAATCAACAGTATTTAAGTTTAGTGAGGCCTAAGCAACCTCAGTGTGGCTTAGGGCCAGTCCCTAAGCACCCGGAAATGACGTGGCATGGAGGCAAAGTCAGGGCATGCATAAGTTGTGAGGCATGCACATGGAAGTAAATGGTCCCTTGACTTCCAACCTCCACCATCTAACACACATATGTGCATTAGATGGTGGCTCTTAACTTTTCTTTGGCTTGTTTGGGCACCTCAATGACATGGCAGATGTGCAGGGCTTGTCCCTCGCATCTGCCTGGCTCCAAACTATGTGCAGGGCTTGTCCCTCATATAGTTTGAGCCTTTGGATACTCTTGGATGGCATGGCAGATGTGCAGGGCTTGTCCCTTGCATCTGCCTGGCTTTGAACTATGTGCAGGGCTTGTCCCTCATATAGTTCAAGCCTTTCTTTGGACACTCTTGGATGGCAGATGTGCAGGGCCTGTCCCTTGCATCTGCTTGGCTACAAACTATGTGCAGGGCTTGTCCCTCATATAGTTCAAGCCTTTTAGAGATATAAATGGATGGCAGGTGTACAGGGTATGTCCCTTGCATCCTCTGAGTTGTTTTACAGGGGATGCCCTGCCTCCTCCCTGTGCATGGCATGTCCATCACAGAGTTGGGCAGGGCTTGGGTGTTTCATTGCAGTAGGGCATGTCCCTCTGCAGTGTGCTGCCCATTTGAACTGCTCCCTCCCCCTTCCCTATTGGGGGGAGGCATGTGTGATTCATGCTGGTGCTGGCACACTGCTGGCACCAGCAGCAATATCTGGGAAGGGGTATATATTACCCTTCCCACATTACATATAATATTTTTGTGTGAGTTAATAAATATATTAAAAATAATTAAATATGTTAAAAAAGATTATGGCATGCTGGACTGCTGTCCTCTCTGTGTTTTTTGCATGGATATGATATAAGGGTAAGCTCCAATTTTGCCATGTGATAGGCAGGGTCCATGAGAAGATGCCCACTGATCTGGTTTGAGATCCATCTATCAAGCCCAGATCTATGGAACCGAAGCCAAAAAAAATAATTTTAGCTGTTCTCAATCCTGTGGCCACTCACAATACTCTCTCTTCCTTTCCCACCTTGTCTTCTGTGCATTTCCTCATATGGCAGTCCCTCCAGCACCACTCAACGTCAACTTTGTTCTCTGGCTCTACCCAGAGAACATTAGACCTATTCTCCATTGTGCCCATTGTGGAGTATGTCAAACTCTGATGTCTCTGCAAGTATGCAAGGCTACAAGTGGCCAGAATGAAAATTATGGATGGATTTTTGCCCAAGTATGTACTAATATTTTAGAAAATCATCTGGTCTCTCATGTGTTCTAGTGTGCAAGGCACATGAGAACTGGGGATCCCAACAAGCAGGGTTTCAAGTGGTTAACAGACCCACCTCCCCCTGATGTTCAAGAAACAATTTGATCAACAGTCTATGCAGAACAAACCTTCTCTGGTGGCAATCTACCACCTGCTATCCCACCACCTGTCAACACTGGATCCAGTCAATGCCCCAAGGCTGGGTGAAAGGCATGATGCAAGCAAGGATGCTATTTTGGTTCCTGCAAAGCCCATTGTCAAGAGTTACAACATGCACATGGCATTGTCTGTGAGGTGCAAAAACACCCAGTTACCCTCATAGCCCAATCTCCATCCAACCATTTGTCAGAGCCAGTAGTCACTCTGGAAGATGCACCAGTACCTGCAATGACACCTAAGCCATCCAGACCTCCTGTGCCACCCACTCAAGCCTTCCATGGTCCTGCTACTCTGGGCACACATGTGGATAATCCTGGTTTTCTTCGGTCTCTCAGTGGAAACAAGATAGGGGCACAAGACTCACATTGCAAGGAGGAAGAAGAAGCACAGCATGAGTGGGAGAGGCTTTCCTGTGCCTTTTCAGTTGTTGGCATTGAAAAGGTACTTTCATATAATAATAATATTTCATTGACCAATGGCTAATATTGTGATAGGATGATCCAACTCATCATGATGGCCTTGTTGCCACCCACACCAGTAATGGTCTCACCACCTCTATCTGCAAATGGCCTTCATATCTACAGAAGGTCATTGCTAAGGAGTATCCAGATATGGACTACCTCAAACTTTATATTCCATCTCGAAAATGCTGGGCTATCTATGAACATAAGGCACCTATTGAAGTGAAGCAAGAGGAAGTAGTCTTCTTCTGACATGCTGGAGTTGGCAAGCATGACCGTCAGGTACTGGCTGCTATTAAAGAGCACAACTCAGCAAGTCTGCCCTGTGATTTGCATTGTGGGACATCTTCAGTCACCCCCAGCCCTCAAAAACTGGCCTGTCAAACACCTATCCAAGTGGATTCAGACATTGACAAGGTCAGCCAGAGTGCCTGGACTTGTCAGGGCACCAGCTCATTGCTTGGTCAAGAGACATGACTAAGCCTTTATGACATAGAAGTAGCTGGTATACCTTGGCATGTGCTGGAACCTGCTGGAAGGATTGGATGGTCAGGTGACCTGCTGTGCATGGCTGTGCATGACCTCATATGACCTCATCCGTGGTCATATGACCTGATCACCTGACTAGGCTGAGTAAGCAAGATGTTCTAGCAGGTTCCACCACAGAGGTATAAATATAAGGCCTACTCTGCCTGGGGACTGTCTCTTCAGACTTGGTCTCTTAGGATCATCCACAGGTACCTATACTGTAGATAGGTCTTAGTCATCAGGTCTGCTCCACTTCCTTGTTGCCTGCTTAGACTCTTGGCACTCTTAGGTGAGCAGACTTAGTCAGCCTGTGTTGCCCTAACAGCAATGAGCTGGTGCCCTGACACGAAAGAGTTGACATAGCTTATCCTCAAAGAGGAGATGCTTTTCAGACTGTAACACTGTTGGCATCTGGCTATAGTAAACTTGAATGTATTCATTATTTCTGCCTTCTTGCTGAGTGTAGTCAAATGAT
>NW_024467202.1:107735-119511 GCF_000292625.1 Dacryopinax primogenitus
CTGTCTCTTCAGACTTGGTCTCTTAGGATCATCCACAGGTACCTATACTGTAGATAGGTCTTAGTCATCAGGTCTGCTCCACTTCCTTGTTGCCTGCTTAGACTCTTGGCACTCTTAGGTGAGCAGACTTAGTCAGCCTGTGTTGCCCTAACAGCAATGAGCTGGTGCCCTGACACGAAAGAGTTGACATAGCTTATCCTCAAAGAGGAGATGCTTTTCAGACTGTAACACTGTTGGCATCTGGCTATAGTAAACTTGAATGTATTCATTATTTCTGCCTTCTTGCTGAGTGTAGTTCAAATGATATCAACTATTGCAAGACTGGCATTTGAGAGATGTCACAGAGACTGAGTAAGCCCCATTGTTGAGTGTATACAGTGCAGCAGTGTATCATTGTGGATCATAAAGAGCTGCTTGATATCCAGTTTGAATAAAGTGTGGGCAGGAGAAATTGGTGCAAATGCGGGTTGGTGGGTATAACTCTTCAGCAGCTGAGGAGATATATTATTTAGCTTTTATTGTATTATAGGTACTATATACTACTAACCAAGCTCTGTGAGGTGTGCATATGTCTGGAAGGGGGTGAAATCATCAGGAAATGATTGTGTTAGGCCAGTAACATCCTGAGTGGGATTCCAGAGTAGGGTGTGAGATGCTTCCCAGAGTGCCATTGTTTGGTGATCTTGTATACTGAGAGCAGTGGAAAGAAAAGCAAGAACAGTGTGAGGAAGGGTTGGGGGGGAGTTGCTGCTGCTGTGAGGGTGCATACTTCCTGCCATGCAATTTGAGTTTGCAAGCACCAAGCTAGTGCAAGAAACAAAAGAAATTGCTCTGCAGTTATTCCTTGAAGGTGTTGCTGCATGCTGGAGAGCTGGTTAATAAGTTGATAGAGGTCCATAGTAGTTGAATATAAAATGCTGGAAATTTCACAAAGTAAAGATGAGAGGTGGGAGTAAGTATCACGTGGAGTTGAACTGTATTTTCATTAATTATATTAGAGTAAGCCGCTTAAGGCGGGAACAAAATAAGGGTCCCTGGCCGGCATCCGGATTCCGGATTCCGGCATTTGAATTCCGGATTCCGTGTCGGGGACCCTGGGAGTACTGACGCACGCGTCCCGGAATCAAAACTTTGAAAGAAGCGCACATTCCAAAGCGCAGGGAGGCGCGACGTTCGTGTTCCCATCTCTCAGTGCCTGCCGTCGCTCCTTGCTTTTACCTTCGTCTAATCAGTGTACTCTCTGTAAGACAGCTGCGACGGCGAGAGATACTATGGCTTCATATGGGTCGCCTGTCACACCCACATCGGCCAACGGAAAGGGGAGGGGACCCCCCGTGGTCAAGATCAAGACGGGCATCGTTCATACCAATACCGTGGAGACGAAGGACGGTCAGAAGGTTCGTTTATGTGCGTTTTAGCTTCTAATGCGATTCTGACACACTATAGGTCCGAGCCAGGATCGACCCTTCACTTGTGCGTCCAATGACCTGTGCCCTGGGATACGCGTTTCTAACTCTGTGCCCCAGGCAACCTCCGAAGTTGTGCGCCAACTATGTTTGAGCCTCAAGCTCGCTGAAACCTCCAAACTATTTGCACTTCGAACGGATACTGATGAGCTTGTGACGGATGACAACCTGAGTAGAGTCGTGAGGGACAAGACACCGCTCAAGTGGGTTCATCGTTCGGGACTCGTATCTCTAGCTAAGGGCTTTTCAGGTTGACCAACGCACCTGGTATCGATGCTGCCGAAATCGTCTCGAAGTTGCAGAGCCGGGATGAAGTGAATGTTCGGCCAGCCCTGAGGGAATTAAGGAAGTTCATCAAGGCATGTGGCATGTACGCTTCTAAGTGAGGTTATTTCGTTGACAAGTCAACAGGAGGACGAGTTCCTGTTAGCCTTTCTCAACCGCGATGGGCTGCGCCAACTCCTTGATATCATTCAAGCATATCACGGGAACATTCTTTCTGTAAGAAATCTCTGTGTCTATAATGGCATGGCCTGACACTGTACGCAGGCAGCGCTCACCGCGATGGACAACCTGATGGAATTAGACAGAGGCTGGGAAAACTTGCCATCAACATTCATAACCCGAGTATGTTCTCGTTTGTTTTCTCGATTCTTCGGCGTCTAACGAAATCAGATTGTTGCCATTATCACTACAGAGAATTCCATCAACGTCTCACGCCCTGCCATCTCTATTCTCAAGAAACTTGTCGAGGCTGATCCTCGCCACAACCCGGCACCGGGTCCCAGCTCGTCACGAGGCACGTTCAGCAAAGGCAAGGCACCTCTGACTGTGTACAACTATGGATTCGACGTAGTATACGAGCAGACTAGGGTTCGTCCCGCGTTCTTAGAGACCGTTGTGGACCGCCTTGCTAGCCCAGAAGCTACGACCGCCTTGAATAGTCTTCGTCTTATTAATGCGCTGATTGCATCGGCGACCGATGAACACTGGGAGGATTTCATTCGACAACTGGAACAATTGAATGTTCGGAAGAAAGTGATTGTGCGTCAAACTCCTGACACGTGTATGCGCATGAACTTACATCAGGTCCAGCGTTTAATGGACAACAACCATGGAGATGATCTCTCTTCCTCCATTCTTGATTTCCAGTCAAACATTGCCCGTGTCACATACCGGCGTAAGACGACACCCGTGGACACCGGCAATGAAACTCATCGGATAATGCTGAATCAGATTCTCCTTGCTGCCGATCTGCCTGCGGGTGATGCGGAAGGGGACAAATGGTCAAGGCTAGGATTTGACAGTGATAATATGCCCGCTGAATTTGCGAGGGTTGGCGTGTTAGGACTTGAATGCATGGTATGTTTCCGTTCCCTTCGATCAAAACTGAATTGAAAAAACTGAATTCATCGGAAGCATGATTTGGCTATGCGCGATCGTGAAGACTTCTCAAAGGTACTTTCGACCGTGAAACGGGCGAAACCACTTCCATTTACGCGGGTGAATACAGATGATTCTGGCACAAGCAAACCGTGACCCAGAAAGGCGCTGTCCTTTTGCCCAAGCATCGAATGAGGTTGTAGAGCTCCTGTCGGAACACTGGAATATATTTTCTGGATGTAAGCGGATCTCTTCATTGCCGAATATAACGTAGTCATCCTAGCCGTAGATTCCACCTCAACGTCATACCAACCGTTCCTCCTTGCATTTCACAGAGTGCATAATCTCACTACGCGTTTCTTCCTCCGGTGGGTTCCGACGCGTCGTAGTCCCAGGGTGATATTCTGACGCACACATCAGGATGTGGAACGACAGTATGGCGGCTGTGTACGACTTTCCCCGAGTAGCGGCGCTTGTTCGTAGCCAGTAAGTGTCTTGGCCTATGCAGTCTCGGGCCGTGCGCTGATGCTGGATAAGGGTAAAAGTCGCGCTGAAAAATGAGAGCACTACGTCCTGGTTTGAAGTCGAACGCGAAATGCTAGAGAGCGAGTATCGTAAAGTCCGCGATCGGCAGATGAAGGAGCTTGAGCTCGAAGACGACCTGCTCAATAAGGCTCCTATTCGGTATGTGTTGCGACCATCGTGCTCTATTACCGAATTAACAATTAACCACCTCGATAGGAAATTACGAGAGACTTTGTACAGTGAATCACTCAACTTTGTACGAGACCAGCGCTTCCAATGTCTTATGGACGGTGCCTGGTTCGTCAACGCTGTCCCTCTTGTTACGGCACAGAAGGACAGACCACAGCGGGCATGGAGGTTCCTACGCCTGGTATGCATGTTAAGCACGGCAAAGGATGCAGCTCACGCGAATACAGGACAAGACGAAGAAGTATCTCTATTATGTGGACAGCCCTGTAAAGATGCAAATCCGAGGCGGGCTGGAGGACCTACCAGAGCGCAGTATGTTGATTTGCTCCTCTCCGTTCCAGAGACTGACGACTCGTCCAGTCGAGGTCTCACAGATTGCAGACGTACAATTGCACAGCGGTGCCTCCGCCCCAGGACTCCTTCCCAACTCCCAGTCCGACATCCACCCGCTCAACGGACTGTCCGCACACCCACATTCCTTTTCCCTCATCAGCGCCCAGGGTTACAGTCTAGCAGATCAAGTAGCCGACAGCGGGGCAACCTTCTGCGACTGGGTAGACGGTCTGAACATGCTCCGGCGAGACGGCAGCGTAGTACGGAGAGAGACGCAGGATATGGTCACCGTAAGTCTCGTGTCCACCACTCGGGCTACAACTAACACGGAAAGCAGGTACTCACGGAAATCGGCCTGAAGATAAAGCTGCTCGACCTTACGGGCGAGAAAGTCGATATACCTACGACGCTGGCGTACGAGCCTCCGCCGGACAACCTCGAGTTCTTCTTTGCTGATTGAGGCTGTATAATCTCCTGTTGTGCTGACTTGTGGGCTGCTTCCCTGCTGGACTAAGTGGACGTGGTAATCTTAATGCCGTATATAATTGTTAGTCGGGATTGGGCAGTGCCTAATATTTTTATTCTCACACTGCAATGTTATCCCTTTGCTCCGCGCGCATCTGTTCACCTTGTCATTGTCAGGCAGAAGTCCGTAGGGCTAGAAAGACGTCCAATCATTCATTTGTTCCTACGAAAATACATGCGTGGTTCACGCTACACACCGGACAAAAGGGGAAAGGGAAAGGGGGCGTTACACCCAGAAGAGAACAAGAGAACACAAGACGGACAAGAAATGGTAGGGAAACAAGGGTGCAACGGTTGTCCCGAGTGCAGGCATACAGGGAAAAGAATGTGGGTGCGGGAAGGCGACACGTCTGGCTGGTGAGTGTGCGGTAGAGGTGGTGGTACAGTGGACGGCGGACGGCGGACGGCAGACGGGAGAGGGGGAGCAAATGAAGTTTGAGGATGAGCCTCGTCCGGGTTGAGAAGCGGGAACGCTGCAGATGCTGGGTCGTTCGATGCGTTTGAGTCGCGTTTGGCAGGTTTGGGCGGAGGCTGGAGGTGTTGTGCAAGGACTGACTGCTAGCAGGAGCAGTAGAGAGAAAGTGACCTGCGGCAGAGCCGGCCGGGTTCTTTCCCAAGCCATCATTCAGGCCAGAGCCGCCGCCTCACCAGATCAGGACCCAACCTCGCTCACCGCTCAGCGCCTACCAACTGCCAGCTCCGCATCAGCAGCAGACTAAGGACCCCCAACCTCCCCCAGCATAGGCACATACTCCCCCTTCTCCCTTAACAGCCTCTGCAAGTCTACGAAAGCGAATGCGCCACCTCCGGCCGAGTCCTGATGATGTGGGAAAAACAGGTCGCTAGGTTCGGGGAGGAGCGTGTGCGGGCGCGGGTAGTCGGCTTGCGCTGGATAGGGGCTGTGGGGTTCTTCGACTGGGGGGGAGGGGGACGGTGGGCTCCAGCTGGAGCGGAGTGGGTCTGGGTAGTACGTCCCCCCGGGGAAGGCGGACGCTGATGCTGATGCTGGGGTCGGATACGGGCTCGGGGAGTAGGGCCCGGGGGAGGAGGGGATTAGCAGGTGGAGGTCTGCGTACCCCGGCGGGCTGGGTAGAGGGTGTGCGTGTATGGGCGAGAGATGGGGGAGAGGGGGAGCGTATAACGGGGATGTGGGGGAGTAGGCTGCGGAGAGCTGGAAGGGGGGTACGATGGGTAGGCTGTGTGGGTGGAGGGGGAAGTCTGGGAGGTCTGGGTCTAGGGAGAGGGAGAACTTGGTTAGGTCTTGATCTTGGGATGATGGGGATGGGGGGAAGTCTGCTGGTGGTGAGAGGGGGGGAGCGGGCGTAGGACCAGGGGAGAAGTAGGCGTTGGGCGGGGGTGTGAAGCGTAGTGTTTGTTCGCCCCAGTAGGCGCTGGGGCCTGAGCGGCGTCGGCGGGACTTGGGATGGGAGGGAGAGACGGGGGAAATGGGAGGAGAGGGATCTGGCGCTAGACGTTTGTTGTTCTGCGCTTGGCTTGGTGGGGGAGAAGTGGGATGTTGACGTCGTCTATGCCTGAGGAGGACGTCGCTGGAGAGTGTGAGCTGTGGTACATGATGGGAGAGGACGGGGAATGGACGTACCTCCTTGCGAACTCTTTAGTGCAATTTGGATATGGACACTTGAAAGGGTACACATTCTCATCTGTGAGAGTGTGTGAGCTGACCTGAGCCTGTACGGTACAAGAGAGGGACTCACGCTTCCTCGCGTGTCGTCTGAGATACTCTGCTCTAGAGTACTTTGAACCGCACTTGTCGCAGTCGAACGTCTTGCGCACTGGACCTTCGCCGTCTCTCTCCGTCAGGCAGGGGATATGTGCTGCGGTCATCGTCGTCGTCGAGCAGGAAGGAAGGGACGGAATTGCAAGGGCAGAAAAGGGCGTTAAGGGGATGAAAGTGATCCGGGGATGAAAGCGTGTTTATAGCGGGGAGGCGATAGGATCCGGTGAGGGGAGAGAAGGGGGACGGTGTAATGTCCGCACGGGAATCGATGGACAATTGAATAGGAATCCAATCAGTTCACATCAGAAACTTGTCTCAATATATCCTTTCCCTGTTCTTCCCCTTTTTCCCTTTCTTTCCCCTTGACAGTGTGAGAGTTGGCAACTAAGGTGTAAGGTGGGGAATAACCTGGGTTGATGTTACTCCGTCGCCCTCCAGTTGCAACTCACTCAAAAGGTGGACAGTCAGCCAAAATGGACCGACAAACCCCGGCCGGTGGGGGTCGGCCGCTCGGCGTGATCGGCCCGGCGGCACACCGGCACGGAGGGAACATGTGTCATGTGTACCAAGGGGACCCCAAGCTATGGGATCAGTCCCTGGGACCCCGTAACGTCATCCTTGTTGCGTGGCACCTTGTGGAACCCTTGACCACGGTAAAAGGCACAACCAATATCAACAATACCATCGCAATATTCACGCATATCCTTATCCTTCCAATCATCCTGGTCTGATTATCCCTTCCTACTTGCATATTCTTATTATATCTTCTGGCGACGAACTGCCAGCTGGCGTACATCTGCAGCTGCTTGACTGTGCAAGTCGCTCATGTTCAGGCTCGGGCGCTACCTGCGCATCCCTACCTCATCGAACGATGAGAACGCACAACCAGAGCAGGGGGACGAAGATCCTCTCGCAATCGAACTGCGTCCCTTGAGTTGGAAAGACGAGCTGTCTTCATCCCTCGACGCATCCCTGTGCGCCCATCTCCTTCCCTTACACAATGACTCATCATCGTCCACCAGGTCCACCCGTATACTCCTCTTCCTCGCCCCAATATTGCCCAACCACCCCCCTTCCTGGCTAGGCATGCGCAGGCTCATCCTCCTCTCTCTCCTCCTCACACTCCTCCTCCTCATATCCACAATCGTATACCTTCGCACAGGATCAATAGCCCTCGTCACAGAACCTCCCTGTCAGAACCCTTTCCGCCTCCCCGGTACACTGCACGCCAACCTCGAGGACGAGTCCGACAACTATTGGACCCCGTCAGGCAACAGCGCTCCCGGGTACCCATCCCATTGCCCGCGAGACCCGCCAAGACTGCTCGAATCCCTCCGCTCGTTCGAAAATTCGACCAACTCCGCGCCTGTACCGCCCGAGATCCAGGCTCTGAGGAGACGCACCGTACTCCTGTTCGGGGACTCGATTGACCGGCTTCATCTGGAGCACTTTTGTTCCTTCCTTGGGCTGACACCGCGTGTGATCCGCCCGGGGGACAGGCTCTACCCGCCCTCGCTCACACGGTTGGAACAGCAGCTCGCGGACGCCCGAGGGCGCGAGTTCGGAACAGACCGCTCCAGACCATGGGCATGTCATGTCCCCCGTGCGGACCTGTTGCTCCTATGGGTATTCTTCCCAGGCTCAGACGACGGGCGGAGTACGCCCACGCCGCCTGCGATCCCCGGGCACCTGGCGCCTCCCTCTTCCCCAGCAGAAGGGGACTGGGGCCCGCGCGCCTTCTGGCCATCTACGAGCGAGCACTTTTACCCCCCTCTCGCGGCTGAAGAACGCTGGGATAAGCTTGCGATGCCCCTTCTTACGCGGATGAAGCGGAGCCGGGTGGACCTAGCTGTGCTTGGGCTAGGCGCGTGGGACCTGGATCTAGCGAAGAGGCTGGACAACCTTAGTGCTCGTTGGGTCTCCCAGCAGCTGGATGAAAATGCGGATAGAAATAAGGAGGAACTGAGGTTGACGGAGGTGGTCATCCGCCAGCGGCTGAGTGACGAGTTTGCACAATGGGTACGGGAGAGGACAGAGTCGATCGTCCACCACCTCCTGCGTGCCCTGCCCCAGAGCACACCGCTCTACCTCCGTCCTCTCGGGGGGACACCCCAGTCGTACAGCTGGCCATACCTTATCTCTTCCCCCCGGGTAGAACAGATCGCCCAGCTCACGCGGGAGGTCGTGGCCCAACATAGGGAGGACGGGCATACCTGGTTCGGGGGACGCAAGAGGTCGAGAGTAAGGATGGATAACGGGGCGGAACATGTGAGGGGGAACGAGCATTGGGAGGATCATGTACATCCTGGGAAGCTACCGGGCAGCTGGGTGTGGAGCGAGTGGATGCTGTATGGTGAGCCTGGTGTTTTACGGATGCGGATGTGGGCTCATTGGAGGGATATGTAGCGCTCAGCCGGTCGGCGCAATGAGATTGGCTGCGTTAGGAGGTAAAAGGGCTTTGAGTGAGGTTCGGGGCTGTCTTACGACGAGGATACTGGGATATGGAGCGGTCGTGATCTTGTATATGTATAGGTACGTCGCACCTACAGTTTTCTGGAGCCAGCTGTTTCCTACGTGCCATTCAGTGATTCATGAGGAGCCGGCATGTAGCATAACGGGTCAGGGGCGCGGCCAGTAGTTGGTATGCTTATGTCGAGTCGTCGATTGGGGCAGAATAGATAACGTGGCGTGGATTGGCCTGCCGCAGGCCAATCTGTCCCTATATACATATAGGCTACATAGATAGTCTAATGGAATCAAATTCCGGTGCCTTAAGGCTGCGCAAGGGTCCTGCACTGCCAGTCTTGGCGCGAACTCGACACCATCCCCTCTCTAGCTCTTGAGCATCGACCACGATGCTGCTGGAGGGCAATCTGTGCCATCCAGCCCCTTGCTTCACTCCTTCCTCACTGTCAACTACTGTCAACCATATTGAGGCGTCCTGGAGATGATTCTGGCTGGTTTCTGGGCTGATCTGAGCTGTTCTTGGGCTGGATGGATGGTTTTTTGTGATTTTGAGACGGAATTTGCTTTCTGGCTCTGCTCTGTGTCTGTCGTCTTCTGGGATTGCTTCGAGTTTTGGTGCGTCCTGGTAAGGCTGGTGTGTACTGCATTATGGACCTCCATCTGGAGGACTGGACATGCATATGCAATCAGTGGACCACCTTTTGCATCGGATTTACTAACTTCACACATCTGTGCAGGCGACTGTTTGGGTTGCTCCGGGGCTTCAGGTTGAGGGAATCGGACCTCCGTCTGGAGGATTGTAACCCAAGACCTGCAGTCTTGGGGTACTGTTTGTGTTATCGGTTTAGAATCGAGTCTGTGGCCTTTGTTTCACTGGAACAGTTTGCGGAATTCCGTGATCTTGACCCATGGGTCATGATCTCCGTCTTGGCATAACTGTTCACTGTGTATTCTGTGATTCGTCCTCTGCAACCGTCACTGGTGCAGACTGGGCTTTGTCTTCTGCAACCGTCACTGGTGCAGATCTGGTTTTGTCTTCTGTAACCGTGACTGGTGCAGACCCGGTATTTGGATTGGCAAAGCGACCGATAATTCGTATTGAAGGCATGGCACGGACAACAGCCTGTGAAGCGGCTTCCTTGTCTTCCTTCGACCACTGCCGTTGTGTTGCCTTTGGCAAGACCCAAGCCCGATGGTTTGTATCATCTTCTCGGAGATGAGCAAGTCGAAGACGGTTTCCATTCACCAAGCCTGGTCGTAAGTGTCCACGTCTATCCTTCAGTTGATAGGTTCCCTTATCCAGTTTTGTAGTGATCACAAATGGTCCGAACCAATGTGCATCACCCTTGTTTGCAGTTTCATTCCAGAGCAGCACCTTTTGACCAACCTCAAAAGGCTGCTGTGTCCCTTCCGTCCCGATATTGAGTTGGTGATCCCACCGCTCTTTGTCTGCAAGTGCACGGATAGTGCCTCGCTCCGAAGCTTCTTCTCGAGCCTTCTGCATTTGCAAGTACCGTTCCGAGTGCTCTGCATCCCCTGGGAGTGCAGCATCTGGGGCACGGAGAAGTGGCTGGTCAAATGGCAACCGAGGCTTTCGACCATACAACAACTCAAATGGTGACCACTTGGCTGTGGTTTGCTGTCGGACTCGAGTTGCAAATAGTGCAGCATCAAGAATTCGTTCCATGGAGTCGGATCTCCTGTGGTATTCATCTTCTTGAGATACGACTCAAGGATCCCATTGTACCGCTCCATTTTCCCATTGGTACGTGGATGATATCCTGAAGTAGTCAACCGTCTGATCTTTGCAATCTTCAGGAATTCAGACACAACCGGAGCAAGGAAGTTCTTTCCACGGTCCGTGAGGATTTCACTTGGCACTCCATAGTGCATAACGATCTGGTCCCAAATCTCCCGGGCAACTTGTTGGCCTCTGGCCTTTCGCATCGGAATTGCAATGGGCCAGCCCGTGGCATGATCGACCATCGTCAAGATCCATTTATGCTTGTGACCGTCTCTGGTCTCTGGCATTCCGATGAAGTCCATTCCCCATCGCTCAAATGGTTCAACTGGTGGAAGCGGGTGTTGTTCTTCAAACGCCTGTCGTTTCCTTGGATCGGAGAAGATTTGACATTGTGGACATGTCCGACAATATGTCTCACAATCTTTTCGTCATCCAGGCCACCAACCCTGTCCTCTGAGCAAGTCAAGCATACCGTTGACACCCCGATGGCCATACTCCTTATGAAGCACATCGAGTAATTCTGCACGGTGCAAGAATGGGATAAAGGGTGAAGACTCGTTTCCACTTGGCCCAGTAAACACAAGTGTTTCAGCAACTGTGTCATATCGGAAATCACCAGCTTGTCTCTTGGCTTCTTTGAAAAGGTTTTCTGGGACTGAGGCCGGAATTTCTTCATTCTCCAGTACTGCTGGTACCAGTAATGGGCAGTCCGTCTGTTCGAATGAGTTGAAATCAAAGTCCAATGCTGCAATTTCAGTAACATCTGTACCTTCTCCCCCTTCGAAATTGTCTCTCATCCTTGAGAGCACATCTGGAACAGTGTTCTCTACTCCTTTCTGATAGATGATCTTCACATCCATCATGGAGAACTCTTCAATCCATTGAGTAAGGCATTGAGTGACAACCTTTTGTTGCTTGAGGTAAGCAAGAGAAGCATGATCTGTCAAGACTGTTGTCTGACTGACTGCTCCTTCTAGGTAGATATACCATTTCCACCATGCATACAGCACAGCAAGAAGTTCACGTTCTTGTGCTGGATAGTTTTGCTCTGCAGATGTGAGCTTGCAGGACTCAAAGGCTATGGGGTGCCAATGTCCAGCTTTATCTTGCTGAGCAAGTTCCACACCAATTGCAAAGTCCAAAGCATCTGTTGCAACTCAATATGGCTTGTTCATGTCTGGTGGTGTCAGGGCACCAGCTCATTGCTTGGTCAAGAGACATGACTAAGCCTTTATGACATGGAAGTAGCTGGTATACCTTGGCATGTGCTGGAACCTGCTGGAAGGATTGGATGGTCAGGTGACCTGCTGTGCATGGCTGTGCATGACCTCATATGACCTCATCCTTGGTCATATGACCTGATCACCTGACTAGGCTGAGTAAGCAAGATGTTCTAGCAGGTCCACC
>NW_024467202.1:125367-165161 GCF_000292625.1 Dacryopinax primogenitus
TGCCAAGGTATACCAGCTACTTCCATGTCATAAAGGCTTAGTCATGTCTCTTGACCAAGCAATGAGCTGGTGCCCTGACAGGATCAGACTTCTGTCACAGTTTACAGTTGTTTCCATTCCTTGATCATGGCAACTTTCTCCTCTTGCACTGCAATACCACTTGTCAAGATATGGTGTCCAAGAAAATTCATTGATGTTACTCTGAATTCGCATTTCTTGGGGTTCATGTACAAGTCTGCACTTGTCAAGGCTTTAAGGACTTGTCGGACATGTTCTGGGTGTTCCTCTTCAGTCTTTGAGTATATCAAGATATTGTTGAGATATACAAGAATGAAACAGTGAAGATATGGTCCCAACACTCTGTTCATGAGTCGTTGGAAGACTGCTGGTGCATCCTGCAGTCCGAATGGCATTACAAGCCATTCATAGTGCCCATATCTTGAAGAAAAAGCAGTTTTTGGAACATGTGGGGCTGCAATTTGAAGCTGGTGAAAGCCAGATGTCATATTGATCTTGGAGAAAACTCTTGCTCCGCCAAGTTGATCCAGACAATCTGAGATGAGTGGTAGAGGATGCCAATCTCTTGCAGTCACTTCATTCACAGCCCAGTAGTCAATATACATTTGCCAACTGCCATCAGCCTTCTGCACAAACAATACTGGTGATGACCATGGTGATGTGGAGGGTTGAATAAAACCCTTTTTGAGGAGGTTGTTCAGCTGTTCTCGGAGTTCATGCAACCAAGGCTGGTTCATGGGTCTTGGGTTTTCAGCTGGTGGAGTTGCATCTCCTGTCTCAAGAAGTGCTTCTACTTCTTGTGACACAGTGGATGCATGGGGAATACCTTTAGTGAAGCAAGAGCAGTAGTGATCAAGTACCTTCTGCAACCTCATTTGCAATGGCTCCCCTACTGCTGCCAGTTTTGGTTCACCAAGCTCCACAGCTTCTTGTGTGCCTGGAGCTGGTTCCTCCTCAAAATGTGGCTTCCCAACCATGACTTCATTCAGCAGCTTCTTTCCAGATGCTGGAGTCTCATCTGAGAATAACAAGGCAATGAAGGTTTTGCTCTTTTGCTTGCACATTACTCAGTAGAAGCCATGTTGACTTAGCAGTGTCTGGTCTTCAAGCTCTACTACTGAGAGCTCTCAAATTTGGGCACAGAGTGGATGTGCTGTTGGGCAGAAGACATGAGGGTGACCTGCAGCATCACATAGGTGCCATTCTCCCTTATCCCAGTCTGTGTAACTAACATTCTTCAGGATCCAATCCCAGCCAAGGATGAGATCATAGGTAGCAAGCAGCACAAGTTTAGCAAAGACTTGTCCAGTATATGAGTGACCAAGAGCAAGATTCAGTTGGGTTCTTTCATTTTGTTCCACTTGCTGTCCAAGTGCAGTCTTGACAGTGAACAGTTTTATTTGCTCTCACCAAACAGAGCCATTTTGGCTGGCCCACCAGTCCAAAACAAATGTTTCTTCAGCACCAGTATCCACAAGCACATTGGCCATCATGCCATGTAACTCCATGGTAAAAACAACACTGTGTCCTCCACTTCTGGGCAGGGCACTCAACTCAATTGCTTCAACATTGAAGCTGGTGTCTTCTTCTTGCATCACAGCATCTTTGACAGACAATTGACTTCATGGCCAGCCCACATGCTGATAGGGCTCTTCTTTGGGATGGACAGTGGGCCCTCTACTGGCATCCCTTCCCTTTTCCCGCCTCATACTTGGCTTTCAATTCCTCTGCCTTCTTCTTGGCAGCATTGGTAATGGGATCAGGGCAAGTGTTCATCTGGTGACCTTCCTTGTTGCAGTTCCAGCATCAAAGCTTTGGCTGGGTGCCTGAACCTGAGGCAACTGCATTCATTTCTGAAACTTGTGTGGTGTTTTTCTTCTGAAGTCGATGACCCTGGTGACTTCCCATGGAGGGGCCTGTGGGAATGAAGGACCTGTCATATCACTGGGCAAGCCAAACAACTCACTGGTAGTCAAGACCAGTTGGGTGTTGCTCCAAGTCATACTGAAGCTGACTAAGGATTCTGGACTGGAGCCCTGAGACAAATGCAGCCACCTTGACTTTATCAGCAAGTCTGGTGGTGTTCATTGCTTTGGATTCAAACCTGAGGATATACTTGTCAAGGGTGGTGTCACCCTGTTTCAGAGAGAACAGAGCACAATAGCTGATGATGTCTTGGTTGGCAGACCAGAAGCATGCTTTCATATTCTGCTTGAAGTCTTCCCATATGGCAGGTTTCAGATCCAGGTCATGCCACCATGCTGAGACACCCACACTGCAAAATGACTGAGCAATATTGACCTTCCATTCTGAGGGAACCCAACAGAGTTCCATGCCATCTTCCATAGCCTGAAGCCAGACTCCTACATTCTCAGAGGTAAGGCCTTCAAAGCGAGGGGCATCCTTCCAGCCAGCCAGAAGGTGGTTGAAGTCAAATTGCTGTTCTTGCCCAACAACTTCTGTAATTGGTGGTACTTCACAAGACTGGGAGAGCAGAACCATTTGTTGTACCAGATCCCAAATTGACTGCACCAAGCTTGCCTGGTCTTCAGCCATGGAGATGGCTGCACCAGCAGCTTGGTGTGCTGCCTCTGCAGCAGAGGATGTGTTTGGGTGAGGTGTTGGTGGACATTGGCCAACTGTGGCACCATCTTCAATGCATTGCATTGGGACAATGGTGCTCTGAGGTGAGTCTGGAGGAGCCAATGCAGGTCAAGTGGGTGTAGTCATTGTTGCCAAGTTTCTTTAAGAGAAGGACTGAGGTCAGATTGTGGTTTCCTGCTACCAACTGTTGAGTCATCAATTAGGGGAGAATAGATAACATGGCATGGATTGGCCTGCCACAGGCCAATACGTCTCTATATACATATAGACTACATAAATAGTCTAATGGAATCAAATTCCGGTGCCTTAAGGCTGCGCAAGGGTCCTGCACTGCCACTCTTGGCGCAAACTCGACACTTAAACGGAAGGGAGAGATCGGGAGAAGGCAGTACAGTATGCGGGACAGTGAGAGGCGAAAAGGGACATCTAGACATTATTCTGGGCTCTGCAACTTATATGGCGTAACTGGTTCTGTTGGTTATATGTTCATTTTCTGATAGTGTACGGGCGCTACTGCGCCAAGCGATAGACGGTAGTGGAATTTGGCCAAATTTAAAAGAGCGTGACTCATCAACTACTATAGAGTGGCAGTGCTGTTTTTTGACAATATATCATCTCTCTCCTTCGAGCTCTGACAAGTTTCTTGTGCATAATGGCTGCTATTTTTGCTGGACAAAGTACGTCCACACCACCACTCTCAGCGGCACCGACAAAACCAAAGCGACGCCAGAACAATAACAACGTCATCTACGCCAACCCCCTTCCCATCCTGCTCGAAACCCCGCGGTCGACGACCTCTCTCGGGCTCTTTTCTCCAACAAGGATCGTCAACCCCAAGTTCTCAGCTATCTATGATCCGATGACACGAAGCGTGTGGGTTACGGGAAAGGGGGATGTGCGGGTGTTGTGGGAGAGAGGATTTTTTGGCAAGGGGAGTTTGTCACGCAGCGAGCCGACGTGGTTGACGAGAAGGGTCATGCAGCTCAACGGGGGTGATGGTGAGTTTCTCTCTTCTTATTCCTAGGTGAATTTTTATCAGAGTGATAGTAATGACCGCCGAGGAGATCACTGCAAAGAGGCGAGAGCAAAGAAAGCAGTTCAAGGCTTCCCGAGCAGCTGCGATCCAGAAGGCTGCTCAGGAGGCAGAAGCATCGTTTTCCGCTTCGCTCGCCTCTCCGGGATCGGCGACATATGACGTGCCTCTGGCTAAAGCGCCGCATAATGTTCCTCGTCCGACATTTGAGCCTGCGGCATGTAAGGGCAACGCGGATAACCGACCGTCACGGACAGAGGAAGACGATGGGACGAAAGGAGCCGACGGGGTCGAGACGATTGATGAAGACGACGTAGAGAACATGGAGCATCTGCAGTTGACGCTGCAGGAGGCATTCTTCCTTGCATGGGGGCTAGATTGTCTGCGAATACTGGACACTGAATCGGTAAGTGTCATCTCAACACTCTACTTCTACTGTTAACCTCGACCAGGGTCAATACCTCTCCCTGCAAACCCTTTGGTCGCTCTGCCTCTCCGCCTCTGCTTCTCCCAATCCCTTCCAACCCGCAGCACGAGCCGCGTCCCACCGCATGGACAACCCTTTCCTCATCAATTATATTGTTTATCATCATTTCCGTTCCCTGGGCTGGGTTGTCCGAGGCGGGATCAAGTTCTGTGTCGATTACCTGCTGTACAAGCGCGGTCCGGTGTTCACTCATGCCGAGTTTGTGTTCCATTCCTCAGTTTCAGTGACCGAAGTACTAACAGTTGCAGGTTCGCCGTTGTCATATGTCCGGTATATGAAGATCCGGAGGATGCTGTCTCTTGCCCCTTCTCCAGCATGAGTACAGAGCCATTCACATGGTCCTGGTTCAGCACTATCAGTCGTGTCAATACTCAAGTGAAGAAGACGGTCATCCTTGCGTATGTGACTATCCCTGCGATGACCCGGACCAACGGTCGGACGTTGGACGGGCCGGGGTGTTTGGGGATGTTCAGCGTCAGAGAAGTGGTTATAAGGAGATTTGTGCCGGCTAGAATGCGAGACTAAAAAATTGTTATTCTTAACGCTCTTTGGTTATGGAACCGCGTCCCGGCTCTGAGCAGTGGTGTGGGAATCAAGAGAGCGAGGCTCCTCGCCAAATCTATCGGAAGAGGCCTCATAAGCGCCGGCCGCGGGTCCAACACATATAATCCTGGTAATCGATGACAGACGTACCGGATCGGTGACAAAATTCAGATCAAGGGAGATCGTCGAGGTGGAGTAGTCGGGAGATGAGGGAGAAGCGCTGTCAGAGGCTGTAGGAAAGGAGGATTATTTCTAAATATCTCTTCACTCGAGGCGTACATGGTGTGTAGGAGTACTAGTAACACTGGTGCAATCGTCTAATGTTCTGTTATTTTGCTCCTTTTACCCAAAGTCAAGGAGCCGCGCAGATGGTTCCTTCCGCCAACCTCGTTCTATTGTCCTGTAACTCACTTTCCCAAATTTCAACACAACCATCTCAACTTCCTTGCTGGCCATGCCAAGTGCAGAAGCGAATCCTGTTTTGCGCACAGTCACATCGGTCTGAAGCGACCCTAAATGACGCAATATCGGTTGCCTATTCGAGGCGTCACCTCCGGGTCAATTGATGAGGAATAACCCCGGGTAACGGTCATCTCCTCTGTGGAGGTTGGCCGCACCGGCCTCCGAGCTACGCTTGCTGGCGGATATTTATTGGTCTGACAATCGAGAGTCGTGTGCGACTGTTCACCGAGGCCGTCTCTGACTGCACAACGCTTGCTCACGAAGATGTCCACGATTCCGATCCGCACGCTTAACAATGGAGTAAAGATGCCTGCTATCGGTTCGTATGATATTCCGGTTTCCGCTCGGAGTGTGCACGATCTAATCTTTTGGCAGGCCTTGGCTGCTGGTCCGGTACTACTCCAGAGGAACAGGCGAAGTCTGAGCCGTGGATCCTCACTGCTCTTGAGAACGGCTATCGCGTGCGTCATGACTTTCGACTTTCCGAAGGGTACTTGACGTGAACGTTGTAGCATCTTGATACCGCCTATGGATATCATACTGAGAAATACGTCGGCAACGCAGTGCGCCGGAGCGGTATCCCGCGAGAAGAGATCTTTATCACGACGAAGTTACCGTGAGTGCTCTAGCTTGCGCCCGACAGATATCCGTTGTCTCGGTACGACACTGACTTCAAAACAGCTCGAATCACCATGCCCGAGTAGCAGAGTCTCTGGAGGAAAGTCTGGAGCGAGCGGGGTTGGACTACTTCGATCTTGTGCGTTACCCATGTATGCAACGTGATCAAGGCAGCTGACGACGACACAGTATCTGATGCATTGGCCCATGGCGTTCCATTATCGCCGTATGTGACATTACTTCTCACTAGGCGGCACAGCCAACTCATTTATATGGTAGCTGACGGTTCCAAGCGTGCTGATGGCAAGCCTGACCTCGACGAGGAGACGACCTTCTCCAAGACGTGGGCTGATATGGAAAAGCTGGTAGGCACGGGCAAAGTCCGTGCCATTGGGATTTCCAACTTTAGCGTCCAAAAGTGCGTTCTGACTTTGGATCCACGTGGGCATAGAACTGATCAGTGTCTATCAGTCTCGATATCTTACTGAAAGATGCCAAGATTGTCCCAGCAGTTAATCAGGTTGAGCTGCACCCGTTACTGGCACAGAATGAGCTGGTGAAGTACTGTCTGGACCGGGGGATAATGCTCACTGCGTACTCCCCTACCGGTACGTGACTTCGCACCCCCTTAACACGAATCCCAAAACAAACGTTTGCCCAGGTTACGCACAAGTGCGCGAACATCCTGAAGTCATCAAGGTTGCTTCAAAACACAACGCCTCCCCAGCGCAGATCTCCTTGGCGTGGCATCTAGCACGCGGATATACTGCTTGTCCGAAGAGTACAGATTCGGGACGGCAGAAGGAGAACTTGAACGTGAGTGTGCCTGAGCGCATCTTACCGCACGCTGTCTGACTCGATGATCCAGCGGCCAACATTGGACAAGGAAGACATGGATATTCTGAACAGTATCGACGAGAATGTACATCTATGCAATTACGGGCCTCCGCCACTTGTTTCTGGATGGACGTACGAACAGCTTGGCTGGTCGAGGCCATACAAGGAGAAGAACTGAGAAGTTGATTGTCAATCCCATACCGCACGTGACTAATGCGTGGCTGGAAGGACGAATGTGGCTGGTTTTCTGTATCATTAGAGAAGTTGTCATGTCCAGATGTGTTCGAATACATGACTATCCTTGGCTTGAAAAATGTGTATACTGACCACCGGGTGTGCGAGTGCAATGAGGCCGTGTTGCGCAGCCTTCAACACTCGTTATGACTTAGGCGCTAGATGGTTTCATTCAATCCCGGGACGCGTAGCAAAAACCCTTAGAACGTACCTTTCACTCGACCATCTTGCACTCAACATTTCCGTTTACTTTCTCCAAGTCCTCATCGGAATATCATTACTGCACGCGGGACAGAAGTTCTATCAGACATTGACCACAGGCCTACCTATCAGCGTAGTCAACGCATTAGTTCGCAATCATTCGTATCATGCCCCGCGAGACTGAGTACTATGAGCTCTTGGGCGTGTCAGTCGATATCGACAATGCCGCCGAGCTCAAGAAAGCCTACAGGAAGCAGGCGATGATAGTACGCTTTTTCACTGTCGTAACGAAAACATGGCTGATGTGGTGGTTAGTGGCACCCGGATAAGAACTCTTCGCCCCAGGCGAGCGAGATGTTTCAGAAGATGAGCAGGGCGTATGAGGTCTTGAGTGATCCTCAACTCAAGACGATATACGACAAGGAAGGCGAGAAGGGGGTGCGTCTTGATCTCCAACTCGCATGTGTGAAAGTTATTGATCGCTGAGTAGCTGCAACCGACTGCCACAGGGGAGGGCGTCCCGGACCCCATGGAGTTCTTTGCCCAGATCTTCGGTGGGGATGCATTTGGCGACTATGTAAGCATCCCTCTTGTGCTCTTTATACAACTTCTGATCACCGCTTCAGGTGGGGGAGATCTCTCTCATTAAGGACATGTCCGATATGGCAGGCGTCATCATCGAGGATGAGGAAGGCGAGCCTGCGGGTGGCACACCGCCCGCATCAGGCACTGCCTCTCCTGCGGGGGCGACAGCAGGCACTTCGACACCCATCTTCGTCACCACTCCTTGGGGGGAAACGACTCCCGCCCCACCTGCCCCCGAAGCCCCCTCTGCGGCCGAACCTTCACAAGCACCGACGCTCTCTCACCAAAGCAGTATCGCCTCTTCCTCGATGCTGCGTATCGACGACAGCACGGGTCGATCGTCCAAGGCGAGCAGTGTGAGCGAACGGCGTAAAGAGGAGAAATCTGCTGCCCGGGCGAAGAAGAACAAGCTCACGCAGGAGCAGCGAGAGAAGCTGCAGGAGATCGAGGCCAAACGCGCTGCGGCGATGGAGGCGCGTATCAAAGACCTTACGGAGAAGCTCAAAAAGAGGCTTGAGCCGTTCGTTGAAGCGAAGCACCCTGGAGAAAAGGGCGATGTGGATACCGAGGCGTTTGAGAAGAAGATGAGGGCCGAGGCGGAGGAGCTCAAGTTTGAGAGCTTTGGCCTGGAGGTGAGCTTCTCTCTGGATATGCTGGAGCAGCTTTTGAAAGAGGGTATAGCTTCTACACACAATCGGAGACATCTACGCTATCAAGGCAACATCTGCCCTCAGGGCGCGCAAGTTCCTAGGCATTCCGGGGTTCTTCTCCCGCATGAAGGAGCGTGGCTCTTTCATCAAGGAGGGTCTCGGTGTGCTAAGCAGCGCGTAAGCCATCGTCTATCTACTCATAGGCTCTGCTAAAGGCATTCCCAGGATATCCGTGCAGGCAACTATGCAGGAGATGGAGCGCATGTCCGAGAAAGGCGAGATCCCTGAGGAACACCTTGCCATCCTCGAAAAGGACATGACGAGCAAGATCCTGCTCGCTTCCTGGCGGGGAACGCGATTTGAGGTCGTCCAGGTCCTGCGTGAAGTGTGCGATCGTGTACTCAAGGAGAAGGGAGTGTCGGATCAGGTACTGCTCAATAGGGCCAGGGGCCTTTTCTACCTGGGCGCGATATTCAAGAGTACCAAGGCGGACGAGTCGGACGAGGAGCGCAGAGAGCTCGAGCGGCTCGTCGCTGAGGCTGCACAGTCAAAGAGCAAGAAGAGGAAAGATGCCAAGGCCGCCGCTGCGGCTGCAGCTCATGCTCATGCCCACACCAACACCCACACCCACGCCAAGGCGTAGAGGCGTTACGCTGTCTTTTACCTCTCTCTGGTTGTTCACGAATTCCTTTTTTTATCCCTAGATTCAGTAATGACGCGACGTTATCATGGAGGCATATGATTAATATTAGGAAAGGAGGAAAAACAAGTGCCATTCTCAGTCGATGCTGATGCTCTGATGATACAACATGTTGTGCTTGCAGGGTAGGCAGTGATGAGACGAGTCAGCAGACGAGTAAATAGGACAGGAGGCATAGGAGACAGCTCGATCTCCGGAGAGTACGAGTGACATCAGAACGGAAGATAAGAAAGATGATCTAGGATGGGAGGGCCAATAACGTGCAGCGTGCAGGCCGGTATCCCGTGCTCACGCATTATCGCACAGTCGGTGCGACCTGCTCTCCTTCTACGGTAACCTCCGCTGGCCCGGGGAGCTTGTCTAACTGCAGACGAGCCAGTACTTCAGACATGGCCGTGTCCACAGGGTCGTTCCCCAACTTTAGTGCGCCGTTCTGCGTTGGTGTCGACTGGCGGGGTACGAGCTGTGGGCTGAGACTGCCGACAGACCCGCCCGGTCCAGTGCCGTTCGCATTCGCGTTCGCGGGAGTGGTAGGGGTAGCCCAAACCGGAGCAAGCCCGCTAGCAGGACGTAACCCCGCGGCGGCGGCGACGACAGGCACAGGCACAGGCACAGGCGCTCTAGGCCGTGCAGGGTCGTACAGCTCCGAACTAGGCTTTCCAGGGCCAGGGCGAGCAAAGTCTTCTCCATACGAGGACGAGGGGGTATTGTGCGCCGCGTCGATGACTGCTCTGCTCCCCCCGCTCCAGGCTCCGAGCTGCAGCTGGGTTTTCTGGGGAAGCGGAGCACCTCGACCCAGAGGAGGGAAATCGGTTGTGGTTACTGTGACTGCCAGAGGCCTGGGGTGCGGTTGGCGGGAGAGGGAGAGGGAGGAAGCAGAGACCCCTGAGCTGGTGGACATCGCTGATGTTGGCCGGAGGTCACCGGTTACTGCGTTAGGGGGGGAGGGGAGGGTTATCGCCCAGTCTGGTCTGGGCGGGAGAGGGTGACGGCCGGAGCCGATGGAGGTGTATGTCGCGCGGGAGGAAGACGAGGTGGACGAGGACTGCGAGTCGAGTCGAGTCGAGACGTGTCGAGTCGCATGGAATAAAATGGGGTGGGATGGAATGGATAGAAGGAAAGAAGGAAGGGTCAGCAGTATACCGTGCAAGAAAATGAAATACTTACAACAGTTGAACTCCCATCATCGAGCGGGGTCCGACTCCCACTCCCCCCACTACCGTTACTCAAGCCCGAGTAGCTCCTCGGGCCCATACCCATACCCATACCCATGCTCATCCCCGTCCCGAGAGCCATATTCATCCCCATCCCCATCCCCATATTGAGGTTCATGTTCATGTTCCCACCCGGGCCAGGCCCAGCCCTCGCCCCAGCACCAGCACCAGCACCAGCACCAGGGGGGAGCCTATCAAACCCATGTTCAAGTGCAGGTGCGTAACTCCAAGCCGTCCGCATCTGTCTTCCATTCCCCACTTGACCTCCCCCACCCGTACCAGGACCGGGGCCTGGCTTGCCGTTTGCTCCGGGCCAGGAACGTAGTCCGTGTGGATGATGATGCTGGTGGGTGTTGGGAGGGTGCGAGGCGTGAGGGAATTGTCCGTGCGGGGGATGATGGCCGGGATGCAGATGCGTATGTTTCCCGTTGCCGGTGCCGTTGCCGTTCCCCGTACTATTGCTGTTGCCGTTGCCGGTGCCGTTCGTCCGATTCCCAGGCTGATACCCTGTATACTGCCCCAGAGCGGGGTTCATCAGATTCAGATTCAGATTCGAGTTCGGGTTTGGGTTGAACGCCCCCGCCCCTGCCGGTCCTGGTCCTGGTCCTGGTCCTTGAAAATTCTGGCCAGTGTCGCTGTTCGAGCCCAGGTTGGAGTGGGAGTTGGAGTTGGGTAGGAAGGGGATTTGCTGGCCTTGACTCTGGCCTTGACTCTGGTTCTGACTCTGGTTCTGCGTCGGCAGTTGGTTCTGCGTCGGCAGCTGGTTCTGGTTCTGGTTCTGGATCTGGGGATGGCTCGGGTGGTTAGGGTGGTGAGGCAGGGACACGCCCAGCGAAGGGAGGAGCGGGATGTGCTGATTCCCGTTGCCATTCCCGTTCCCGGGAGGGAACACGCCTTGCCCACCTTGCCCACCTTGTACAGCTTGCACGCCTTGCTGGAAACCGAGTTCGACTGGCTGGACTTGCTGCGGACCTTGCTGCGGACCTTGCTGACCTTGCTGCTGACCCTGCTGCTGACCTTGCAAATCCACCCCAGGCTGCCCGCCGACCAGCGTCTGCCCTGCCACAGGCTGCAGCTGAGGATGTTCCATAGCTCCAGGTTTGACCTGCTGGCTGTCTTCCGGGTGTCCTTGGATATCCCCCTCCCGCACCTGTCCTTGCCCTTGTCCTTGCCCTCCTTGAATTGGCGTTCCCTGCCCTTGTCCTTGCCCTTGTCCTTGCCCTTGCCCTGGCTGACCCTGACCCTGCTGGGCAGAAGGCTCCCCAACCCACATATAAGGCGCACAATAACCTGGATAATAGCCCATCCCCATCCCCACTCCCATCCCCATCCCTACTCCCATGCCCATGCCGACACCTACCCCCATGCCCATGCCCATCCCTACCCCCATGCCCATGCCCATCCCGACGCCCATACCCATACCGACAGCTCCCATCCCCATCCCAGGCACGCCCATCCCTTGTACAACAGGCACTCCCACCCCAAGCGGGTAAGACGGGAAGTACCCTCCAGCTACTCCGACTCCAGGCACTCCGGGGACTCCGGGAAGGTAAGAGTATCCCATAGGCAGGGGGACGTATCCCTGAAAAACGGGAAGAGGGTACACCCCTCCCCCCGCTCCAGTCGCAGCACCCGCAGCCGAGCCAGCGCCAGCGAGGGAAGCAGGGCCGGCGCCGCCGCCCTGATCCGAATGCGGGTTATACAGCGTCGCGAACAGTACTTCCGGCCTTGGGACAGGGTCGGTGTCGTCTTCCTCTTCCCGGGGAAGATACGCAGGGTCGATTTCTCCATCCGTATCCGCTTCTCCATCCGGGTCTAGGGACACGTTGGCCCTTTCCCGGGACCTTTCCCGGGAAAGAGGGGAGGAACGAGGCATGGCGTCGTTGTCTGGTGCGAGTGGGTCTTGCGCGGGGAGGGGGAAGAGCAAGTTAGGCGCAGAAGCAGAAGCAGAAGCAGAAGCGGAAGCGGAAGTAGGTTTCCCCTCCCCCTCCCCCCCTGCACCAGCACCAAAAATCCGACTCCTAGCAGCCTCGTACGCCGCCTCCCTTTCCGCAATCGTCATCCTCCGACTGGCCGTTTCGCCGTCCTCCGATTCTCCGGAATCTGTGCGCGAGGTGTTGGCCCCTGCCGAGGAGGAGGAGAGGGCGGAACGGGTAGAGCGGCGCATGATTTGCATCGGGATTGGCTGGGGGTCTTCGGTTGGTACTAGGTCTGCTAAGCGGGTTTTGGGACTGGGGAGCAGAGGAGAGGAGAGAGGTGTGTTAGCTAAGTGCGGCAGTGCGGGGAGGAAGAGGGAGAAGGGCGTACATCCTACTCCCCGCTGAGAGGGATACTGTAATAGGTTTCCCCGCACCGTCTGATTCTGGCACGAGACGGTATAGGGCTGCACAGCGGTGTATGAGCATACGTTGATAGCTTGTCGGAGGGTTGAATTCGGTTTTCTTGGTTCTAAAGGAATGAGGTTTAGCTACGTTGCGGGAATGGAATGAGGTGAGGCGATGGACGTACCCCGTTGCGAATAAACGCTCCATTGTATCGCCTACTCTGAGGAGCCATAACCTATCCTTTGAGCTAGTGAGTGCTTCTCTAAGCTGGGCGAGTTCTTGTTCTGATATTTCTGGATCGTGGGGAGCTGGAGTTGGAGATTGAGGAGGGAGTGAGAATGAAACTGCTTTTTCTTGTTGATGGGGAGGAGAGGAGGGTGAACGGGGTAGGATTGTTACGTTCATTGCTGATAATGAATAAAAGGATATTAATCCATGATGAGGGTGGTCGTCTGACAATGAACAAGGGAATGAGAGTGAAGGTGAAGCGTGGTGAAGAGTAACAAGGATGATCCCGTGTGGCAGTGTATCGGTGTTAGTTATATCCGATATGACCGGAATATATTCATGACTCCCCCACATTGCGCCTTATCTAGTCACTCTCCCTTGTCCTATCATTCACCCACTCCCCTTCCCCCCCCCCTTATTCCTCCCCTTCCCTTTCCCATTCAATCAATGACTCCCCATTCCCCACCCATCTCAGAGTTCCCCAATAAACAAATAGTCCTCGTCCTATGTGGTCTCATAGGATCAGGAAAAGTGTGTCCTCCCCCCTCCCTCACACTCCTATTCACTCACCCCCCCCACAGTCAACATTCGCCCTCTTCCTCTCCTCCCACTTTCCAACTTTCATCCGGTGCAACCAAGACGACCTCGGCACGCGCACCGCCGTCTACCAACTCGCAGAGTCCTCCCTCAGGCAGGGATTGTCAGTATGTATCGACAGGTGCAACTTTGATCCGGAGCAGAGGAGGGTGTGGACGGAGTTGGCAAGGAAATGGGGAGTGAGCGTTTGGGCTTTGGGATGTGAGTTGATCCCTCTATGCTTTCCCTTCCCTCTTGCATTCAAGCTCATAACTGCACAGTAAACACCTCCCAAGAAGTACGCCTCCCCTCCCCTAACTCCCTACTAACAGCTCTGCAGGTATGCGCCGACAGACTCCTCCACCGCCCCCCGCACCCCACAGTCCCACCCCATCACGCCCTCTCCATCCTAGCGCGCTTCGCGCACCAGTACACTCCCCCCACCTACGCAGAAGACTTTGACAGGATCTTGTGTTTGGCGGATGGGGCAAGAGGCTATGCTAGGGAGGATATGGAGAGCCTTTTGAGACATATTGGGGAGCAGGTTAGGCCATGTGCGAGGGCTCAGGTACTGCCGAAGCAGGAGCAGGGGGAGGGGGAGGTAAGAGACCAGGCAAGCTCGTCGGTATCGACCGCAGCAGCAGCAGGAGGAGGAAGAGGAAGCAGAGGAAAACCACCCTACCGTACCCGGCATCCTCACCTCACTCACTCGTCCCGCACCCAGTCGTACCCCTACTCCCACCGCCCCCATCCTCGGCCCCATCCCCACCCGCGCTCTCCATCCCCCAGACCTCGCACTCCTAAACACAGACCCTGGGAACCCGACCCCCTCCCAGAGAAGTCGGGGTCGACGAGTCCGGAAGGGTTTGAATTAGGTTCGAGGGCTAGCTGGGGGAGCGGGAGTGGGGGGACTGAGGCCGAACGGGAAGGGGAGGGAGAGGAGGACGAAGAAGAAGAAAGAGACGATGGGAGAGATGGGGAAAGAGACGGGGAGAGAAAGGTCGTTTACCTCGAAGTGGAGTGACAGCTGACTCCTGGAAGATGGGAAACGGGAAACAGGAGATGGGAAATGGGAGCAGGAAGATGGGAGATAATATACAGTACTGTACACCGGCTATCTGTACACAAGTGTTTCCTTGTTTGTACTCTGTTGTGTTCTTTCTTTGGGGTTATAGTTTGTTGGGTATTCGTCAAATAATGTTCCGCTAACTTGGATAGAATGGAATGGATAGATTCAGAGTCAGAGTCAGATTCACAATCAGGATCGTAGATCGTAAAACGTAAACGTGAAACAAAAACAAAAACGGAAAACAGGAACATGCTAAAAGGTGGAAACTAAAAGCTAATATACAGCCCGAACCCCCAACCCCCAAGCCCAAGCCCAAGCTACAGAGTGGAACGAGGAATCGGCGATTCTGGTCAGGAATTGTGAGAGTGGGGGAGTGCAGTGGTGCAGTGGTGCAGCAGTGTGGATGGGCTGTAGCCGGGTTGGGGGGTACGGGCGTACGGTGCGTACGGTGCGTACTAGACATGGAAATCGACGAACAATCAAATGAGGCAATGAAGCAATGAGATATGAGATATGAGAAATGGGTTGCAGAACTTGGTCCATCACTTGCTGTACACCATGCCCCGTGTCCAGCGAGTGATGTCCTTTTGTCCAGCAAGGAACGTCAACGTCAACATCGACGCCCGAGCTCAGAACGTCCTCCCCCTCCTCACCCTAGGGGTAACATCAATCCCCCCCTTCCCCTTCTTCCACATCTTCTTCTCCCTCCTCCGTTCCTTATGACTCTTGACCTCCCGATTTTTATTCGCGCTCAGCGCCGCACGCAACGATATACTGCTCAGCGGGCGCATAGCATGCGAAGTCGGCGCCGAGCCCGGGTACTCAGAGTCGAGCATCACCGGGCTCGGACTGCGTTCCGGCACCGCCTGGCGGGAAGGGAATATCACTGGGGAGAGGACGACCATCCTCCCCACCAGGTCAGGGGCGAGAAGCGTGTCGTCACCTTCATGATCTACTGCGAAAGCGGCGACGGAGAGGCTTACGTCCATACCCGCTTCTGCGCCTTGCGCGCGGGCGCGGCGGAACCATTGACCGAGGGGGACAGAGTCGAGCCGGGTTAGGTGGCGCATTATCTGTGTGTCGATGTCCATCTCCCCGTCTTCTCCTAGGCGGTCTTGATCTTTCTCTTTCTCTTTCTCCTTCCCGTCTCGCTCTCGATCGGGGTCACGAGACTCACCCTCCGCTTCGGAGGAGGCGATGCTCTCATCGTAGAGGAAGTAGGAGGTGTCGAGCAGGTCTGCAAGATCTAGCGCGTGAGGCTCGGGTGATGCCTGAGGAGCAGGCTCGCCGAGGGAGGAGCCGGCAGAAGGGTCTTGATCTCCGTCGTCTCGCTCGTGCTCGCGCTCGTCGTCATACCCCGTCCGCTGCCGTTTAGACGAAGAAGAATAGTACCAGCTCGCTTCGCTCCTGCTGCTACTCTCTCTTCTCCGTTTCGTACCCCAGCAATCAAGCTCCGTCCCTCTACGTATCTTGGCAAAAGGCGATATCCCACTCGCATCCTTCCCATCCACGACAAAGACCATGCTTCGCACGCTCTGGACCGGGGGGGTCCAGGTCGATAGGGAAGGAACGGGGTACGCGCGAGGGAGCTTGGGTGGTCCGGGTCCGGGGGTGCGGGGAGCTGGGAGTGGGCGAACGGGGCGAGCGATTTTTTGCGGGGTTTGGATGGGCTGGAAGGAGACTGCTGGTGCGCCCATCGGTGCGGGAGGGACTGATACGGCAGCGGCGGCAGAGGCGATGACGCTCGCGAGTGTCGGTGGGGGGAGCATGGCTTGCACAGCCGGGTCCACTCCCAAGCCCAGTATGTTCTCCGGCTGCACTTCGGGGAGCCGCTCGCCCGAGCGCGTCCTTACCAGCCCAAGCTCGAACATCGCCTCTGCCTCTTCTTGCCTCAAACCAGGCACGTCCTCCTCGTCCGTCGTCTCCCCCTCTCCGGTCCACTCGCTCGATTCAGGTGAATCCATATCGATAGCGTCGTCCAGCTCCGAGGTGAGTGTTGCACGCGGAGGCAGGGGAGGAAGAGGAGCAAGGAGCTCGTCCGGCTGGGACATGGGGACGAAAGCGAGCCTTTCCGGCTCAGGCTCAGTCGCATCCCTCCCTTCGCCATCTTCTTGATCACCAGCTTCGACGGGTTTGCCGGTCTGCTCGTCCTCCGAAGGGAACAGCTCCATCATCTCTTCCCCATCTCCACTGCTCCCGGATCCCAACCAGCTGTCGTGCTCCCACTCTTCGCCAAACACCAACCGGCCTTCTCCGTCCTCGACAAGGACCATCTTGGGCCGCTTTTCCCTGCGTTTTGACCGCTTGTGGCGTTTCTCGTCGTAAGAGAAGGCGTGTGACTTTTGTCTAGAATGGGTACGAGGGGAAGAACGCGAGCTGCGGTTGTTGCCAACGTTATTACCGTTAAGATGAGTGCGTGACTGGGGCCGGGAATGCGGCATGGTGCCAGGAGAGTCCAACTTGGACCAGGACCGACGCTTCTCTTTTCGTTTTGCGCGTAGGAAGGGCCCGGCAGAAGCAGCGTAGTCATATAACCCGCTCTGTGCCGCCTCTGCGAGGCTGACACTGCTCAAGATCGACCCGTCACTCAGATCATCGTCGTCCGATTCCGTGTCCTCTCCCCTAGCATCCCCGCGCGCTCGTTTCCGCTGGTAAAAGTCGGACGGAAAGTCGGAGAAGTCTGATAAGTGACCAAAGAATCGGTCTTCCTCGTCGTCCTCGCTCTCAGTCCAGTATGGCTCCTGCTCTTGCGTGCGGATCCGGTCCGGCACAGGTGCAAGCGCGTCGGGAGGTGTGAGCTCCAAGCTAGTGTGCGCATCGTCTAGCTCTGGATCCTCCTCTTCTTGTTCCTCTTCTTGCTCCTCTTCCCTTCCAGTGCGGCGGTGGCCGATGTCGTTTTCGGACGCACCATCTTCCTCGCCCTGCTCGACACGCCGCTCTCTCTCCCTCCTCTCCTTCTGCCATGCCCATCTTCTCCGCCTCTGCTCCGCGTCTGTCCCGCTTCCCTTTCCACCCTCCAATGCCTCATGTTCTCTAACGATGGCGCGCTCCTCCTCCTCCTCTAGTTCAGTGTCGTCTCCTGAGTCAAGATCCAAGCTGTCCTCGCTGTCCTCCTCTTCGCCCGTATCGGACGCAGCAGAGGATGTCGTGAATGCAGATATGAACGTGGGGAACTCGCCGCTGTCTCTACGTTCTCTTTGACGCGGTGTCGCACGACCTTGCTCATCATCATCAAGGTCGGTAAGCGTGCTGGTGCTCTCTGCGTCGTCCGGTTCAGCCATGACAGAAGCGGCCACGGCGGCAAGCCTTGCCTCCTCCGCCTGTCGTTTTGCGAGGTCTACCTTGCTCGGTCGTCCTCTTTTTCTCGGCGGGAGTGCAGCAAGCGAGGTCCCAACGTTGACCGAAGAGAGCGGCTTGACCTTTATCTTTACCCCCAGTTTCTTCTCCTCATCTTCCTTCTTCACAATGACGGCCGCGGTTGCCTTTTTGGTAGTGGTGATAGTAGATTTTGACTTTTTGTTCTGCGATATGATGGGTGACGGTGCTGGGAAGATGCTCGCTGTTGGACCGGAGTTGAGAGCGAATACGCCGAATGTCCCGCTTGGCACGTG
Organism: Dacryopinax primogenitus; assembly: GCF_000292625.1. Taxonomy (NCBI): domain Eukaryota; kingdom Fungi; phylum Basidiomycota; class Dacrymycetes; order Dacrymycetales; family Dacrymycetaceae; genus Dacryopinax; species Dacryopinax primogenitus. Next base: position 143,362 of record NW_024467202.1, read on the forward strand.
GCCGGGTGCGACGACGGTGTTGAACGGTGCCGGGTACGTGTGCGGTAGTGTCCTCGCACTGACAGATACGGTCGAAGTTGTCGTTGTTACTCTACTTGAGGAGGCTGCTCTGCATGTGCACTCGAACTCGCACACCGGACATATGTCGCCCTCGATGTCGATGATATCGTCTTCTTCGTGCATAGTCGCTGCCTGTTGTATTCGTGGTGGTTGATTAAGGTGTGAGTTGGTCGTTGTCATCTCTGCATTCGAGGTATATGCACTTTTCAAGTATACTTCGACTCCCCTTCGTCCACTGTTGAAAGTGGTTGTTTGACTGTCGTTGACTCTTTTCAATCCAAAAGTGAAAACTCCAAAAGGAAGCAAAATTCAATCACCAAAAAATTGCCCTGATACACATTATGTAATCAATACAATAAAATACATTTACGGTAATTAGCACTTTTCACACTTGGAATTACACCACACAGAATGGCATCTCCTCCTCCAACGAATAACAGTACTACGCTCAAAGGGAATGCTATCACACAACAACATACCCTTCATGCCGCACTCCTGTCGTCTCGAATCGCACTCCAAAAATCAGTCACCATCGCAAACCGACTTCCGCTTCCGGACGCTATAGTAGCATATCGGGAGCATGACGCTGCGAGGGACGCTGTGAAGGAACTAGAAGAGGAACTGAGAGGTTTAGAAGAGGAACTTGCAAGTGTACAGGAGGTTCTATGTAACCTGAATGGGATGAACGCGGAGGAGCGTCCGCTAAAGCGGAAACGTCCCACCGTCGAAGTGGACGAAGACGAAGCCAACGATAGAGCCTCGATCGAGCATGACTTTGCCACACATTTGCATACCGCACACGCCTACCACTCTCAGCTCACCGCCCACACTCATGCATACACCCTCCAGACTCTGAGCAAATGGAGCAGCAAAGTACTCGCCGTACATCCCACGCTCTTCCAGCCGCAAGGTCAACAGGGAACCGGCACATCCAAGTTTGCACAGCAGATGCGGGATGGGAACGGGACTGGAGCAGGGGAGACGCCGAGGGATGTCGTGCAGGCTGTGGAGATGGCTTTGGCCAACGATGGGCTGAAGCGGAAGACACGCGGACGTGTTCATGGGGAAAGGAGGATAGGTGCGAAACACGACGCGCTTGCGGGGCCTAGCGTTGGTAGTCAAGACAGACAAGCACAAGAAACGGACGTGGACGGTAATGAGGAAGGAGGGAATAACACCGCCCAGACCAGTGACGAGCAAGAGACTTTCTCAGACGGAGACTTCTATGGTTCCCTTCTCCGTGAGATTATCGATTCCCGCCGCCTTCCCGGCACCCTCTCGTCCGAGGCGCTCACCCAGCTTCTGCCCAACCGGAGGTCGAAACAGCTCAAGCCGCGCGTCGATACCAAAGCCAGTAAAGGCCGGAAAATACGCTACGAGGTGCATGATAAGCTGAGGAGGTTTATGATGCCGTCTATGCCTGTGGTTGTCAGGGGTTGGGGGGAAGCACAGGTTGACGAGCTTTTTGGTAGTTTGCTGGGAGGAGGGGGTGAAACGGGCCTAGGGCCAGTTGAGGAGGGGACTCATCCAACCACGTTGGACAAACAGCATGATAAAACGCAGAACGACACAGATATACCAGTCGGGCAGCTAAGGGTATTTGGTTAGTACATGTATATGGTTCCCAGCAGTTTGTAGTACGGCAGTGGTATAATGCATTCGGGTAACCTCCCTCTGCCAGCACCCCCCTCAAACACCGTACATGCCCGCGCTTGTCCGCCTGTCATATCCTCCAAACCCTCTCCCGCCCTCACCATACCCCATGCCCCCCGAGCTAACCCGACCGCGCCCCTCGCCCTCCAAGAAGATCGGCATCTCCCGTGCGATAGGCATGCCAGCGATGACACGCTGCATATCGGTCCATTCGGACTCGCGTGGGATCGCCAACTCGCCAATATCGACGATGTGTACCCTTCCTTCGGAAGAACCGATCGCTGCCCGCCGACCTTCTTTCGATTCCCACACAAGCTTGTTCAGCGCTCGGTTAGAGAGAGACGTTGACACTGTAGGCACCTGTAGATAACTTAGCTCAGACAGACGGCGTTAACAGATGAGCACATACATCCGTGTCCGCGTTGAGGTTCCACAAGTCAAACTTGCCTGACCCATCGACCGCACCGAACAGCGCCGGATTCTGTGGGTGCCACTTAACGTCATACACAGGCTCGTCGGCACCGTCGAACGTATGCAAAGGGTGGACCTCGTGTGCCTGCTGCCCCTGTTGCAGCTGCTGTACTTGCCCGGCCGCGGGCGCACGACCTCGCCACAACTTGATCTTCCAGTCCATGCTAGCCGTCAGGAATAAGTCCGAGAAATCGACCGCGCCAGCTACTTTGTTGCATGACAAGCTCGTCACAGGCGCACGATGCGAACGATACACGTCGGCATTATGCAATCCTGCCTTGACGCCGGCGCGATCGTGCCTCAGGGCTTGGTAGACACTGCCTTCCTCTGTGCCAACATAGAACATCGATGTCTCGTTCGGCGGAAAGTCCATCGCGCTGACAGCGACATCGTCTGTCTTGCTGTGTCCATTGTGGGTCAGCTGGATAAAGTCTTGGGGTTGCGCAAGCATGTCGACCAGCCAGCTATTGACCTTCCCATCCGTATCCGCCGTGATCAGGTTGTGCGCGTTCTGGGTGCCCACCACCTGCATATTGTACACCGGATAGAAGTGTCCACCGATGGACGACCGGGTCGTCTTCAAAACCGGGAGATGCCTTCCATGCCTTGTATCCCAGAGCAGGATTTCGCCAGAATACGTTCCGCCAAAGATAAGATTAGACTGATACGGCGAAAATCTGACAGCCAAGACATCGGACTGCTCCGATTAGCTAGATGTCGTGCAGGCGCTGCCTGAACTCACCTGCGAATGAAGGACAAACTCTGGTCTTTCAAGCAGGTGCATGTTCCAAACCAGCACAACCCCGTCTGGGTCATTCAGCGCACTTGGATTCTTGTTATACGCCGCCACGCAGAGTTCGGGAAACTTGTGAGACCAGTCCACATCGGTCACGGACCGGTTCTTAGTCCATCGGTCGTCGAAAAATGCGCATACGCGCTTTACCTTCTCCCCTTCCAGCTCATCCCTGGATCGTCATCAGCGTAATCCAATGACACAAGACAAAACACGCACGCAGCCACATCTGTGCTGATGCGGTAATCGCGAGTGTAGTCATATCGATCCTGTAATGCCCGTTGGACGATCTTAGAGGACTGATCCACAAAGTCGATAAAGCCCGGATCTTGAAGAATCCCAAGCCTCTCCTCCTCAGTGAGCACTGTATAATGTTAGCCAATTGCGATCCATATGATCCAGTCCCAGAGTTACCTCTAATATCCGCTACTAGCTCCTGTTCCATCCGTATTGATTCCTCCTCAATATCTCGTTCTCTCGCAGCTCGCTCAGCTTCCTCCTTCTGGATCCGAATCCGAATCTCGTCTTCCGAAGGACGCTTCTCGTCGTCGCTCTCCAGGTCTGCAGTCTGGATCTCTTTGTTGTACATGACCTTTTGCTGCGGGGCCGTCAGCTAAATGCCTCACCATAAACACACAGGGGAAGAATCGAATCACCTTTTGAGGAAATTCGAAAAGGTCCTGTTCTACATCTATCAGATCGACGGTGACTCGCATGGGCGATGGCCTACATTGGCAAATCAGTCTTTCCCAAGCATCAGCACACACAAACGCACTCAAATCCATGGCCCGAAGAGTCATGCGCAAGCCCAGATGGCGCCGAACCGTACATTTGTCGATCCGATCCAGCATCACTTTCCCTTGCAGAAGATGACAGTCCAGATACACCCAGTGCGGGGGTCGGTACCCTTCCCCCTCCGGGGGACGGAGGGATAGACCCTCGTGAGTGCGGCAGATCGGTCGATGTCCCTACTCCTGCCTCGCTTCTAGGCCCGATAAGAGACGCGACCAGGTCGTTGACATCTGTAAATGTTGCCCTAGATGCCGGGGTAGAGGTAGGTATCTATATCATAGTTAAATTCTGCATTGAGTGTATGGTGCACACACGCACCTCGCTATCCCGGCGTGAAGCAGCTTCTGCGAGGGACGCTGCCTTCCTCTCCTCCCTCATCCGGCGCAATTCCGCAAGCTTTGCTTTCTTCGCCTCTATCTCTGCTCTTCGATCTTTCCCACTCGACATGATGATTCACTTGGGGAGAGGGAGGGAAAGCGCAGAGGCGAGTCGAAAGGAGAGTGTTGTAGACACGCGCATACAGCGATCACGACGCGACACTTTCAGGAATATGATGACGTAAGCAGAGAATGGCCGGAAGTCATAATTTGTCCGGTGTCCACAACATATCTTTCCCAGTAGCTTGAGATCACAAATAATAGAAAGGAAGAAGGTAACATCGAAGTACTCTGGATATCGACACAATCCAAAAAGAGGGTGAATACACATATCAAAGCTCTAGCACACATTCAGAATCCAAGGCACTTTGACATATCTTTCCCGTCCGGTCACTAGCAAACCCTCATGTCGCTATAGGCATTTCCCCCATCCCTCTACAGGCAAAAGTCGCTCGTGTTGTTGTCTCGAGCCGTATGTCGGCCGAGATGCCCTCACATGACTCCCGTCCACCTCAACACGTGACCGCATATCCACCTCCCCTATCCTCCCCCAGCACAGTTGCCACAGGCCATCCATCCCAGCCACATACCACCACACACGCACACATCAAATATTAACAGTGGATCAAAATTAAGTGGTCATTTCCCGACGGTAGATCTCGGCTCTTCGTTCTCTGCCGTCCGCATACAGGGGTCTAGGAGACTCGTACACTTATGCTCCCTCTACAGTTCCCTCGCCGTCTGATAACCTGAAAACCGATGACGCTCATGCCCACCGGCCGAGGAGGGCCATCACACCCGCGCCTGTGAGCATGCACACTACGGCATAGAGTACCTTGCCATTGCTCGCCACTGCCATATCCGGGTTGAAGAGGAACTCATGTGCGAGGAGCTCTACCAGACCCGTGTATAACAGTACACCTGCAGAGGTGGCGTCCAGGATGCCGGAGACGATGGATGCGGTCGTCGACCCCGGGTTGTAGGTCGAGGATACGCCCAGGCCGGCGGCGATCCCGATAGGGGTGACGAGGCCGTAGAGGATGGAGCCGAGGGTGGGGGCAAAGCGGTATGCGCGGGGAAGGTCGAGGAACGCCAACCGAGTGCCGAGACCCAGCCCTTCGAACATTTCTGTCACAACGGGTTACGGGGGTCAGTGAACGGGGAAGGAGGGGCTTACGGTGGAAGATGATGACGATGAAGAGTTGGATGAAGTTGGGGTCGACGGCGAGGGTGAGACCGATGATGACAGAGTGGAAGATGACACCGAATTCGAGGATAGCGACACCAAGGATCTGCGCTGCGCCCGAGGTGGGCGCCCCTCCACGCGCGGTATCCTGCCCGTAGCCGCTGGCATGATGGCCGTGCCTGTGCTCCGCGACTTTAGTGCCAGTTTCCAGGCCCTCCTTGTCGGCGTACTCGGCCGCTGCTTCGGGGTCGGCCTCGCGCGGAGTCTCCGGTCCATGGGCGCTCATATGTCCTCCCGGTCCGGCCTCGTGCCCATGCGCATCATAGTCTATCCCGAGCTCTTTCAGCTTGGCAGTCCCCCAACGGAAAGCGAAGAGCTCGACGAGGAAGACCATGAATACGGAGATCATGGCGATCGCGGGTGCCCAGTCGTATTCTGTCCATGTGCCCTGTAGGCAGGGGGAGGTGAGTTCGTCAAATGCTGGAGCGAGAAGATGTATGAATGCTGTTGCTATCTGCAGGATGTTAGTCAGCAGGGAGAGAAGTGTATGGATGGACGCACGATAATCCCCGAACCGAAGTATTTTGCAAAGCTGTCGAATGGATGAGCAAGTGCAGAGCGATTCAAGAATAAGAAGACTCACTCAAATACTTGTTGGGGTACATGCAACCACGGTGCCTTCCTCGCCAGCACTGGGAAGAGAGCGCCAATCATGGAAGTGGCCATGATGATGAAGATGCTGCCTATGCGTAGGCCGAAATAGGTGACATCGTTGGATACGGCACCACACTGGAGATCGTCGCCGCCGTCAGACATTGTCGTTGAGGTATGAGAAGGGTTGTCGTGGTTGGTGTGTTCGTTGCGGTCCCTGTTGGATGATGTGTGCCTGAGGTTGAGGGGGGGGGGGTATTTGTACTATAAGATCTCGGGTTCAGTGGATAAGCACATGGAAAGTGAAAATCCAGTCAACAAATGAAGTGTTCGGAGGGGGTGAGATGATACGTGATGTGGTGGGATACGACCAGAAGGGTACTTTGGTGCACAAGATTGTTGGTTGAAAGAGGTTGAATGCGGTATATTATTACCCTTATTCCTCTCATATCCTCATATGGACAATCCCCCCCCCCTCTGGCGAACGAGAGGCGGGCGACTGGTGCGGTCTTCTCGATATGGAATCAAATTTCTCACACCTTCTCACTTGGGAGGTACTCGCTTCCACACGCATTTGCCTCCGGTGAGTACCGCTTAGGTCATTCGCAATCAGTATGTTCGGCGGCTTACCCGGTCGACGGTGGCTCGAATGGATGTTGAGGACGGTGATGATATGCATAATATGCACGTGTGACAATAACTAATATCATCACGTCCTGCCAACTGGCCAATCCTCATCAGCCCATGAGAGGCCTCTCATAGACACCCACCGGTAGATCAGCGGGAGAGTCGTCCTAAAAAGGAGGTTCAGACACTCGCATATCGTTCCTGCAGTTCTCTTCCCTCTGTGTCGTCTGACCATGAGTGCACATTCCCCTCCTCTCTCGTTTCGTCACGTTTCGCTCCGGGAGCAGAAAGAACAACTCCAAGAACCGCACAAGTCTTCCTTCACACTTCTGGGTCCTCTCCTCGTGCCACTCACCGTGTGTTGACCTAAAATGCAATAGGGCATGGCAGGGTATTTGGTCATTTGCAGGAAAACTTTCATAGGCGGAACGCGCTTCTTTTTCCAGGATAGGATATAAAACTCCATTTAAAACTACCCATCTGACCCTAGGACAGGTGTCTGGGCAACACGCGGTGACTCGCTCGGGTACATCAACCGGCTAAAAAGAGCACATGGGGCGAGTCATACAGCGCCAGATCAGATCTAGATTCTGTATTACGTGATTCTCAACATCAGACACCAAGGACACCGGACATGCGTCGGCCAGGGAGTCAGACAACCAAATGACTGGTACCAGGCCCCTCGTCTCAGATCAGACAAGGGAGCCGAGGGATCCCGGTCTATCGGCCTCGGCCTGTCTTTCAAAGGTGAGTTCCCTGATGTGTTAGCGAACCAGGAGTGACGAGGTGGTCACGTGCATATTGAGGTCTTGTTCGAGGAGAAGGCTGTGTCAAAGGTCTGCGGTCGATCAGCTACTGAATACAACTGCACGAAGAGGACAGAATACCAACATACCGGGGACTGCCGTGCCAGGTCCACAGAGGCACAGAACCCATCTATTCCTCTATCCATCCATCGCCCCATCCCTATCCATCTATCTTTCCATCCCTATCTGTCTAGCAGCCCTTACCCGTTGCCCGTGCAGACTCGGGGGAGGGGACATGGTAGGAAGGGGAACGCTCGCGCGTTTGTGCATGCGGGTTTGTGGGCATGCGGGTTTGTGGACATGCGGGTTTGATGTCCGTACTCTGGAGGCGGGGGGTTCCCGTGAAGTTGGAGCACGGGTTTGGAGTATGCTGGCGCTGGCTCGTGCTAGTCAGACGAACGCGTACTGAGACGGAATGCGCTTCGTATGTTGGCGGGATTGAGCGATGGGGGTTGGAAGCGTTTGAGAGAGGCTGGACGCTCGCCGAGAAGGAGACAAGGTGGCGATAGAACGAGAAGAGAGGATGGGATGGGATGTGCCCGGGATGGAGTGAAAGACACGCCTCCAGGGGTTATTGTCAGCCCCCCATGGAGAGGAATAAGAGTATGCCGTAAGAAAGGAGCGAAATCCTCTAATTTGGCATGGAAAAGAACGGCCAATCGCTTTGGGGAGACTTGTTGACCTTCAACAGAAGAGAGGAAAGCTTGATCCGCAGATGGAGAGACGTGTGTCTTAGGAACCGCCGATGGCTTTCCTCTTTTCCTATTTGGGGAATCCTCATCCTGCTTTGGTGGGTTCCGAGCCTAGATCAGGTATTAGACCAGGCGGACAACGTAACGAAGAAGACACGAATGCAAGATATCACATACAGTATCCATACAGTATTCAAATCCAATATCCAGATCATTCAACCTTATCAAACCAGGCCTCGCTGCTCGTCTCCGGCTGGCCAGGAACCCTTTCCCTTGGCCCGGCACTCAACCCCCACGCGCCAAACCCGCTCACCTTGCTATCCCTGAATCCAAACTCGGCCAACGCGCCCCCTTGCGGATTCCGTCGGACATAAAACGGGGACGTGTCTTTCCCGCACCCGGAGACGTAGAGACTGTCAGCCTGGAGCGAGAAAGTCGTGTTGGAGAGTTGAGACAGCTTGACGTGGCTGACGAATACCCGCCCCCAGAAGGCGTACAGCGTCGTCTTGTTCTGCGAGACGAAGTCGGGGTCGGCGAGTGCGTAGTCGGACAGGACGGCGTTGCAAGCGCTTGTGGGGTCGGAGGGCCAGGCGCAGAGAGTTAGGTTGCCGTAGTACCCAGGGCGTGCGTATGTGCCCGCGAACTGAGAGATGGGAGCTAATGTCTCCGATGCAGATGGTCCGGTGACAGGTTCACTAGCATGTGGTTCTTCATCAGCGGTGGCATTACGAAAGCTATCCACGCTGGATCAGATAGGTAGAATAAAAGAAGAGACGAGGCGTACCGTCCTGCCCAGTCAATATGCGGAAGGCTGAATAGCTCCTCCATTATCCTGGCAGTAAGAGCCAGCAGGATAAACCCCATCCCATCTCCATTGCTCAACGCAAGGATACCAACGCCATCACCTGGAAGCAGGGTGATCGCACTGCTGAATCCAGGCACGCTACCACCGTGCTGTATCATCTAAAGCGCTTTCATCAGCATTTCGATCATTTACCGCATGGACGAGCGGCACCTCATGCCCAGCATAGGACCATCGCTCCCAACCTCCCCCATAGACTGTTGGCGACAGCTCAGGAAACATCCCCTTTCCTGCTTCCATCGAATGACCCACTGTAACCGTGTCCAAAACGCTCTTGGGGATAACTTGCTCTCTCGTGAATGGGTTCGTTCCCTCATTCAAAAGAGTGCGAACCCAGTGAGTCTAGCATACGATTGTTAGCAAGAAGATGCCGCTTAGACCAGTGCGACAAACAAGATCTCTGGCGCTCGAGATCACTCCTCCAGGACCAGCGTTCAAGGCAACAACAGCTTCCGTCCACTCCGGAAGGAAGTATGGCACTCTCCTCGTTTCGTTGAACCCCGGACCCGCCGTATCCAGCCAGGATTCCGCAAGCATGCCCGAATTGAAGGCAACCTCGGGGAAGAAAGTGGACGAGTTCATTCCGAGAGGCTTGAACAGACGTTCTGCGACAAACGACATGTGGCTCTGACCGGAGTACTTCTGGATGATATAGGAAGCAGTGCAGTACATCTGCGAATTTGGTGAGCATGGCTAGGGAAGATGGTAATCATGATTGGAATCTCACCATGTTATTATACTGGAACCTCTCTCGGAACTCAAATGTAGGCTCCAGGTACCTCAGTGTCTCGACCATCTCTTGCAGCGTTTCTCCTGGCGCATAAGAAAACTCGTGCCTGCCCTCAGGTCAGATGCATGCGTTGGCCGAAAAATCCGAAATAAACAACCTAGGAAGCCCGGTAACATGACTCAACATATCGATCAGATTTGTCTTCTCCGATGCCCACTGGTCTTTCAGAGCCCATTCATCAGGCAAGAGGTCTGCCAGCTTTGTCTTCCAACCGAATTCGACCCCGCCCGGTAGGGCAGTCACGTTCCGCCCGTGCTCGAAGTCGTCTATCAGGATTCCGAGAGCGGTGGCCGTGAATGCTTTGGAGTTGGAGGCGATGCAGTACAGTGTCTGTAGGTATCGTGAGTTATGTGACCTGGTTGAAGGCAGGAGTCCCGTACGTCCTCACTAGAGGACTCGCCTTCCTCAGAGCGGACACCCAAGTTGAAATATTCTGGCTCATCGTCATCCGCATAGACTACAGCAAGAGACAACCCAGGGATCTTGAACTGTTTAGCAAGGGAGTTGATGTACTTGCTCAGCTGTGGAAGAACACTATGATCACGAAGGGTACATGTATCGCCAGGCAGAGGGAGCTGACTGGCCCCAACCAGAGCGGTCAACGACAGCAGATATATCTTCCAGAGCATATTGTTTCCAACAAGCAAGAAACTAGTTGACAGCACGATTTATAAGCCTTGCATTGTCGCTCCGGTCGTTGCGGATTCCTAATCGCAGTTGACGCAGTACCGCGCAGTGGTTGGGAGCTCGATGACGACAATTGCAGATGGACCGCTCAGAGGAACAGGCACGTGCTCGTGAGAACTTCTCACGTGCCACTATGGTTTGGGATCGAAGCGATTTTGAACAACTGAGAAACTCGGGGGATCCAATGCGAAGGTATAATTGAGAAGGATAAGGGCACGGTGTGTGCATCGTAGATCAGGAAATGGCCGTGTATATCGTGAGACAGGTGCAATGGTTATATTAGTCCCTGGCATATTGGAACATGCGGTGCGACCATTGTATGGGCTTCGATTCTTGCTGATGGACGTTCCATAAGATTGCACCGTCTGCAATCGCCCCGCGGTCATGCGCCATCATATCAAGATTGACGTAGCATTGCACTTCTATGGCAGTCTGACAGGGGGAAACTTCCTCCCCTGCTTTTCCCTGATGTTGGTCACCCCTGACCACCCCGACCTGTCGTTGTCAGGTCTTCATACGAGTCTTGCTAAATACGCCTGGATGTCCGTCACCTCCACTTTTGATGGTGCTTGTGGCGCTGCGAAACTAACGCAGGTGAACCTTGTTGGGACGTCGGGTAATCGCAGACAATCTCCTCGGAAGATCATATGCCGAGCATATAACCACCACCATCGTCGCTGGTGACTCGTTAGCGTCCCGGTGCTTCAAGCTCAGCGATGACAACATACTCAGGAGAGAACACAACCAGCGTTAGTAGGGATAATTAGCGCAGAGCTTGATCTTCTTACGGACGGCTAGTCATGTTGGCAGTAGGTTTGAGGTGCTCTTCTCTCACATTCGCAACCGACAATCCATGTGGTCATATCAATGGATCATTGACAGATATCGACCGAGCAAAGGAGAGCAGGCTGAGAGTTTTCGGCAAGGACGGAGCTTACTGGGTCGTCATAGTTAGCATTGTTAGAGTTCTGGCGCGGTTAATAAGACCAACAATGACAGCGATATTGTCATGCCGCTCTGATCAGACGACATTGAACTTTGCGTTCGGCATATCGCCGGAGCCGTGTGACAAGGGTCTTTTTCTTCTGTGTGGAATTTTCGGAATGTGTGGTCTCGAAGCGACCTGAGACCAAGTCAAAACGCGTTAATTCAATTCATGGGCAGAATTGTAAGACTTTGAGGGGTAGTCTAGAATGTACCGGGGGGTCTGAGTGAGAAAGAGGGCTAATTTGAGGTCAAATAGCGGATTACGAACTTGAGAAGGGGGCGGTTGAGGGGCGCAAAAACTTGGAAGACAGGGCGAAAAAGCTGACCGCCTTCTGGTGTTCTATTTCCGCTGCTTTCGCACTTCTGCGGATCCACGTCGACTTATCCCGTAGGTGAAAATTAGACATGAAAAGAGTTGCTGATATCAAGCCGCGGAGCTGGCGTGTGGTTGCTTTTGGTGGCCGAGAGCATCAGAGATGAACTTCTCCACATTCTTTTTACCAAGTACCCTGCGTGGAGCGGGAGCGGAGTTGTTGTCCGTGTTAACTTTAGAGAACCTGAGCAGAAATGAGGGGATGGGAATTTGGTTGCTTAGGGCAAGGTCAGGTCAGGGCTATCCGTAAGCTGCCTAGTACGGCAGAGTGTGCGATCGTTGTGATCCCTTTGCTCGCTTTCGACTGCGACGTCTGAGGTCGAATCTTGCTATTCTCTCTCTCGTTTTTATTTTACTGTAAGAACAAACGGTGGTGTCGAGGAAGGGGGCCTCTCTAGACGTTTAGCTCAGGACAAGAGAAGGGAAGAGAAGAAACACGGAGGCAACCAAAGGGCGTCCAGCTGGACATTCCCTCGAGGTAGAAACATATTACACAGCGGGAGGCCGTCGTCGACCATCTCCTCCTCCTCCTCCTTCTTGGTCGGTGAGCTCTTAATCTCTATTCACTCCTCATTGTTATACACTTGCTTCAATACCCCCCAAAACATATCAACCAACCCCCTCTCTCTACGCTGGCTATATATCATCTATCTCTTTCTGAATCCGCCCTTCATTCCGGTACTCTCTGCTCTGCTTTACCCGCCGTTCTTCGGCTACCTCCTTCCTTCTCTACCACCAACTTTCCCCATCCATCATCATACTTAATTTGCATTTATGTCAAGGAAGTGGCAGCCATCCTCTTGGGGACGTCATCGCGACAGCAACTCAAACACAATCACCCAAGCAAATCAAGGGCATAACTCGCAGCGCGACTCTTACTCGACCAACGCGTCTCGGTCAGCCTTCTCCTTCTCCATCGTCCATCAGACGGGTCCACAGCCTGCCCGTGCCTCAGCCTTCTCCCTCTTTCCATCCTCTGTTTCCGTTCGATCAAACTTATCCTCTTTCTCCACCCCGACCGAACGAGAGACCGCGCAAGGACGCTACGGTGGTCATCCTACGCTTCCGACCATCTACGGTGGAGACTCACTCCCTTCGACGCCAAACGTACCTCGCTACGACGACCCTCGTCCTCAGCCATCATCCGCTCCGCTACCCACCCACGAATTGGCACCCACCCAGCCTCTCAAAGTAACACGGCGCCAGGCCGCGGATACCCGGTCAATAATATCATCCACGTCTTCCTACACCTCCCACCCGTACGCGGCGATGGCTCCCATCCCGCAGGCGGTCGTCGCCGCACCCATCGAGAACGAGGACGACTGTCCTGTCTGCCTCGAGCCCTTGAGCTTCTCCTTCCGCATTCCGGGGGAAAAGCCACACATCGTGCCAGAGTGTGGGCATGCACTGCATGAGGTGAGCATTTTTGTCACCCGATCAGGGCAGGTTTCTGATTCTGATTCTGCGCCTAGGCTTGTTTCTCGGCTGTGTATGGGCCGCTCTCATCCAGGACCGGTGCCGGTCGAAAGACCAATTTAGGCGTGTGCGGTGTGTGTCGCCGACCCATGAAGGTAGGCGACGGCGATAGCAGCAAGAACAACAGTGCGTACATTTTTCTTCACTTGATTGGAACACATTGTCTGATGCCAGACAGAACTTGCTGCGCTTACCGGAATGGGAGGAAAGCGGCTGCAGAATACCACTCAGCTGTACCCCGGACTCGAAAACGCGGGTGTGGCACGGCCAGGAGAGATGGCGTACATGTCCCCTCGACCAGGTGCTCGAACTCCCGTCATTATCGACTCACAAAGCCCGACGGACGACGATGCCCTCGAACCCATCCGTTCCCCGCCTGCCTCAACGCATTCATCTCTTTCCGGCCAGCAGAGCGTCTATGTCACCACTCCTGGTATTCAAGTGCGCCCAGAGTTCCCCACCATCCCGCGCAATGGACAGCCCACTCAGGCGATGACATGCATCGTCATTGTCGAGCTGCCAAATCGCAAGCCGCCCGACATGAGGAGTCCCATTGGCCGTGGGAGGATGGATTCCAGCTGGGGTGCCGATCAGAGGATAATGAGGGGTCGTGAATTCGAGGATAGGGAGCCGGTGACGGCCTCCTCTCCCTCCTACCACTCCGGCCCACTTCGACCTTGGGAGAGAGAGGAGCGTCAGACTGGCGGCTCGATTGACGTCGGCCCAGTATCTCCCATATCCCCCAAAGAAGTCCTCGAACCCACACCACAGTCGCCCAATATACCTTTGCCTCCCGTCATCGAGACGCCAAACCCTGCATTCCAACGTATTGCAGATGATCTCAAGGCGCGCATTGCTGATTGGAAGGGGCACGAGTTGGCGCAGATGGGTGCCCTTCAGATGTTTGATATTCTCAAGGTCCGGCGAGACTCCCAGATTCGCGAGTTTTACGTCTACCTCTTCAGGGAGGCGGTTATCTGCGTTATTGAGGAGAAGAAGAAGGGCCTAAACCGGATACTGGGAGCGACTTCCTCGAGCGGTGGTGTAGAGGGCGGCGGCAAAGGCAGTCTGAGACTGAAGGGCCGCATATACATCAAGCATATACGCACCGTGACAGAGTCAGACGAAAAGGACCCAGAGCAGAGTCTCACAGTCCACATGGAGGATGAGAGCTTCATCCTCATTTACCCCGATAGGACCAGCATGCAAAATTGGGCACGACATGTCATGGCGTTGGTTGAAGACAGCAGGCGCCGTGACGGCCTTCCTCCCAGTTCCGAGAAGAACTCCGACCCCGAGTGCGAGTCTGGTCCGCCCGTGGCTATGTTTAACAGTGGCAAGGCCGCCAAGCTCCTTGGTGGTGGACCTGTGCCATCCGGTAGGGATGGTCGTGATGGAGCCAGCCTGGCGCCCTCAGGCAGCGGTGGGACGACAATGTCTGACAGCGCTGCGAGTGCTACGGAAGATAGCCTCCTGCAGTCCTCGCAACGCTCGACGATGTCATCTGTTGTTACTGGTGCATCTCCGGCACAATACGTACGGGGTCCAAATGGACAGATGCGGCTGCAGAAGGCCCCTTCTGCATCTTCATTGCAACATTCGCCGTCATATAATTCCCTCGGTTCGCCTATGAGTCCAGGCGGGGCTCAGAATGTCCCGACTGGGCAACCGTCGAACCTCCTTCCGCCGTTGCCACATCCTGGGTTGGACCTCGTCGTCATCGTTTCGGTACCGACGCCCCACGCTTGGCAGTTGGCGACTGGTTCAGCATCTCTCAAACTCAACGTGCTCCGATCGACACTGGACTTCATCCTCGGCAACATGGGTCCGAGAGATCGCCTGAGCTTCGTCACCTTCGAAGTTGGCTTGCAGGGCCGTATTAGAAGGACACCCTTCTTAAGCCCGGGCAAGTCGACCAGCAAGAGGAGACTCGAGGCTTTTATCGCGGGCATGGCGAAGGATGGCAATGATGAATTCCTAGTCCCACCCACTAAGGAAGAGAAAACAGATGTCGTGACTGCTGTAAATAACGGTATGTTGAAATCCCCAATGAAGCTAGGAGATCTAAACTGACATGGAATTATAGCTCTCGACGTGGTGCTGCAACGCAAAAATCGCAATTACGTTTCGGGCGTAATTCTTGTGAGTGATTCGGCCGATACGATGCGGAGGGCACAAATGGACCTCGTCCTTGCTCGGACGGAGGCTGCGAAGTAAGTAATCTACCGGAAATATTCCTATGAACTTCGTCTGATATCCACGCCAGTGTTCCAATTCATTCGTTTGGCTGGGGCCGTTCGCATGATCCTGCGTGTTTGTGGTTGATGTCCAACCATACTCAGGGCACATATACTTACGTCAAGGATTGGTGCGTCGATGACTAACAGCTGCTTCAATTCACGACTAATGTTTCATAGGTATGATCTGCGCGAATGTCTGGCTGGTCTCCTCGGCGGATACTTCTCAATGGGCTTGTTGAATATGAAGCTCCACTTGAAAGTGGTCGATGGTACCCGCTTCCGTATCCGCAAGGTATCAGGTGGCCCTGGTGCTATCGTGTCTTCCAGTGGTAGAGATGTCGATATCGACATCGGGGAACTCCGATATGGTGAACGCAAAGAAATGCTAGTTGAATTGGAGCTCGACAACCAGTCCGACCCCGCCGCAACTCGTCGTGGTCTTTCGGCGCTCAGTGAAGCCGACGAACTAAGATCACGTGGTCCCCTCAATGCGACGGATCAGTTTGTCGCGCAAATGGGTCTTGATGCGCTTTCGCTCAACGAGCCCACTAACCTGGTGGACGGTGTGATGGATCGCATGATTGACGAAGCTCCGGTTTTCGAAGTAGATGGCTCGTTCTTCGATCCAGTTTCTGCGAAGAACGTCTCCCGCCTGGTGCACCCTGTCCTCCTGACGGTGACACTGATGCCCTATAGTGGTCGACCGCAAACCCCTCATGGTCAGTCAGATCCCCACATTGTCCGGCGGAGGATGGAGCTTCTCGCATCTGAGATGATGACTCGAGCTCTTGTTCTCGTCTCGAGGAAAAGCTTTGAGCAAGCTGGTCGTATCCTCGCGGAGACGCAGCGGATTCTGCGTACTGTGTTGCACACTGTTACGCAGAGCTTGCCGCCTCCCACAAGCGGTGGAATGGGGCGATCCCGCCGCGAACTTTTAATTCTGGGCACTGTTCGCTCCCTGCAGTCTGTCCTGCAAGACATTCAAGTCCTTACGGATGCTCTGGAAGATACAAGGGATGAGTTCGCCTTTGATCAACGCAACTTCGGAGCTCAACAAGTAAGCCACCTCATTTTCATAGTCCATGATTCTTGCTAATATGATTGATAGGCTATGATTCTGCGTGACCAAAAGAGCTGGACAAGTAGAACAGCAACTGAAAAGTTGTTCTTCAACTCGGAGTTATCTCCGGAACTTGTTCAGCGTAGCGCTGATTGGATTGTCCGCGAGTAAACACGACTGTCTCCCACATCATCTTCAATTCATCTGGGTTTGTTTCTGTGGTCGTCAACGTGACTCTGTACATATTATTGACGAGAATTTGCGTTCTGTCTTTACCATTTTCTTTGCACTTTTGCTATTGCAGATATCGCTTTCATGCTGCTCGTCGCTGAGGCCGATGTTGCAGACCATAGGTTCGTTCCCTTTTTTGAAATCTGAAATTTGGTTTTGGCGATGCCTCCTGCTCTTTGCGTTCCTTGACACTCTCCTCGCTGTGTACCATCAATGGTTTGTTGTGATATTGTCTGGTAGTCTTAATAGAAAGGGTTTACTCCAACCAGTGGAATTGTTTTGGTCGGAAAGAGTCACGAACGGGAATTGATGGACGCTGATTGGTTCCAGCGTCAAAGAGGGTCCGTGCGTTAGGGCCGGTCGCACCCGGGAGGGAGTGTTCGCGGAAGCGTTACGGTCACTCCGCCCCTCCCAAAGGTCCTGAATAGCAGAAGTCTCCTCGGACGTCCTCCTCCATTGCAATGTTCTCGAGGCTCTCCTCCAGGAGCTTGGGAGCTTCTGCTAGGCTGCTGAACAGACAAGTTAACGTACAGGTATGTCGACTGATGCTTCTTGCTCGTTGTTCCGAGCGATGCATGCGAATGGAGGCTGAAAAGAACGTCATGTCGTAGGTTCGACTCGCTTCCTCTCAAGCCTCAACCCGTGCTGTATGCTAACTTCATCCATCACGAAGGACGTCGCTGATAACGTCCTTATATAGCCCTTGTCCAGCAATGCCCTTCCCATAACCTTCGCTCTCGTCTCTGCAGGCACCATCGCTTGGTACACCCACCTTTACGGCTCTCTTCCCTTCCTTCCCGAAGCGAGCGCGAACACTCCCGCTGAGGACGGACTGCATGCTTCTCACTATCCTTGGGATCACCAAGGGTTCCTGAACACTTTCGATCATGCAAGGTGCGCTTGTCAAGGAACCGCGACTTGTCCAAGTACCTGACGATCTTTCCCAGCATTCGCCGCGGTTACCAGGTGTATCGTGAAGTGTGCGCTGCCTGCCACTCCCTCGATCGCATTGCATGGCGCAATCTTGTCGGTGTATCGCATACCGTAGACGAGGTGAAGGAGATGGCTGCAGAGGTTGAATATGAGGATGGTCCCGATGATAACGGCGAGATGTTTCAACGGCCCGGAAAGTTGGCCGATTACATGCCCAAGCCGTATCCAAACGAGGAGGCCGCTCGTGCAGGCAACGCTGGTGCTCTCCCTCCGGATCTGAGCTTAATCATCAAGGCTCGGCATGGTGGTTGTGTAAGGACCTGTTGGGAGTTTACCATGCTCGTGCGCTGACCGTCTCGCTTTAGGATTATGTCTTCTCCCTCCTCACCGGATACGTTGACCCCCCTGCCGGTGTCGAGATCCGTGAAGGCATGAACTACAACCCATACTTCCCCGGTGGTGCCATCTCCATGGCCCGCTTGTTGTTCGACGGTCTCGTTGAGTACCCCGATGGCGCGTATTGCACGTATCTCTTTGTTACACATGCTGACATGACCCTTAGGTACCCCTGCAACCACGTCCCAGATGGCCAAGGATGTCGTCACCTTCTTGAACTGGGCAGCAGAGCCGGAACACGACACTAGAAAGAAGATCGGCATGCAAGCCGTGATCATCCTCTCCGCCCTTACCACCATCAGTCTCTACGTCAAGCGCTTCAAGTGGAGCCTTATCAAGAGCAGGAAACTCTGTCAGTTCACCGAGATTGTGTTGCGCGGCTTAGGTACTAACATACCTTCCTTACAGTATACAATCCTCCAAAATAATTGCGTGATTAGGGGGGGCTTTCCTACAAAATTATTAGCGCGAATAAAATTCACCTGTATTTCCTGCTTCTGGTCTAACCTTCGGGCCTAAAGTACATATTCGAAACGCGTTTGCGCTATGGGTGATTCAATGTTTTGTATATGAGAAGGGCATGGAAGAAGTGAGCCATTCCCCGATGCTGCCCTAAACTCGGGTGGCGGAAGTAGTCGCTAAGGCACTTCTTACCCACCTCCCATCACCTCCTCTCTTCGTGAACGTCGTACTTATCGAGTATCGCTCATCGACCGTCGAATCAGACCTGTTCTTAGCTAATATTCTTCAATCATTACTGTCTACTGCTCAAATTCTTTCTCCTAAGATGTCGATGACAGCTTGGCCCCCGCAGCTGAAGTGAGCCCACCCAAGTACAAAGTATGTACCCTGTATACTCACTCACTCTCAGGCTATGGCTGCAGAAATGTCTTTCCGAAGCGACACCGTCTGTCAAGCTTGCTGTTATGGATGAGATTAAGCAGATCGTGGCCAAGCATTATGAGGACGGTACGTTAGAGACGACAGATTGGGACAAAGTTGAAGTCAAGAGGTGCGTCATCGTGTGTCATCTGATTGACACCTCCTCTGATCATTATGATATTCTAGCATGAAGCCGTTTGTCATGCCTAAGATACCATCCAAGAGGAAACTGTAAGAATTATCTAGCTATATGCGCTGGATGTTGCGTTTTGACTGCTTGGCAGAGATACTTTGTCCGCTGGGAATGTGTTGGAGAAACCAGCCAAGGCGGCCAAGAAAGCTACTTTTACCAATTCCTGGGAGACTACTAACACTTCCAGCAACGGATTTGCAACCGATTCATTGCGTCAAAGACGAGAGGACAGATTCGCGAGAGAGCATGAGATCGAGCGGCAACGCCAGGCAGGGGAGCGGCCCGCTCAGGGATATTCACGTCACGTAAATACACCTCCTGCTAATGGAGCTTCCTTACTTGACCGCATGGAATCACTGCGTTCTACACCGAAGAAGAAGTCAAAATTTGTCTACCAGAATAACGTGGAGAATGCGTATGATCCTGTGCGTTCTAGGCTGATGCCTCATGTTCACCAAGAAACTGATATGCTACACCAGAACGTGCTGAATTGGGACAGACATACGATCGTTGGTCGCAGCAAAGATCTCGAGAAGTCATATCTCCGACTAACAAGCGTGCGTCCACCTTTTATATCAGTCGCTGACTTGAACTGATAACAGCTTAGGACGCTGATCCGGCCAACGTCAGACCATTGGAAGTGTTGGTCCAGGCTCTCGAAGTTGTCCTGAAGAAGTACAAGGCTCAGACGGTGAAGTACGACTACGTTTGCGACCAGTTGAAGAGCATAAGGCAGGATCTCATCGTGGGTACTGCGCCGCCTGATACTTCATTCGCTGAGTTAGAGACAGGTGCAACGTATCCAGAAATCTTTTACAGTCAAAGTATATGAGATACATGCGCGAATCGCCATGGAACATGTGCGTTTATCGTTCCGTATTTGACACCGTTGCTGACCCGTCGTGCAGAAAGATCTGGTGGAGTACATTCAGTGTTCGTCAGCTCTTCATTCATTACATGCTCTGGGCTTGGACGGTCATTATGAAGAGTTTCTTGCATATCGTATCCTCTACTTCGTCTATACCAAATCACGTAGTGGTGAGTCGGTGTGCACAGCATCGTTTCTAGACCTGACATCTCTACAGATCTGAATGCACTAATCGCTCAGCTTACACCAGCTCAGAAAGCAACGCCCTGCATACGGCATGCCTTAGACGTTCAAAAAGCGACGGCAACTAACAACTATCACGCGTTCTTTGACCTATACCTGAACGCGCCTAACATGGGACCTTACATGATGGATTTTTACGCTGGTAGAGAACGATGCCATGCACTGATAATCATGTGCACTGCGTAAGCTGCGACGACACCTGGATCTTTTGCAAACGCTGATGTCATTGACAACAGGTATAAGAGTCTTCCGATTTCGTTTCTAACCAAGGAGCTGGGCTACACAGCTTCTCATCAAACAGTCGCGTTCTTAGAAGAAAACCAGGCGGGATACTTTGTAGGGATGGATCGGCCGACAGCGAACCAGCCGACCGGACAATGGAAGCGCGTTCAGAAAGTCATTCCTGATCATGACAAAATTCTGGATTGCGCTCAAGCTAAACCGAATCTGGTGAAGGCCGTGGCGAAATACCACAAGCTCGATATCAAGCGCATTTAACTTTTTGTCCCGTGTCTGCAATAACTCTCGAATGCGCTCTCCCACGCTCTCGTCATGCTATCGCTCAGCCCATGCATTCTCGGTTTCTCCCCAGCGATACGTATATCACTGTAACAATCAACCCACGACTAACTATCAGCAATCCTCCCGGTCCAGCCTGGACCAGTGCTACACCTCTGCAGCACGCTTCCCGGTTCGCAACACCGGTATATCTTCGGTAGGGAATTCCTATTTTCTGCTTGCTCTCTGCTGTACTAGATATTCCCATCCTGCACAATATATCGTTTGTCAGATATGTTAATGCATGGCTTGCCAACACTAAATCATACAACAACTCAAGACCAGTCATCAGAAACAACAATCGCAGTCAAATGGGCAGAGCGGTGTATCTGCACTAAATAAGCATCGAACCTTCAGCGAAAAAGAAAAGTACCCACCACCTCCCTCTTTGCCAATCCCCAGCTCGTCCTCCTTATAGACGTTCCACCCCTCCTCCGTCTTCCGTCTCGGCTCGTTTCCCCTCGAGTCCCTAAACGCGCGTTCCTCCTCATCCAGCTCCGGCTTTTTTCGAGGTTTGGACTTCGTTGTCAGGGATGCGTTGGTGAGGGGATTGGAAGAGAATTTGGGTTTCTTGGAGAGTCGAGGGAGGGAGGGGTCAACGATCGTTTCGGCGGGCCGTTTTAGAGGCTTGGGTTCCGGATTTGGTGTTGTATCAGTCACGACATCTTTGGATGCTTGTTCACTTCCTGCCTTAGCCTCTTCGGCCTTCTTCTGTTTCTTCTTTTTCTTCAGGCCATTGGCAGGACTGGAGGCGGCCGCGAGCCTCGCTGGCTTGCTTGTGCTTGTTCCGGAGGGTAAAACAGGGGGCTGTGAGGCCTTCGATATGGCAGCTTTGCCAGAGAATATGTCGTCTATTTCAGATGGTTTGGCATCTTCAACATGAGGAACGTCGATGTGTTATGTTAACAGCTGC